>NW_023396597.1:0-337185 GCF_011125445.2 Fundulus heteroclitus
TATATATATATATATATATATATATATATATATAATATATATATATATATATATATATATATATATTTATTTATTTATTTATTATTTTTTCCTAAACGCAAATACAAATCCATAGATACAACTGCACAAATCTGCTGCTGTGAGTCAGAAATTCACTTTAGAAGTTACACCTTCATTTTCACTTTTGACAAATGTCTCACAGGTACAAATCTGTGACTTGTGGGTAGTACCCTTGTTCGGACAGCAGGGGGCGCTGCCTGCGCGGTCAGTCTGTACAAACCGGAAGTACATATGGCATACTGCCTTGTTGCCTTCCAAGGACCCAGCCCACATATGGCCTCGAAGGACACAGCTGTCACTGTCACTACTACTACAATAGCGCTCCGCGAGCGTTCTATTTTTAGAATTTCTCTTTATTCTCATTAATTTCTCGAAACTAAAAACTGCCATGGAGAAATGTGTGCGATGGGTACACTTGTGCGGTCGGCCTTCACAACAGTTCAACCCGGAAAAAGTTACCAAATTCACGTACATATGCAGCATTTTGTTGGAGGAAAGGGCCCATCCGAAGAACATCCTGACCCAATTCCAGCGACATCAAGTAGTAAACAGGTAAGATTTTTTTGGTGTTTTATTGAAGCTTAAATCTGATCATACGTCGAACAGCTCACGACAAAACGAGTCACACTTCTTTCATGTCTGAGCAGGAGAAAAACATCGACTTACCGTTCTATCAACTCGGCCCGTTTTCCAGTCTAAACCCTCGCCACTCAAGCCATCGTTTGAGCTGAACGTTGGTATGTTGTTCAACAGTTTGACCTGTAAACTGGGCGCCCAGGACATTCTCTTGTGAGAGTTTAACAGCTGTAAAGTCGGCCATATCCTTGTATGTGTTGCACGTGTAATGGCTGGTTGCTACTTGCGCTCTGACACCGTTTGTCCTACCTTAGCAACAAGCGGCGTTGCTCATGAATATTAATGAGTCGTTGACGTCTCGAGTGCGGAGCACTATTATATTATATCTGATAGAAATCAGTGGTCACTACCCAATCCATACTTGTAGAACGATCAATTCCATCAGCTCATTTGCGCATGCGCGAACAGAATAACTTCGAGGTAGACAACAGTTCATATTTTTTACTTTTTTATTCTGTGTTCTTTTTTTGGGGGCGGGGGTTTTCCTTTTTGTATATCTTTGTATTTGCATGAATACAACATATTCTAAGAATGAAAAAAAACACATACATGAAAAAAATGTGAAATCGCCTTTGGATCAATACTTTAACTGCTCTAAGCATGCACAAATATGTCACACAGTGTATACAAATTTGTTTAAATACTTTTTTAAATAGATTTTTTTTGTACTTAACTGTGCACTCCAACAGTACTGATCACACAATGGATTTCATTTCAAACAGCTGCGTTGAGAAGGACCTCTCTGCAGCAAACAGAAAGGGACAGGACGGACTGCTGTCAGTCCCTTACCTTATTTGGTAATAGGACTAATGCACTCCGGAAATGAAGGGGGCGCCATTTTCATAACCACTAGTACCTTAAAGAAGTGGAGTTGTAGAGGTCTGAGAGGTTCTTCCACTGATGTTCGGCACACAATCCACAATGCAAAACCCACAATGCAAAACCCACAAAGTCAGCAAAAGGTATTTTTACTTTCTTAAAACTTTCACATAGTAAATCATTTTTTAGATTAGGTTTAAAATATAATTAACAGTTGTAGACAATAAAAATTCGTAACTCATACAGAGAAGGCTCATTTTAGCATGTAGCATAGATAATTATTTCCCTGCAGGGCACTATTAGATGAAAATAGAAAAGTAGATAACATGTATATTTGAGAAATGTATTGTATTCTCCAACTTTATTTTAATCATACAGATCTACGAATCAATTTGCAACATATTGCTGTCCCCTTTGCTCACACAGTGCCGATGAGTCGTGCAAGGTACAGAACCATATAGCAAAAGCTGCTATGGCTCAACATAACGGCATGTAAAACTACACTTGAAAAATATAAAATATTTGTTTGCATAATTATCAGTTTTCTAGTGTTTTTCTTTTATTTTTAAAGGTTAATCTTTTATAAATATGTTTTTACACCAATATTACATTTCTGGAATGTCTAATATTTTTTATAAACTAACAGCTGCCATCATAGATTGGTGTTGTACCCAGATGTGATACTCTAATAACGAGTAGCACTGCCTCAATATATTTTTAATAAGTAACTGCAATAAACTACACAAGTAAAAGTATTTGGTGAGATGGCTATCATTAAGTACTGTTTTACTGATCATATTGTGCAATGTAATATTGTGCTGTCCTCGCCCTGAGTTTTCCAATTTTTCAGCCGGCTAGACAGCCAGACAACGACGTTGTCTTAAGCCGGGCGTACACTGTACGAGTTTTTCCCCTTTTCGGGCCGATTCTTCAGTCGTGCAAGCATTTTTTTGAATCGGGCCGAATTTCAGCTTGATCGTAGAGGGGGGGGAGGAGGGGGGGATGGCTTCTCACGACTACCTCCCGATCAGGAATCGGACGATCGGTGAAAATCAAACATGTTTGAAATTCAGTTGGCTGTCGTGAGGTTTTCGTGAGCGCATCCTGCTGTTCAAGCAGAGCTACGAGGGGGCGCCCTCCCCTCCTCTCCGTCCCCGCCAGCGGAGGGAGGGAAGCGGGCGTCCCTGAAGCAACCTCTGGACGGTGTTGGGGAGGGCGAGCCGTCCGGTCCGCGCAACGCGCTGGCCGCCCGTTTCGGCACTCCTCCGCTTGCTTGGGGGGGGGGTGGTTGCGGGCCAGGCGACCTGCCGTGCCGCGCGGCCGCCGATGCGTCTCGTCTCTCCTCTCTCTCCCCTCCGTTCCCCCGACGCCCGGTGCCTCCTGTGGGCCTCGCCAGACCTGGGCTCGAACCCCTGCTCTGGGTCCCTGTCACCTACCGTCGCTCGCCTGCCTCTGCCACCACAGCGAGCGGTCCCAGAGGGGACACAACGTACAGTGTGAGCAGTCCGGTCTCGTCCGAGCGTCGCGTCGCACAGATCGTGAGCGGTGAACTTTTTAAACCCCGCGGTTCCGTCGCACAGTTTGAGATGTATATAAGTACCCTGACTGAAAAACTCGTACAGTGTACGCCCGGCTTTACTCTCAAATGTTCTCACAACTTTTCCCATGGACCAGTTGTTTCTGTGAGCGAGAGCATCTTTCAATAACACAATGTCACCAACTTTAATGTTCGGTTTATCGTCAATCCATTTTCTCCTTTTCTGCAAAGTTGATAAATATTCACTTTTCCACTGTTTCCAAAAAGAGTCTGCAAGACACTGTACTTGCTTCCATTGTTTTGAGTAGAGGTCTGGCGATGTAAAGCTTCCTGCTGGTGCAGATAGCGCATTCGTCTTTTGGGTGAGGAGCATTGCTGGAGTGAGGAGATTTGGTTTGTCTGGATCTGTTGAAATTGGTACAAGTGGTCTTGCATTCATTATTGCCATTACTTCTGCCATGAACGTACTTAACACTTCATGCGTGAGTTGAATGTGTCCGGCTTTCAAAAGAATACTGCCCAGGATCCGTCTTGCTACTCCGATGAGTCGCTCCCACGATCCACCCACATGTGAGGAGTGAGGAGAGTTGAACAGCCATGTGCAGCACAAATATTGCCCATTTATTTCAGCAGACATGAATAAAAATGTGCGCTTTTTGGTGTTTTATAACCAAAAATGAAAAATATTAATACAAAAAAAACAAATTAAGGTTAGAAGAAACCTAGCATAAACATATCTGTGAATCGTGTTTTTTTTTTTTTTTTTTTAGGTTAAAATATGTTCCTTATTCAGTTAAGTTACACGCATTAGGTTGGGTATCAACAACGTTATATGGAAAAATGGTCCTAATTATTTATTTATTGTCAAAATCTAATAATTGAGTAAATCTAATTAGTTAATACATGCCCATGGCTGTTTGAGCAATATCACTTTACAATTTCAATAAAAAAGTTTTTAGAATATATGTTACGAGTCCAGCGCTGGTGCCTTGCAGCAAGAAGGTTCGCGGTTCAAATCCAACCCTGGGTCTTTCTGCATGGAGTCTGCATGTTCTCCCTGTGCATGCGTGGGTTCTCTCCGGGTACTCCGGCTTCCTCCCACAGTCCAAAAACATGACTGTTAGGTTAATTGGCTTCTCAAAACTGTCCTTAGCACAAACAACCATTCACACACACACTCACACCCGTTTGTCTCACTGTGTTGCCCTGTGACAGACTGGCGACCTGTCCAGGGTGTACCCCGCCTCCTGCCCAGTGAACGCTGGAGATAGGCACCAGCAACCACCACGACCCCATAAGGGATTAAGCAGGTCAGAAAATAGATGGATGGATCGTCATTCTTATTTGTACATATTTATGTGCAAATGACACTAAAACCCTAAATGTTTTTAAAAAATTGTTATTCATATTTGGACAGCATTTTTTATACAATTAGAGATGGAAAGGATAAGATACTGAGAGATATAAAGTATTACTTATTGTTTAATGCACTTCACCATGCAGGTGCAAAGAATATCGCCAATCTTACAGGTAAGACTCATTCATAATCATGTGTCATAGCCATTCTTCCGGTATGATAGTCTTGCAATGCACCTGTTTTTTTTTTTTTCCAGATGCCTTTGAATAGACTTGAAGGTGTTCTCCAGGAGGTGGTACTAGCACATAGAGACAAAGCTTACCTCACCCTGGCATGCCAAGACACACTTTGGCATGCCATACAAGTGCTTTGAAGCCATTGTGTCTGACCCAGTTTCCGGGAAGAAGACTCACTTTGCTTGGCTAGATGTAAGAACCTTTGACCTTTTTCACCTAAAACATGCACAATTAGATTCAAACTACATGAAATCTATTTTTTATTAACAGGTGAGATCCACTGAGGTAAATTTTCAGTCATTCAAGGCAGAAAATCGGATTCCTTTTGCTGTTGAAATGTGTTCTTCCTGCAACCGGCAAAGTAAAGACTGTGTGGGCTTCACCGGAAATGGAAGACGAAGAGAGTACCCTCGTTACTACTCTGATGGCATACCAGGACACTACCCTGAATGCCAATACTGAATGCAAGGAGAATATTAGTTGTTTTCCAGTCTTTTACACATTTCTGCCGAAGCACATTTGCCTTTTGACTTGTGCAGTCATTCTTTTTCATAATGTGTTACATTATTACCATTATTTAGGTTTCATAGAGATAGTGTTTCCAGACAAAGTTACACTGTGGCGGTAATATCTCTTGGTTCTACTCTCTTCAAGAGGGTAGAACCAATAAAGGGGTTGTAAATATATTGTAACAGCGTTGTTTAACGTTTGGATAACCTTGTTTTAAAAATTTTAAATACAAGCAAATTTAATAACTTTAAATGCAATGCTTCTTAATCTTTTTGAACAATGACTGTAATCAATACAAATTTTCTTTACAAACCTGACATACGGTTAAGTTGTTTATGTTTTAACAGTCAGAATCAACTGTTGTTTTTCTTTGTAATAAAGTGAAATCGTACATAAATATTTTGTCCGGATACAAAGTCATGACAAACATAAGATGAAAGGTATGCTGTGCGAAGGTGGAGATCGGGTGGGGGTGAGGAAAGCTCAGATGAGGAGCAGTTGCACACATCAAGCGTCAAGCCGGACTTAATGATGGGTGGAGGAGATGTGACTGACGCCGTTAGGCTGAGACTGAGGTGCATTATCAGGATATTGGCTGAGCAGGTGAGATGAAGACAGTCATGGTTAGAATTTACACAGTTTAATTTATGTTACCAATGGCTTTATTCAAAAATGTTTTTATATAGAAAAAAAGAAAACTCATCCACAGCAGATCATTCGCTCTGGCGGTTACCAGCAACATGTCTACTGATGGGGTAAGAGCACCGAAAATTATTTCTTGTTAAATAAACTTTATAAAACCTACTTTCTTTAAGTGAGTCTTTCCAGGTTGAAGCTACATTTAAAGTTTTAAATAAATCACTCTGTTTTGCAAAAAAAAAAAAAGGGTATTTAAGGTCTTTGGAGCACAGTTTATGAATCGATTGCAATTGGTAGAATTGATATGGAATTTCTAAATGGAATAGTGGGTCACAAATCAGTTTACTGGAGTCCTAAAAAGAAAAGTTTCCAATGAGACATTATCATAAACAATGATAAGAATTGAGCCAGGTTGCCTGCAACCAAGTATATCTTAGTTTTCGGAATGCCATTTGTTAGAAGTTCAAAAGTCCTTTGGTTTGTTTGTAAATTGTTTTCACAATGTGAATAATAAGAAAAATATTTGGCAAATAAACAGAACAAAAGTGCACTGTAAATGGACAGAAAGTTGGCCGTCCGTCCGTCCGTTGTCTTCCGCTTATCCGGGGTCGGGTCGCGGGGGTAGCAGCTTCAGTAGGGAGGCCCAGACGTCCCTCTCCCCAGCCACTTGGGCCAGCTCCTCAGGAGGAACCCCAAGGCGTTCCCAGGCCAGCCGGGAGACATAGTCCCTCCAGCGTGTCCTGGGTCTTCCCCTGGGCCTCCTCCCGGTGGGACGTGCCCGGAACACCTCTCCAGGGAGGCGTCCAGGAGGCATCCTGACCAGATGCCCGAGCCACCTCAACTGGCTCCTCTGGACGTGGAGGAGCAGCGGCTCTACTCTGAGTCCTCCCCGGATGACTGAGCTCCTCACCCTATCTCTAAGGGAGAGCCCAGACACACTACGGAGAAAACTCATTTCAGCCGCTTGTATCAGAAAGTTGGCGTGTATGATAATTATTGGATGGATATATGTGTTAATATAATGTACATTTGTCTCTAAACTATTAATTTGATATAGGTTTTATGACATTTGTTTGTGATAGGGTGTAAGGATAGATAAAAACATCTCCATAATGATTCATTATTTTTGCTTATTTTAGATTGTTTCTAATGTAATTTTAAACATTCGAAAAGATGATTTAATAAAGATTTAAAAATAAAAAAAGACACCACGTAATAGACATACCACGTGACATAACATGATTTTTAGCCATTTCTTTACAGTTTAATTTTGATTTTTTTAATGTTAAAAGTGTTCTTGAGCATTTTAAAAAGGTGTTGTCAAATAAAATGCGTTATTATTATAATTATTATAACATGGCCGATACAGGAGGATCTGTCCCCGCCCCTTTCTGTTTGCTGCAGCAAGGGCCGTTTCTCAATTCACTCTCGTCAAGTCTGTTCTCGGTAAGAACACAGGAAGATCGGACTTGATGAGAACGCGAGCACGCAGCACGTATTGTGTATTGGAACAGAAGCGTACTCGTGACGTCATCACACCCACAGCTCTTGAGCATTTCTTTAACGTTCAAAACTATTTATACACTATACCATCATATCTTATTGAAAACGTTTTTTATTTAAATTAATTTCTATGTATAAGTATAAAAAATATTTAAAATAATTACAGAACTGTGGGTATAAAACCAGCAATAGCGTGAATTTCTTTGTGGGGAGTTGTAATTGTTGTAGTTGCAGAGGCGATTGAATCTTTTTTAAAAATCAGCACTTTGTAGAAGCAAAATGAGCAATACGAGCAATATTGCTGTTGCTTCGGTCGTTGGTCAGCTTTACCAGCAGGCTGAAGAGGAGGTGATGCAGTTGAGGAGGCAAATCCGAGCAAGGAGAAGATTGATGCAGCAGAGGAGGCTCAGAAGGCAGGCTTTGCTCACCCATCTATTGCCAACTGGTAGGCATTTTAAGATTAACAGCCTATTTCCTACTTTTATCTTTAAAAAAACCCATTGATGATGATATTAAAAACGTGAGCAGGTTGAAATTATGACTATTTTTCCTATATTAATAAAAATGAAGACCCAGTTTTAACATTAATAACAGTAGGGTTAAGCTACCTTATTGCACCTCCTGACCTTCACAGCATTGATCATTAAGAAAGGAAAAAAAAAATTTTTTATGTCTGTCCACTTTACAGTGATTGATCTATAAATTATGTGCAGTTAGTTCAGCCCATTTTTTCAGTGAAATGGTAAAAATACCAGAGAAGGGAAGCCATTTGTTACATTTACTATACAACACTATACATTTTACCTTTTCTTTCTTGAGAACTATAATAATCTGCAGGTTAAACAGGTATAGTTTTATGCATAGAAAAGGTGACAAAAAACAATTATGGTAACATTTGGCATTTTTTATTTACAGGAAGAAACAGAAACAGAATATGTGAGGATAAACACCTCTGTGCCAATCCTCCAAATATTTTTTAATGAAGGGGACCTGAAACCAGCCTTCAGGCTGAACAGGGCCACCATCGTCCTCCTCCTTCAGCTGCTGCCCATCCAGAAGGTCCATGGATGGCCACAGGAGATAGAGGTGCTGGTGACCCTCTGCTGGCTGGCCTGTGGTGCATCCTATAGGGAAACAGCTTGCCAGTAAGATCTCTTACCTTCTTGTCCTTAAATAGAGCCAACAATGACACACAATTGATACATAGATTATATAAATTGGATAGAAGATTAAGACATATCACCATATTACCTAAATTACAAGTTAATTTTATATTTGGTACAGGTCAAGTGGAGGCACGCTACAACAGGCACCACGCCAAGGCTGATAAACATCATTGAGCGTGCCTTTGGTGGTCTGAAGACACGGTGGCGTTCCATCTTCTTCAGGGTGCTGGAGGTCCGCCTGACGTTTGCCCCAAAAGTAATCGCCGCCTGCTGCATCCTCCACAGTATTAGTATAGAGGCAGGGGATCAGCTAGACGTGGAGGATGACGAGGTTGATCCAGAGGAGGATGAGGAGGTTGATCCAGAGGAGGATGAGGAGGTTGATCCAGAGGATGACGAGGAGGTTGACCCAGAGGAGGATGGCCATCCAGCGGCTGAAGACAGGGAGCTGCTCCAGCTGGCTGCATGTTTAAGTGAACATGACTACACCTGACCTAATGTAGATCAGTTCTAGTCATGTTCACATGCTGCTTCATTTCTTTTTTTTTTTTACCACCTGGAAAAATACATAAAATAATGTGTAAATTAATTTCCATTCCAACTATTTTCAATTGTAAGTTTATAGGCATTGTCTATTTGTATAAGATCTTAATGAGTTATTTCTTTGTTTTAAACCATGTTAGTAACTTAATAATTTGTTGAATATATTACACTTTCATTCTGTTCCAAAGATAAAACATTTGTATAAAATGTCAGTTTTTTCATATACTATTATTACTATTATTTTCTTTCCTTCTTTCTCCTCTCAATTATTTGTGTCCTGACTCAGAAGAAACTCACTTAGATAGGAAAAACATTTATAGAATGATTTATTTATTTTATATGCTGCTGCCGTCCTAGGCAGACATATACAATTTATTCCAGCAAGTATTGAGTTAATAAAGCAACACACGTCAGTCAGATAAACACAAAACAAATAAATAAATCATAACCAGCGGTATTATGCACTCTACTTCTTTTAATTACGCACTAACTCTGTAAACAGGCCACATAGAGAAAGCTTAAAAGTATAATGTTCTCGCCTCAAACGATCTTAAAACGTACTTTTGAAGAACAACAGCAGCAGAAAAGGGAATTTTTAACTTACCGCTGTGAGCTCTGTTTGCACCGTCTCGAATCAAGCTGCGGCCGCGGTGCATTCTGGGCAAGCTGTCAGTCTGAAGAACGCACAAGTCTGCTCTGATGCATGCTCGATAAAGAGGGCGGGCGGGAACAACATCCGGGGAATTCGGCGCGTTCTCGATTTGGCTTTCTCAGCATTGGAACACTGCTCGGTCTGAGGCTGATGACGTGTCACGAGCACACGAGTACACGAGAACGCTCAAGAACGCATATTGAGAAACGGCCACGGTGTACTTGGCTGAGTCCTTGGAAGGCAACAAGGCAGGATGCCATATATGTACTTCCGGTTGGTACAGACTGACCAAGCAGGCATCACCCTCTGCTGTCCGAAGAAGGGTACTACCCACAAGGCACAGATCATTTTTACTGGTGAGACATTTGTGCTGTTTTATAGACCCCATGACCGGAGATTATTTAAAGAATAAGTCAGAGTGCATGTTTTATATTGAATAAAAGGCAAAAAAAAAGAAGTGAATGATGGTTTTTATCATTATTCTTAAAACTATTTTTTCACAGGATGTTATGTTTTAACTAGGTAAGGCAATCTCCATCTGCTTAAAATTAGTTGAATTTAAATTATTAGCACCATATAAAACAGATCAGATTTGGTGAATATATGACAATTTATGAACTTGGCCTAAGAAAATATAAATAGTTAAATCTATTATTTATTAGGCTATCATTAATCTAAAAAAAATGTAATCCCAATTATTGGAAAAATCAAGCCCCAAATCAATACGATCTATACATATAGGTCTATTCATATTATTATTCACAGTTCAGCTCTAAAAAAGATCGTAAAGGTTCTTCACGAACAAAGTCGATTTTTTATGAAAAAATACAGGGCTTGAATTTGAAATTGAATTTACATGTTGTTTGTTTCAGTCATATCGCTGTCAAAATCTCTTATCTCACAGTTTAATTTGACTTGCACTCATCACACACACACACACACAAAATATATCGTCGGCGAGGATTCTGGAGAAGAACACATTGTGCAGCTAGCCTTAGAATATAACCATGTATAAATTCATGATAAAGACAGAAAGATGGATAAATAAGAGGTTAAGAGAGACAGAAGATGGCTGCTCGTATAAAGGTGTACTCTGTGATTTAAAAGGACAGCTGAGTGGAACAAATTTCCCCATTGTGGGACAGTAAAGGAATATTTATTGTTACTTTTGTACGTAGTCTAAATAATGGCAGGATTGGTCCTCCATACCCAACAGCCAGAAGAAAACATGCAACCATCTTTCTAGACAAGATAAACCAAAAAGTGATATTTGTTTGTCAGAAAGACAGACAATAAGAACTTGATGCTGAATGTTGCTACATGCTAAGCTAGCATTAGCACCTCCTATGCTACATGCGTAGCCAGCATTAGCATAACATGAGCTACATGCTAAGCTAGCATTAGCGCCCTCTTTGCTACATTCTAGCTGATCATGTGCTGCAGGCTTAGCCAGTTTTCTGGGGGAAACCCTGCAACGAGTTCTGATGAAGAGGAGGAATCCATCAGCTGCTGAAAACGGCTCCTAAACTTTAGCTCCATCCACACAGTTAGCATGAAGAAGGAAATCTCCAAACCTGATGGGTGCAGCAGAACTCTGGGCTGGAAAACATCCCCCATCATCGGTGTCTCCTCTGCTGCGTCCTGCCGCTCTTTGAGCTCCTGCTTCCCTCCAGTTTCTCCGCTGTGCCTCCAGCTGCTGGACTTCTTTCCAGACTTCATCACCTGCAGCAGCTGCTGCTCTCTTCCAGCTTCACCAACACTCCCGCTTCTGGCCTCACAGCAACACAAGGACAAAGAACCCGGAGAATCAACGTGGCTGCGCGATGGGGAGAAGACATAAGATAAGCGTGAAGATAGACATAATGAGTAGACCCTGCATTGACTGTTGCTGCGCAGGAATTACGGCCGCCATCTTGGAGCAGTTGAACTGCTACCCAAATTCTCCTGATTTAAGATGAACAGACGAATAATGCCTCAGCACTGTGTGGCGTAATTGTATTTGAATCGACGGACTATTGACGTCAGGGCTCGATGGATAACTTTTCACAAGGAAGATGAAGAGATATTGATTATACTTTTGATTAGAATGTGATTTTTTTAATATTAGGTAGAGAGATACAGGTCTACATATGGATGCTATAAACAGAGTTTAAGTTTTTGTGACCTAGTCTCTCCATAATTTCATCAAAGCTAAAGTCATTAGTTAATTAGTGACTCCCTGTACATTTTAGGATTCATGTTAAAGTTCTTTTATTTGTTTTTAAGTCTCTTCATGTTCTTGCTCCATCTTACCTTTCTGAGTTGCTGCACCTTTATGCACCCTCCTGTTCACTCAGGTCAGCGGATCAGCTGCTTCTTGAGGTCCCAAAAACTAAGCAGAAGCTTAGGGGGGATCATGCTTTCTCTGTGGCAGCTCCAAAAATGTGGAATGACCTTCCATTCCAAATTAAATTGTGTAATTCTTTGTCTGATTTTAAATTGCTTTTAAAAATGTATCTCTTTGCCTTGGCTTTCTGTACTGTGTCAGATGTAGATTTAAGCCTGTGAGACATTACTTTAAATAACTTTTATTTTAATATTATTATAGATTTTATAGTTCTGGTTTTAATTTAGTCTTTTATGCTTTTATTGTTTTTTGAGTCTGTGTAATCATTTTATGTTGTCTCACTGTATAAATTAAGTTGGATTGGATATATATATATATATATATATATATATATATATATATATATATATATATATATATACATACACACAGATATGCCTAAGCCACAGATCTGTCTCCTGTGCTTCGTATCCGTGAGTTTTGGAAACCCAGTTTTTGGACTAATCCTGTCTCCTGTTCTTCTCCAGTGTGTCATGTTTTGATTCATCCGAATCCCTGCCGCTCAGATTTTGTTCTGGCATCTCCACTCATACTCCCTTGGTGGTACCAAGCCGGGCGTGAGAACCCCCTCCCTGGATTTACCTGGTTCGTCTGGACACACTCCGGTTCTTCCAGCTGTTCTTCCTGCCTGCCGCCACAGTTGTGCTGTTCTGGCCCCCCGCCTGTATTACATCTGCCAGCCCTCCTGTCACCCAGCCAACATCTTCCATCAGAGAGTTATGGTCACATGGTACCTTTTTCACTCATCCCCCCCGGACAGGTCTCCCCAACCAAACGGTAAGCGGCGCAGCTTCTGGAACATTTCCCCCTGGTTCGACCCTTCAGTAAACATATCCTCTTTATTCCCGCAGTCGTTCCTGCTGTGACGTTCAGACCTCGCCTGTCGCACACAGCGTGTGCTTTCCCTTTGTTGAGCCTGAAAATAAACATCCTAAAAACTGTTCCTGCTTCCGTCTGTGTCTGCATGTGGGCCAAACACTTAAAAACCATGACAAATTCTATTTTCTACTCAGCCTGTCTACACGAAAACACTCATTGCTTACGTTATTCAGTACAGAGAAAACAATCAAAGTTCAGACTAGCTGAACAAACAAACAATTTAAACTTACAATTACAGAGCTCTTTAAGTTGTCTACTTTACTTAATACCTTTAATGTCCAAATTATTTCTTAATTTTTGATTAACATGGAATATGGACAAGCTCACTATACTACTGATATTAGAGCCATTTTGACAACATATAAAAAGATGTCAGATTTGGTATATTTTTGCATGATTGCAAAAAGGACTCTTTCTTAAAACCTGTTTATCACCATTAAAACATTATGTAATTTTTCATAGTCAAACCATTGTTCCTAATTTGCACAATATTCTACAGCTTTGAGTCATGGTGAACTGCAGAGATTTTTACAAAATTTTCTGTGAATTTAGACTTGTATATTTTTAGTTTCTATCTTTGATTTCTTTGTATCTTTGATCTTTCCTTGAATTCTATTTTTAATGTTGTCATCTTCAATCTCAATTACCAAATTTAAAATTGTTATACGCTGTACTGTCAATACTGGTTGAAAAAATATTATAAACAAAAAAAAAATAAGGAATTTGAATTGGCTTTCAACCCTTGCATCATAAAATAATCAAGGTGAGCAAAAACTATCGTTTATAACAAAAACACTTTGTGGGGAAATATAGGAACAGGAGCAGGATGTACAAGAGAGCGTTTTTGTTTTTTAAAGTAAGCCTCAAGCATCAACATGAGCCAGCTTTTTATACTTCATGGTTGTGAACACTGAGTTTGTTGGGAGCAGCAGAGTTTATAAAGTCTGACAGCAGCTGGGGAACGGAGAAAGTAAGGCAAATAGGCAAGGCAAATTTATTTATATAGCACAATTCAGTACAGAGACAATGCAAAGTGCTTTACATGATTAAAATATAGCAATTAAAGCAAGTAGGGATAGAATGTAGAAACAAAAAAGAACATTAAAAACAGTAAAACAGTTTAACTGGAAAATTCAAAGGCAATTTTAAACAAATGTGTTTTTAATCTCGATTTAAAGGAACTCAGGCTTTCAGCACTTTTACAGTTTTTTGGAAGTTTGTTCCAGATAAGTGGAGCATAGGAACTAAATCCTGCTTCTCCGTGTTTGGTTCTGGTTCTAGGTATGCAGAGCAGGCTGGAGCCAGAAGCCAGAAGTAGCATCTAGGTTGGCATCAGCCATCTTCTATGGTATGGTTTGTTGGAGTAGCAGCTTAACTGTAGCTGAGAGGAAGCAGCTGCATAAACTCATTAAGGCAAGGCATGCTTTTTGCAAAGATCATTTCGTTAATTCAGTGCTAGAGTATAAGACAAGTTGGAATACAAACTTCAGCATTGACATTCAAAGGCAACTATTAACAAAGGTATTTTTAATCTTTAGAGGAACTCAGGCTTTCAGCACTTAAACAGTTTTCTGGGAGTTTGTTCCAAATCAGTGGAGCATAGGAACTAAATGCTGCTTCTCCATGTCTGGTTCTGGTTCTGGTTCTGCAGAGCAGGCTGGAGCCAGAAGACCTGAGTGGTCTGGAGGGTTGATACACTGATAACAAGTCTGTGATGTATTTAGGAGCTAAGCCATTCAGGGATTTATATGTAGCCGGGGCATTCTGTCCCAGAAGCATAGTGCTGCACACTCTCCCTCCTGCCATATATGGAGGACGCTGGGATCGTGCGCAGCTGGGGGTTAATGAGAGGCAATCAGCCTTTCCAGTTAAAAGGGGGCAAATGGGTAAGGAAAGCACAACTGTACCTGAGGTCACAATTTGGCGTTGTTGACAGGATCTTGCAAGGCAGTGGCATTGGTGAACAGGGGTTTGTTTTAAGGAACGAAACAGGACCAAATAGAGGTGTCGATGTCGTGTTTTTTTTCTTTTTTTTCTTTTTATATTCCACTGAAACAGTAGCAGGTTCGACGGGGGCCGGCAGATCGGTTACAGAGGAACTTGGCGTTGAGGAACCATGGAGGAGGAGCTGCGGGAGCTGAAGGATGGGATACATCATTTTCAGGCAGAGGACCAGAAGCTCAAAGAAATGTCCATGGCGGACCAAGATTCCTTGCCCTCCACCCTTGGGGCTGTGACCAGGAGGGACCCCTAACCTGTCTCTACGGAGGAAGCGGCGGCAACGGAGCGGCTTTGTTGACATCTCCAGGGAATGTACAAGCTCTTGTGGGTTGTCTTCAAGGTAACGCTGGAACTGGTTTTATGGACTGGACAGAGGTCCGAATGCATCCTTGCCAATTTTATGGAGAAAAAAAACATTTGTATGGACGCACCAAGTTTTATGTAACTGTGCATTTTATTTTATTTTTGCCGGAGTTTCCTCATGCCGGGTTTTATGTAAACAGAACTGGAAGTCATAATGTATTGCTGTTATAATCCACTTTAGGGACTTCACGGCCGGCCAGAACCACCCCTATTATTCACAGGTGCTGAGACTGTGATTAATGAGGGGAGACCGTGTCCCGCAGCACCCAACTCCGATACAGGGGGAGGATGCAGCTGTCTATCAGCAGGTGGGAAATTGGCTCCTTCTGTTTTGCTAAGTCACAATTCAGAAGGAAGAGGTCAGGGTTCTAGTGGTCTTAAATAAACGTGTAGGTTCACTAGTGGCTAGATGGGTCCCACTGTACTAGTGCAACTGGGGGATGTTACCTGGCAGTGCTTTTAGGGCACTGGTGACAACAGCTGCATAGTTTCCTTACCCAACATGGGATGGGCCCTTTGTAGGCCCGTTGTGGTCTTGAGCTTAACGCAGCAATCGGTGTAGCATCTCTTTGGTTGGCTATCTGGAAGCTGGTGTAGAGGTGTTGGGCAAGGGGGTACCCAGACGTTGTGTTTTGGTGGGGAGAGACCCCTGGGACATCCCCGGTAGTTACAGTGCTATGGGGGGCCTTGAAAAGGGAGGCTATTAGAGAATGCCATCATGGGCCCTCTAAACAACCTGGTGCAGGACCTCCCGGTACTAGCTTAATGTTTCGGTATAAAATAAATAGCTTGCCCTAAAATGGTAATGGTTGGGCTACAGTCTCTCAGATCATTAGTGCTGGTGGTGGTGTGGATTATATGCACTAGGGTTTTGGGAGTGAGTGTGTTTTTGTTGGGGAACACTAAGGTGTATTCAGTTTGTGTTTTGTAGTCGTTCTCCCACCCTCCCAAGGGATCTACTTAATTCAACTGGGTTTTTAACTTTTCTTCACAGTTAGCAGGATTCCAGACCAGCATAGGTGCTCACTTTTAAACTAGTTAGTTTTTGGTGTACAATAAAATACATTGATTTCTGTTTTTTGGTACCTGTATATTTAATAAATTATATATTTAATGGGAAACCGTGCCTCTGTTATTCCTTGCAACCTCCTTGACCTGGTACAAAGAGGGTCTAACGCATAGAAACTGTACCTGAGGTCACATATAGACTACAGGAGGATTTTAAAGTCTATTCTCTGAGACCCAATAAGAGTAAACCAGGCGTAGCCAGAGTGGTAAATTCCTCTGTAATCACTATAAGGAAGAGGGACAAAAGATTATTGCCTGTTTTCACCACTATGGTTACATGCTTGTAGTTTTAGTGTCCTTGTAGTTCTCATTTTGACCACTAGATGCCTTCCCCCCCAATCCTTGATGCATTAGAATTCTTTTCCCAACCAAAGCAGTAGTGTGACTTCTCTATGATCTGTTTCATCAACGGTGAGCGTCTTTTGAAAAGCAAACACATTACTCTCATTGTTAGTGTGACCCATGAATTTCTCCATTGTGAGATCAATAAAGACTATCTTATCTTATGAGGCGTATTTTCTGTGTGAAACTGTGAAAGTTTGGATCTGAGCTGTTTGTGTTACAGCTGCTAATATTGCAGACTGTGAGGAGGCAGAGGAGACCAGGGGCCTCATTTATAAAGATGGCCTACGTGCAAAATGGGACCTGAGACGTGTGTATGTTCACGCAAAGGAAATCTGCAGTCCTCACGGCAGCTCTGATCCAGTAAGCTCATTCTGAGGAATCTGCCGATGTAGATGTTAAAGTGGTGATTTGCAGCCAGACGTCATCATGATTCCTCTCAGACTTTCAGTTTCTCTGCAGATCAGACTTTGTTCATAGATCAACTCCATCATAAGCATCCAAACCCCAGTGGTGTTAATGCTTGTGCTAGTGACACATCTATAGGGAATCCCCCTTCAAATAAATAAAAGAGAGCCCATAAGCCAGGCATGTCCAAAGTGCGGCCCGGGGGCCATTTGTGGCCCCTGGACTGATTTTGTGTGGCCCCCCCAACTGCATTTCAAGATTTGGTCTACTGCAGGGGTCCAGAGCTGCATGAGGCTCTTTACACCTTCAGCTTTGGCTCTTAAAAACTTACACCAAAAATGCGAAGGGAAAAAAAATTGGTTAATGTTTCTAAATGTAAAGGTAATTTAAAATTGCTAGTTCTGCAATATATGCGAAACATTTCCAGAAAGAAAGAAACTAATAGTCTATAGAATATTTCACTATAGATAAATGAAGTATCATGTTGTCAATAGGTTGCTTTTTCATCATTTTGATGCCATTTGCTGTAAAAATCAAATGTCCAATTGAAGAAAATGCATTAAACCTAAACATAAAAATACTGTTGGTTAAATAATAACTGTTGATCTTTGATTAAAAAAAAAAGTAAACTAATTTCCTGTAGAATAATACAAAAACAAGCTCTTGTTTCAAAGAGATGTGTAACTTTTGCGGCTCTAAACAAAATTAGTTTAGCTGGACCGAGAGCAAAAATGGCTCTGCGGGTTGTAAAGTTGCTAATCCCTGGTCTATTGGAAAGATTTGGCTGATGGTGATGGAAACGTTTTATTTTTATTAAAATTAAGATCTTACAACTGAAAATGTTGGGTAAAACACAATGTATTCATGTTTTTATAACCACACTTTTTACATTCTAGTTAATTTGATACTAAATACGACATCTGTCTGAGGACTTTAACTCGGATGCAAACTAAATCTATTAAAATTGGCTAAATACAGCAAGTGTTTTCAAAAAAATAACGGCTCAAATCCTGTTTGCATATTGCTAGAATAGAAAAAAGTCTTTTGTTTTTCAATCCAGTCCAACATAATTTGCAAACTGGGTGACCACAACATTTTTAACTTTGGGGTCCACAGGGATTTAACATCCTTTTCCTTCAGAAAATCTTAATAATTAGTTTAATTAAAGTCATCTTATTTAATAAAGGAAAAAAAACATTATTTTTAAAAAAAAAATTTAATCACTTATCCATTTTTTTGGCCCTCAAGTACTTTTGACTTGAGAATTTCGGCCCACGTGCCAAAAAGTTTGGACACCCCTGCCGTAAGTCAACTTAGATCCTAAATCAAAGTCCTGACAACATTTATTCTGGCTTTTGTACCATCATCTCACAGAATAGAAGATGTTTGAAATCAGCCGTTTTCAAACATCAACACCTGACCTATTTAGAGAGAAACCATTTCTGTTGAACAGATGTCTCCTCTCTCAAAAGATGTTAAAGTTGTCTATGAAGGTTACAGTTGTTTGTTTGCATGTTTTTTCCAGCCATTTGTTTAGCATCAGAACTCTGGAAAAAATCTCATCTCCACACTTAGCGGGCACATGAGGGCCACTGAGAAACACCTTGACATTAAGGCCATCAACTAAGTTCAACAGACGAATGTAATCCTCTTTCAATACTTCTGATTTTCTTTCTTATCCGGGTGACATCGCCCAGGGCAGCTTGTATGATGAGTTTTTCGGGCGTTCTTTCAAGATCCTTGGAAAGATGTCTGATATATCAGACACCAGGGTATTGGTCAAAGGGCTATAAATCAACACCTCTGTGTTTTTCTTGTTACAGAAATGTTTAATCCCGCTTACAGATCCATTGCATAATATCAGGGTCCTTGGCCCTGTGGCGTGTTTTTTCTCTGATGTCTTAGAACGAAAATGGTTGACATACCTCTGATTGATGTCAAGATCCTCCTGGGTCACATTTTGGAGCGAAGCGAGTCTGTTTAGTAAAGGAATTCCAACATTTCCAGCAGGTTTACTCCTAACATTTGTTTTGAGAACAGCCCGCTGTTGTTTCATTTGTCTTGGGACATCTCTCTGTAGTCTCGGCCAGTTTTCTTTGTCTAGGTGCGGGGTTTGTTGATCCTTTGGTCTTGCACCCAGAGTGGTCCAGGGATTCTCATTTTTCTTACGGAACTGTTTGTTCGCTGAGTCGCTGGGCTGGTGGTCACTGTTTGGAATCACAGGCAGGGTTGTTTCATTTCCATAAGCGGCGTTTACATCATAGTTCACTTCTAGTCGACAGATTTTCATTACCATAACAGCTATCTTCTGTAGAAGCTTGTCAAAGTCCTCTGTGGTGAAGGTAGGCATCTTTTCAAAATCAAAATCAAAAATAAATGAAAGAAAATTTTAGGGCTGTCAATCAATTAAAAAAAATTAATCTAATTATTTACATACTCTGTAATTAAATAATCTAAATTTATCGCATATAATTTTTGCTGTGAAAGTATTTTAAATATTTAAAGTCAAATGATTCAATGAATAGTCAGCATTAGATACATTAAGGTGTTGTTTTCAACAGCAGACAAACTGAACTAAACAGATGCCAATGTCAAACTGAACTCACGTCAACAGGAGGCGTCAACTGAAATAATATTATATGGAGAGCAAGGAACTTATATCATCTTATCGGAGTGGTTTCAAGAGAGGGAGAGCTACAAAGGATCCAGTTTTATGCTTGGAGCATGAAATCAAAAAGGCACAGGTGAATAAAGAGACTGTTGTGGCAGTGTTTTTTGACATTGAGAGAGCATATGATATGATGTGGAGGGAAGGGTTATTAATTAAAATTAGAAGAATGGGTATAAATGGTCATATGTTTAGATGGATTAAAAATTTTCTAGAAGAAAGATAAATACAAGTGAGGATAAGGAAGGATTGTTCTGAGAGTTTGAAAATAGAAAACGGGACACCACAGGGAAGTATAGTAAGTCCGTTATTATTTTCCGTGATAGTTAATGATATGTTTAAAGAAATAGAGGGTGGAATGGGATTCTCATTATTTGCAGATGATGGAGCAATGTGGAAAAGAGGAAGAAATTTGGAATTTATCGTAAAGAAACTTCAGGGAGCAATTGCAGTTGTAGAAAAATGGTCATATAAATGGGGATCCAAATTTTCTGTAGAGAAAACTAAAATAATGTTTTTTACAAGGAAAAGAGTTGATGGAAAAGCTAAATTAAAATGATATGGTCAGGATTTGGAAAGAGTTAAACAATTTGAATTTCTTGGGATGTGGTTTGATGAAAGAATGACATGGGGTATGCACATTAAGAAAATAATCGATAAATGTAGAAATGTACTAAACATAATGAGGTGTTTAGTTGGAACAGAGTGGGGAGCTGATAGAAAATCATTAAAAGCAATTTATACTGGGTTAATCAGGTCAGTAATTGACTATGGATGTATAGTCTATAACTCAGCAGCAGATACAAACCTCCATAAGTTAAATATTATTCAACATCAGGCTTTAAGAATATGTACTGGCACTTTTAAAACATCGTCAACAGCAGCATTACAGGTTGAAATGGGAGAAATGCCTCTTAAAGTTAGAAGGGATAAATTATCATTAAACTACTGGTCAAAATTACAGGGGCAAAGGAAGGATCATCCAACATTAGAGGTGCTTAAACCTGGATGGGAAAAGGAAAAGAAACAATTAAAGAACTTTGGATGGGTAATAAAAAATAAAGTTAATGAAATTAATTTAAATCAGTTAGACATATGTCAGACAGTTCCGTTAACAGCAATACCACCTTGGATACTTCCTGATGCTAAAGTTAATCTTTCATTATTAGAAAAGAAGGAAAAAGATAAATATATTATGAATAAATATATAGTACAAGAACATTTAAATAAATATTATAATTATATACAAATATATACAGATGCATCAAAAAACACAGTTAATAGGGTAGGGATAGCATTTATTATACCACAGTTTCATATTAAGGTAGGAAAAAGGATTAGTGATGACGTTTCAGTGTATACAGGAGAAATGCTAGCTTTGCTTTTAGCAGTTCAATGGGTGGAAGAGGTAAGACCATTAAAATCTATCATTTGCTCAGATTCTAGTTCATCGTTAATCAGTTTGCAAAATAATCAGTCAGACAGTAGACCAGATATATTAATTGAAATACAACAAACACTTTACAAAATAAATATGATGGGGTTAGTAGTAAATTTTGTTTGGGTTCCGGCACATAACGAGATTAAAGGAAATTAAATGGCAGACAGAATGGCTAAGGAGAGTACAAATAAGGTAAGGGTAGATATTAATGTTAGTTTTGGTATAACAGAATTAAAGGGTATAATTAAACAAAAAGCCAAAGATAGGTGGCAAAAGTTATGGGATGAAGAAAAGAAAGGAAGGTGGCTTTATAAAATACAAAAGAGAATTGGACAAATGAGAATAACAGAAAGGAACAGGAGAGAAGAGATAATTATTTCACGGCTTAGAATGGGACACACTGGATTGAATAGATCATTATTTTTGATAGGGAAACATCAGACAGGGAAATGTGACTGTGGGGAAGATGAGACTGTGGAACATGTCATTTTGAATTGTAATAAATATTGGATTCAGAGAAACAGGTTGACAAGTAAACTTAGTAACATGAAAATTAAACTTGATTAATTTATTGCGAAAGGAATCAGGAAGCAGATGATACCAGGTCATATTTGAGCTTTTGAAACAGTAGGTTGTATAATAGGATATAGTTTTTTTTTTTTTTTTTTTTTTTTGGGGGGGGGGGGTTGTCATGCGGTCCACACTCCATACCAGTTGGTGGCGGTAATGCTCACCTAAACGTTTTTGCCAACCACCAATAAAAATCAAGAAGAAGAAGAAGAAAGTTGAGTTGGTGGAGGCATAGGCCGTTTCTCAATATGCGTTCTTGAGCGTTCTCGTGTACTCATGTGCTCGTGACACGTCATCAGCCTCAGCCTGAGCACTGTTCCAATGCTGAGAACGCCAAATCGAGAACGCGCCGAATTCCCCGGATGTTGTTCTCGCCCGCCCTCTTTATCGAGCATGCATCAGAGCAGACTTGTGCGTTCTTCAGACTGACCGCTTGTCCAGAATGCACCGCGGCCGCAGCTTGATTCCAGACAGCGCAAACAGAGCTCACAGCGGTAAGTTAAAAATTCCCTTTTCTGCTGCTATTGTTGTTCAAAAGTACGTTTTCAGATCGTTTGAGGTGAGAACATTATACTTTTAAGCTTCCCTATGTGGCCTGTTTACAGAGTTAGTGCGTAATTAAAAAAAGTAGTGTGCATAATACCGCTGGTTCTGATTTATTTGTTTTGTGTTTATCTGACTGACGTGTGTTGCTTTATTAACTCAATACTTGCTGGAATAAATTGTAAATGTCTCCCTAGGATGGCAGCAGCATAGAAAATAGATAAATAAATACATTCTATAAATGTTTTTCCTATCTAAGTGAATTTCTTCTGAGTCAGGACACAAATAATTGAGAGGAGAAAGAGGGAAAGAAAATAATAGTAATAATAGTATATGAAAAAACAGACATTTATTTTATACAAATGTTTTATCTTTGGAACAGAATGAAGGTGTAATATATTCAACAAATTATTAACAGTTACTAACATGGTTTAAAACAACGAAATAACTCATTAAGATCTTATACAAACAGACAATGCCTATAAACTTACAATTAAAAATAGTTGGAATGGAAATTAATTTACGCATTATTTTATGTATTTTTCCAGGTGGTGAAAACATAAGAAATGAAGCAGCATGTGAACAAGACTCCAACTGATCTACATTAGGTCAGGTGTAGTCATGTTCACTTAAACATGCAGCCAGCTGGAGCAGCTCCCTGTCTTCAGCCGCGGGATGGTCATCCTCCTCTGGATCAACCTCCTCGTCCTCCTCTGGATCAACCTCCTCATCCTCCACGTCCAGCTGGTCACCTGCTGCTATACTAATATTGTGGAGGATGCAGCAGGCGGCGATTACTTTTGGGGCAAACGTTGGGCGGACCTCCAGCACCCTGAAGAAGATGGAACGCCACCGTGTCTTCAGACCACCAAAGACACGCTCAATGATGTTTATCAGCCTTGGCGTGGTGCCTGTTGTAGCGTGCCTCCACTAGACCTGTACCAAATAAAAAATTAACTTGTAATTTAGGTAATATGCTGATCTGTCTTAATCTTCTATCCAATTGATATCATCTATCAATTGTGTGTCATTGCTAGCTCTATTTATGGACAAGAAGGTAAGAGATCTTACTGGCAAGCTGTTTCCCTATAGGATGCACCGCAGGCCAGCCAGCAGAGGGTCACCAGCACCTCTATCTCCTGTGGCCATCCATGGACCTTCTGGATGGGCAGCAGCTGAAGGAGGAGGACGATGGTGGCCCTGTTTAGCCTGAAGGCTGGTTTCAGGTCCCCTTCATTAAAAAAATATTTGGAGGATCAGCACAGAGGTGTTTATCCTCACATATTTAGTTTCTGTTTCTTCCTGTAAATAAAAAATGCCAAATGTTACCATCATTGTTTTTTTTAATTCTCATCTTTTCACACCATAAAACTATACCTGTTTAACATGCAGATTATTATAGTTCTCAAGAAAGAAAAGATAAAATGTATAGTAAATGTAACAAATGGCTTCCCTTATCTGGTATTTTTACCATTTCACTGAAAAAAATGAGCTGAACTAACTGCACATAATTTATAGATTAATCACTGTAAAGGTGGACAGACATAAAAATGTTTTTTTTTTTCCTTTCTTAATGATCAATGCTGTGAAGGTCAGGAGGTGCAATAAAGTAGCTTAACCCTATTGTTATTAATGTAAAAACTGGGTCTTCATTTTTATTAAAATAGGGAAAATAGTCACAATTTCAACCTGATCACGTTTTTAATACCATCCTTAATGTTTTTTTAAAAGATAAAAGTAGAAAATAGACTGTCAATCTTAAAATGCCTACCAGTTGGCAATAGATGGGTGAGCAAAGCCTGCCTTCTGAGCCTCCTCTGCTGCATCAATCTTCTCCTTGCTCGTATTTGCCTCTTCAACTGCATCACCTCCTCTTCAGCCTGCTGGTAAAGCTGACCAACGACCGAAGCAACAGCAATATTGCTCGTATTGCTCATTTTGCTTCTACAAAGTGCTGATTTTTAAAGAAGATTCAATCGCCTCTGCAACAACAACAATTACAACTCCCAACAAAGAAATTCACGCTATTGCTGGTTTTATACCCACAGTTCTGTAATGATTTTGGATATTTTTTATACTTTTTAGAAATGAATTTAAATAAAAAACGTTTTTAATAAGATATGATGGTGTAGTGTATAAATAGTTTTGAACGTTAAAGGAATGCTCAAGAGCTGTGGGTGTGATGACGTCACGAGTATACTTCTGTTCCAATACACAATACGTGCTGCGTGCTCGCGTTCTCGTCAAGTCCGATCTTCCTGTGTTCTTACCGAGAACAGACTTGACGAGAACGCGAGTATGGACTCGCGTTCTCGTGAATGGGGTACCGCGAACGAGCTATTTTTAGAAACGTAACGTCACGATGACGTCACATCACGTGGTACACAGTGGGGCAAACTCCGGAAACCCGCCGCTGTTTTGCTTTAAAAGAGACGTGCGTTAGCCTAGGTTTTACTCGTTAAAACGACTGCTTTTTCCAAATCTTAGACCATGGTTTTTAAACATTGTTGCTATGGAACGTGCAACAGCGACTCGAGGTACGCTGATCGGCCGCATATGAAGGATGTTTTCTTCAAGACTGCCAAGGAGAAATGTGTGCGCTTGGTACACCGGTGCGGTCGGCCTACATATGTAGCAAGCATTTTGTCGGAGGAAAGGGCACAACCGAAGAACATCCTGACCCAATTCAAGCGACATCAAGTCAAGGTAAGAGTATTTTGGTGACCGACATGTTAATAAAGAAGCACCTGCTACCATGATAGCATACAGGCTATCATGGTAGCAGGCGCTAACATGATAGCCTGCTATCAGGATAGCCTACTCAAAAACATTTCAAATGAGACAAACATTAAACATATACCCATTCCTGGACGGTGATTACAAACAAAAAAAAACGGCCGACGCCGCCATGATCGCCGCGCAGGAAAAAAACCCAAGCTTACCGTTCATCAACTCGGCCCGTTTTCCAGTCTTTTTAAGCCCAAGACACTCAAGCCATCGTTTGAGCTGAACGTTGGTGTGTTCTTCGACAGTGCGACCAGTAAACCGTGCGCCTGGGACATCATTTTGGGAAAGTTTAATGGCTGCAAAGTCGGTCATATCGCTGGTTCTGTTGCGCTTGTAATAGCTGGGTACTCCGTGCGTTCTCTCCTGTATGTCCTACCTAAGCGGCAAAAGGGGCGTTGCTCTTGAGACGGTGACGTCACGTGCGCGGTATATATATATATATATATATATATAAAATATGTGCGCTCCCTTCACACCATTTGCAGTGGGCGAATGGCGTGAAGGGCTCCCGGTTCTCCCTCAAGGACTTTTATGGGAAAAAGATGGTTTTAAATATGTCGGTCTGTTTTTAGGCAAAGAAAACACTGAGAAAAAGAACTGGGAAAACATGGAACAGAAAATAGAATGTAAACTAGAAAAGTGGAGATGGCTACACTCCCACATGTCATACAGGGGAAGGGTTTTGGTTTTAAATAACCTTGTAGCATCTCAGCTGTGGCACAAACTTTCCTGCTTAGACCCACCGTCTGGTTTGTTGGCCACATACAAGCAAAAATGGTCAACTTTTTTTGGAACGGTTTCCATTAGCTGCCACAGTCTGTGTTGTTTTTACCCAGAGAAGGGTGGGGGGTGCAGGGCCTTGTCCACCTGGCTGGGAGAACAGCAGCTTTTAGATTACGTTTTGTTCAGAAATACCTGGCAGGGCCCCCTGACTTAGTGTGGAGGGACGTGGCCAGCTGCATTTTAAGACGTGTAAATAACCTGGGGCTGGATGCGGCTCTGTTTTTAACTGATTTAAATCTTTTAAAGTTAAGGGGATTGCCAAGGTTTTATCAGGGTGTTTTTAAATCATGCTCCCTGTTTAAATTAAAGCCATCCCAAACGACTAACTCTCTGCACTGGCTTTTACTGGAGCCTTTAATCTGTGGGTCCAGGCTGGTCGTGTGTGACGGCGCAGGACCAGGGCTGTTGGAGGCAGAGTGGTGTCTGTCTCCCTGCTCAAGTGTAAGATAACATGCAGCTTCAGTTCTATTGCCCCCGAGGGGGTGGTCAGAAGGAGAGGGGGTTAGTCCTCCTCCCCCTGAGCGAGCAGGAGGAGTTGTAAATTTGATAAAAAGAGTGTTTGTCCAAAACTTACTTCAGACAGACTTCTTGACCGCGCAGTGAAATCACCTTGATTGGTAAATGTATACTCTGTCTCCATATTTAATTTCCATGAATTAAATATGCATTTAAACTGTTCTACCTCTTGATTAATATTTTCTCACTTGCGGCCAAATCCGGAATAGGGATAAGATGGGTTTTCAATATACAGGTAACAGCAGGCCGGTAAACCTAATCTTTAACAGCGGATAACATAAATATTAATATCCCATCAATGTATGAAACCCTTGTGGAGATAACCTTTGTAATAACCATAAAAACACACTCGGCAACGGTATTAGCATTGCCATGGAACAGGATTCTAGCATGAGCTACTTCTGTTAGCCTTTTGTTTTAACCACCATGCACAATGCCTTACACAAACATTTTCCAATGATCATGTAACCTTTCCCTTCTCTCTGTCCAACCTGTCGGTGCTTTGTGTGAGTTCAGTCTACTTCGGCCATCCAAGGAAGGAGCACTGAAAAGGGAAAACGTCATTTCAGCAGCAGACTGCGGCCATGCAGTTCTGGGCTAGCCTGTGGCTCATCAGCCTAGAAGCAGCCACATGTGGTCGGGATCGGGGGCCTGATGTCCTGCAGACAGCCTCAGAGCTAGTTGAAGTCACAATTTTATCAGGTTTTCCTCAGCATGCGAAAGCGGGCCCTTTTTTTGGCTTTTCAGCTCCACCTGGAGTCTGCATTCCTGTAAAGGCTGAGAAGAAATAAACAAAGCTGTTTTTGCATTCTGTAGTTCACGGCTTGGTTGCGCAGTAGTCAGAGTGCAGCTTAGCTTGAATCTGTGTGATGATTCTCCGGATTCAGTCAGGTCTCCGCTCCGCAGAGGACGAGAAAGAAGATTCCCCTGTTTCGCTCTGGCCACTCCATCGAAACAGTCAGATGAGTTTTGCAGCCCTTTCCGCGCAGCTTGGCTTTTGGGCCTTGAGTCACATGGCTGCTGGTCAAAGCGGACTCTGAATCAGTTGTGGCTGGCAGTTTTTCCGCCGATGCACGGGAGGAACTGAGTTTCAGAGAGGCACATGTCTCACTCGGCTCTTGGCCTCTTCCAGGCCCCATGTGGCTCCTGGAGAGCAGCCCCCCCCCCCGCCCCTCTCCTCGAGGCCTCCAGGAGAAATAGTCCGTGGGCCAGAATCTGTAGGACGCTTCCTTAAGAAGTTTCGTATGAACTGTCAGGGGGCAACTTTCTTCCACCGGTAAAAGTTGCTACACATAGCAGTGAACTCAAAACACCAATGTTCCCACGTTTTCACTTGCACATTAATAAGTTATAGCCGATAAAAAATCTATACTGTGGAGCTCCGGTCCAAGAGGTCACGTGATTCGATTTTTGCTCCTCAGCCAATCAGATCGCTGTATTATCAGCTGTGCGCGTTCACCAGTTCATCATGGCTGCGCTCGTAAGATGTTTGTATGCATTTGTTTCCAGACGAAGAAAGCCCGATAATAGCATTTTCTGGTGCCAACTGGCTGAGATCTTGATGGCAAGAAAAAAGAAATAGACTTAGACTTAGACTTTCTTTATTGTCATTTTGTAGCACAGAGTGCATACAGAACGAAATTTCGTTTTTCATACAGCTCAGAAAGATTGCAGTAACTCTACAGGATACCTTGCAGTGAATTTACAGTACAGGATAAGAAAAATGCAGTGGTAAATCACAGTCAAATACAGGATAACTTTCAATTAACTTTCGGATAAAGTGCAGCAGTGAGCAGTAGGCAGATTGAAATGTAAAAACAATGTAAGCAATGTAAACAAATATGCAGTAAGATGCAGCAGTGATTTAACAGTAGACAGTTGCATTGTAAACAGTTTTGCAGTACGTTTCCGGAAAAAGTGCAGCAGCGATATTGAAGGATACATACAAATGTGCAAATCAGCGAGTCGAGTGTGGTACACAGTCCGTTTTTATACTTCAGCTGTTCAACAGTCTGATGGCAGCAGGGAAAAAGCTTTTGCAGAACCTGGTGGACCTGCAACGGATGCTGCGGAACCTCTTTCCAGAGGGCAGCAGGGAGAATAGTCTATGGTGGGGGTGTGAGGGGTCCCTGATGATGTTACGGGCTCGAGACACACAGCGCTGCGATGAAATGTCTTTAATGGAGGAAAGAGGAGCCCCGATGATCCCTTCTGCTGTCCTCACCACTCTCCTCACGTTCTTCCAGTCGGAGGCACTGCAGCCTCCACACCACACAGAGAGACAGCTGGTCAGAATACTCTCTATGGTGCTTCTGTAAAAGGTCGTGAGAATGGGCGGGGGCAGGTGGGCTCTCCTCATCCTCCGCAGAAAGTACAGTCGCTTCTGTGCCCTCTTCACCAGTGACATGGTGTTCATAGTCCAGCTGAGGTTGTCCGTGATGTGCACCCCCAGGAACTTGGTGCTGCTGACCACCTCCACAGCTGAGCTGTTGATGAGCAGTGGAGCGTGGTGAGGCCGGTTCTTCCTGAAGTCGACAATGATCTCCTTCGTCTTCTCCACGTTCAGGATCAGGCTGTTGTCTCTGCACAAATAGCCCAGACCATCCGTCCATCCATCCATTTTCTAACACGCTTATTCCCGCTGGGTTTGCGAGGTGCTGGTGCCGATCTTCAGCTGTCAATGGGCGAGACGCGTTGTATAAACTCGTTGTGCCAGACGAGTTATCCCCTTCCGAATTTGTAGAATTTTGTATTGTATTTTTGAAATCAATAAAAGTTTTAACCTTCAGCTTTGTGAAGTCTAAATATTTTAAATATCACATTCTAATAAAATGAAATAGATTTTTTAAACTCCTAATACATTGTTCTATTTTTAAAAGAGACATATCTCGTTTTCTTAATATGGTTAATATCTCTATATGGTTCTTGGTTGAATTAAAATATTATTAAATCTGATCATTTTGGATGTACCTTTATTCAGTGTTCATTTGATCACACGTGAAATCCGCTCTATATGATCCATTCATGCGGGTCAAAAAGAAAAGAAAAAGAAAAAAGACGAACAAGCAGACAGCTGTGATGAACTCAGGAAGGTGTATTTTTGGTTTAAGCAGACAGACATGCGACAATCTAATAACATAAAGCTAATATTTTCGTGACACATGTGAAAATGACCACAGAGCCATTTACTTTCTCATAACGTGTTATATTGAATGATCAATCGAGTTTTAACCGACATAGCAATCCTTTATGATCGCACTAACAAGTGTTATATTTTCATTTTTTTCACACTAACTGAACGATAATGTAACAACACCATTGCTATATTTCGTTAAGAAAAGTAAAATATCTTCATTTCCATGCCTAATAGGTTGGAAATGAGGCGGAGTTGACTGGATTCATTCTTCCAGCTGAATGCGCTCCTAACGCAGGGGATACAAATTCTGCCGGGGATAAGTCGTTTGGCACATCGACACCTGTGCTATCCTAGCGCAGCAGGTCTTGGTGATATCACTGTATATTGGGCAAAAGTCTGGACTATTTCTCCCCTGCGATGGACTGGCGACCTGTCCAGTTTATACAACGCCTCTTACCTATTGACAGCTGGAGATAGACACCGGCACCTCGCGAACGCAGGGATAAGCGTGTTAGAAAATGGATGGATAGATGGATGGATGGATGGATGGATGGTCTGGGCTTTTTCCTTTTTCTTAATGTGCAAGTGAAAACGTGGGAACATTGGTGTTTTGAGTTCACTGCTATGTGTAGCAACTTTTACCGGTGGAAGAAAGTTGCCCCCTGACAGTTCATACGAAAAGTCACCGTACAGATTCTGGCCCACGGCCTAAAAAGTGGTCATCATCTCTGGCCAGGGGTAGAATGAAGATGTGTGAGCTTGGTCAGAAGTGCTCTGACATTTTGTCTTTGGGGAGTGGTTTACAGCAGCCACCCTGCTGAGAGAGAGGCTTTGCAGCAGGGTGGTGGAATTCCTTTGGTACCTCATCCATGGTAGATGGTCAGAATTCAATCTGACATCAATTATTTCATTATGGTTTTAATATGGCACACCTGGAAACTCTGGAAACATCTTCAAACACAACTTGACTCCATACAACACACTAATGGAACAGCTGCTATATACTGATTTTTCATTCAAGAATGGTTTTCTAGGGGAATGTGGCCCATTACTCATTTTATTAATGAATGAAACATTTCAAACATGTTGAATTTTGTAATATGTTGTACAATTACACACTGTTTAAAGTTATTTAATGTTTAATAAACAACTCTCTGTCTGTTACGTGTTGTCTGGTGAATATAAGCCAAAACAGCTGATATCAGGATAATAGTTAAAAGGGATGATTCGAGCACATGCGAGCTTGTACAGCAAACTCTGCACACACATAGAATAGATGAGTGACAACTTCTCTTCAGGTTCAAGAATTCAGTTAACAGAAATTAAATGAACATCTAGAAAAAAAAATCACTATATAATGCTGTTTATCTCAACACTATATTTTAATCAACAAATCCTCTCTACTAGACTAGTGAAATTTAACTAAAACAACTAAGCAAAATGAAGACAAAAAGAAGCTAAGATAAGGAACTATGTGCATACAAAAGAAACAAAAGACAACCTAAAAGTGGGTGATCATCATCAGAATAATTCAGTGAATCCTGGTTCACTGCAGATCTGAGTCAAAGAACCAAAGTTCAACTTAAAGAACATGGAATGAGCTTAAATTAGCTTAACTAATTCAGAACATCACTTGGTATGTGATTCAACCCATTCACAATACAAATCCTGAGACAAACATTTTAAAGAATGATTTTTTCAATAAGAATCTGTAAACTTTAGGAACGTTTGATATTGCTAATGCGATTATACCTCCGGGAGGCTAGGGGTTGCTTTGGCGATTGGTCGTTAAAATTGGTTAATCCTGTTGGCTCTGTAGGCAAACTGTAGGGGTCCAGGAGGGGGTCGGTGATTTCTTTAAGGTGTGAAATCACAAGGCGCTTAAAGGACTTCATAACCACAGAGGTCAGAGCGATGGGTCTAGTCATTAAGTCCTGTGGTTCTTGGCTTCTTGGGAACAGGGATGATAGTGGAGGCTTTGAAGCAGGCTGACACGTGACATGTCGCCAGTGAGGTGTTAAAAATGTCTGTGAACACTGGAGACAGCTGATCAGCACAGTGCTTCAGGGTGGATGGAGAAACAGAGTCTGGTCCAGCAGCTTTCCAGGGGTTCTGTCTTTTAAAGAGTTTGTTGACATCTCTCTCATGTATGGAAAGAGTTGTCACTGAGGTGAAGGAGAGGAGGCGATCTGTTGGGTGTTGTGGGGGGTGGATGCAGAACTGTCCCTTTGTCTGTCGAATCGACAGTAGAAGTTGTTCAGGTCGTTGGCTAAGTGTCGGTCGTTCATGGAGTGGGGGGCTTTAGGCTTGTAATTTGTTATCTGTTTAAGCCCTTTCCAGACAGAAGCAAAGTCGTTTGCTGAAAACTGGTTTTGCAGCGTCTCAGAATACAGTCGTTAAGCCTCTTTGACCGCCTTGCTAAACGTGTATTTTGCATCTTTAAATCTGCATTTGTCCCCTCTCCTGAAGGACTCTTCCTTATCCAACCTCAGCCTTCTGAGTTTGGCTGTGAACCAGGGTTTGTCATTGTTGTAACTCACCCTGGTTCCTGATGGAACACAGCAGTCCTCACAGAAGCTGATATATGATGTCACAGCCTCTGTGAACTCATCCAGGCTGTTGGTAGCAGCCCTGAAGACATCCCAGTCAGTAGAATCCAAACACGCCTGAATATGCTCCACAGCCTCACTGGTCCACTTCTTTGATGTCCTCACTACAGGTTTGCAGAGTTTTAGTTTCTGCCTGTAAGCAGGAATCAGGTGAACCACGACGTGGTCAGACTGGCCCAGTGCAGCACAGGGGACGGCGTGATAAGCATCTCTGACTGTGGTGTAACAGTGATTCAGAATGTTCTCCTCTCTGGTCGGGCATTTAATAAACTGTCTATATTTAGGAAGTTCATGCAATCTTTCTGAGCTGTATGAAAAACGAAATTTCGTTCTGTATGCACTCTGTGCTACAAAATGACAATAAAGAAAGTCTAAGTCTAAGTCATAAAGAAAGTCTAAGTCATGAGTAGGGTTTCCTTTGTCAAAGTCACTAAGGACAATAACTAAGGAATCTGGATTGCTCCGCTCCACATTCAGTATCTGGTCTGCGAGCGTACGCTGTGCGACCTGCACGTTTGCGTTCAGCGCGATGTAAACACCGACCAGAATTAATGAAGCAAACTCGTGGGATGAATAAAAAGGCTTACTGTTTATGATGAAGGATTCCAGGTCAGGAGATTCCTGATTCCAGATTCCTGTTCACCAGCCTAAACTCTTTTTAGCTTCAGATAACTTCCACTCTGATGCGCAACAACAGATCATTTCAAAGGTTTGTTTCGGTTCACTCCACCATCATTCGATGGTGCTATGAGCATTATTACCACATTGATATGGAATATTAAGGTTGATTTAAAGGTGTTTTGTATTACTTTAGGTCTGCAGACGACGCTGTCAACCTGGCCCTTCACCACATCCCTCACCACCTGGACTCTGCAGGAACCTACGCCAGGATCCTGCTTGTGGATTTCAGCTCTGCCTTCAACACAATCATCCCAGCTATGCTTCAGGAGAACTCCACCTGCAGGTGGATCACACACTTCCTGTCTGACAGGAAGCAGCACGTGAAGCTGGGAAAACATGACTCTGACTCACAATTCATCAGCACTGGTTCCCCCCAGGGCTGTGTTCTTTCTCCTCTGCTCTTCTCCCTGTACACCAACAGCTGCACCTCCAGTCATCAGTCTGTCGAGCTCCTGAAGTTCCTGACGACATCACTCTCATGGGACTCATCTCTGATGGTGACGAGTCCGCCTACAGGTGGGAGGCTGACCATCTGGTGACCTGGTGCAGGGAGAACAACCTGGAGCTCAACGCTGTAAAAACAGTGGAGATGGTTGTGGACTTCAGGAAGAACTCAGCCCCAGCTACCCCCATCACCCTCTGTGACTCCACCATCGACACTGTGGAGTCTTTCCGCTTCCTGGAAACTATCATCTCCCAGGACCTAAAGTGGGAACTGAACATCAACTCCCTCACCAAGAAAGCCCAGCAGAGGATGTACTTCCTGTGACTGTGGCTGATGCCTCACACCCCAGTCACAAACTATTTCAGACACTTTCCTCTGGCAGGAGGCTGAGGTCCATCACTCCACTTACTCAAATCTCCTCGACATTCCCAGAACCAGACTCAAGACAATGGGAGATAGGGCATTTTGTGCTGCTGCCCCACATCTGTGGAATGCCCTCCCTGACACCTTGAGGGCACCTCAATCCATTAAGTGTTTTAAAAAAGGCCTTAAAACATTTCAAAGCTTTTGGTCCCCTTTAGATGTTTTTTCTCTCTCTTCTAGAATAGCTTTTTTAAATTTTTTATGCTTTTCCCCCCTTTTTTTCCTGTAGTACTTTGAGATCTTTTGATGGAAAGCGCAGTATAAATTAAATGTATTATTATTATTATTATTATTATTTTTAAAATCTCACGCCACAAGAACAGTTTCTCCCGATCCGCTACCAGCCTTATTAACAAGGTCCAGAGCCCCGTCACACTTGACAATGTGACGGGGCCTCTCTCCCTCCCCCATTCAGGACCTACAAGCTACACCAACGTAGCATCTACAGACCTTCTGCGTCTACTATGTATATAGCTCTGTATATGTATCTATTTTGTCTGCACCATCAACACCAAGTTAAATTCCTTGTAAGTGCAAACCTACTTGCCAATAAACTTGATTCTGATTCTGAAATGTTCCTCAAGAAAAAAGCCTCTCACCTATGTGGATTCTCTTGTGACTATTTAAATTACTCCGTATAGTGAATCTTTTTCCACATATCTGACAAGAAAAAGGCCTCTCACCTGTGTGGATTCTCTTGTGACCATTTAAATTACTCAGTATAGTGAATCTTTTTCCACATATCTGACAAGAAAAAGGCCTCTCACCTGTGTGGGTTCGAATGTGAACATTTAAATTACTCAGTCCAGTGAAACTTTTTCCGCATGTCTGACAAGAAAAAGGCCTCTCACCAGTGTGGGTTCTCATGTGAACTTGTAAAGAACATAAGTGAGAGAAACTTTTTCCACATGTCTGACAAACAAAAGGCCTCTCACCTGTGTGGGTTCGAATGTGAACATTTAAATTACTCAGTCCAGTGAAACCTTTTCCGCATGTCTGACAAGAAAAAGGCCTCTCACCTGTGTGGGTTCTGTAATGATTTTTCAATTGACTCTTGTGCTTCAAAGACTTCCCACAAACATCACATTTTAAAGACATTTTCTTTGTGTCAGTGAAAGACTGACTCTCTGACCCAATGGAGCTGCTTCCTTTGTGGTCTTTGGTCTGAACTACAGGAGAGATATGAAAGGAAAGCTGCTCAGTTCTTGGTTCTCCTTCACGTTCCTGAAGGGTAAAGGTCTCCATTAGAGCAACGGGCTGCTTCTGGACAAGCTGCTCTCCCCCTTTACTGCTGCAGACATTCTCCTGCTCCCTTCTAGTTGGTAAATGTTCAGGATCCTGTTGTTCATGTTTAAGCCTTGAAGAAACTTTTTCCATTTCATTCTCAATCCGTGGACGTTCTGGTTTCTGTTGTTCCTCTTCAGACCATGCAGACTCAGGCTCTACATGTTCTTCTTTAATAAATGGAGGTTCTGGTTCCCTCTGTTCTTCAGTCAGAAGAGGTTCTGGTTCCATCTGTTCCTCTTCAGACCACTGAGGTTCTCCTTCCTCCTGGTCATGACTGGACCTTCTCCTCTGGTTGCAGAGCTGTTGGATGGAAGAAGCTTCCTCCTCCATGGAGACATGTGGCTTTTGGAGGTCTGTGGGGACAAAGAAAGAGATCATTAATATAATTTAACTGATGACTGTCTCATGCATCAGCCTGGTTGTTTCTGGAGATACTGGACTGAAGGCGTCACACTGTTTATCTAAAATTAATTTGTCGTGTTTCATTTAAAAGGAGGTGAAGTTAGCAGGGTAAAGTGTCCTCCACACTAATTGGCAGCCCTGGTAAAGATGTTCAAAAAGTTGAAAATAAATCCAAATTTTATTGCATCACTACAAGGTACACAAATTTTTGAAAAAATTAAAACTTGAATTTGAGGATATTTTTGTCAGAAAGCACATGTGTGCTCTGAGACTATGTCTGCGTGAGGGTAGGGGGGGATGAGGGAATGAATGAAGTCAGATTTAATTCTGAACATGTACCACGGGGGAGGGACCCAAAAGGTATTTCACAGCAACCAATGAGCTGCTTCTCAGCAGGGTGCCTGCTGTAAACCCAAAGCACTCCCCCACATACAAAGGTCAGAGCCCTCCTAGCAGAGATCCAGTCTATTCGTGCAAGCTACATGGAACAGCAGAGTTTGCTTCTTCTACCATGGGGCTCCCGAGGAGCGGAGGACATGAATCTGGAGAATCATCACACAGATCGAAGCTTAGTTGCACTAACTTCTGCGCAACCCAACTGCAAAGTATAGAATGCCGAAACAGCTTTGTTTATTTTTGTCAGCTGTTGCAGGAAAACGGACTCCAGTCGACACGGATCGATCGCCTTTCCTCACCAGACATGCTGAGATCAGAGGCTGCCTGCAGGACATTGGAGCCTACGATCCCGACCACGCTGTTGGTTACCTCATAGCCGAAGAGCCGTATGTCTGCTGCTGAAAGAATCGCTTTCTTTCTTTTTTTTTCCAGTGTCCTGTCTAGCAATGTGGCAATAGGAACTGCCACATTGCTCGACAGGACACAGCTCGACAGATTTTGCTTTTACAAGTGAACAGCTTTCGTCATAGTGCTCCGCTTGATTTATGCTTGTAAATAGCTTTATTGTGATTCCTGCAGGGAGAAATTCAAATTATATGGACACTACAATGGGAGAGTAAAGGAAGAACAAGAAGAGAGAGAAAAAAAAGAGAAGAGGTGAAAGAAAGAAGAGATAAAAGGGAGAGAGTGATAAAACGTTCTCCGTCTGCTCCATCACCTGGAAAGAGGGATGCAAAAAGAACAGCACAACCAACAGACATAAAGCAACAGATACAATCGAATAACACCTAGATGCCATTGCTAAATCATATGTATTATTATTTAAGCTGACATGTGTAATGTGATACCTGAAAAAAGAAAATGAAAGAACATAAATAAATTATAAGCTTTCTGTAAATAAGTGAACATTTAATAGCTCAATAGCTGGTTGTGGAGAACCAAAGGCCCGCCTTCCCCGAGCACAGAGGCAGGAGTCAGGGGACCCATAACCCAGAACTCCCAAAAGGGCCCTTAAAGCAGGGCGCCCAGGAGGGGCCGACACAGGATATCTGCAACCCCCCCCCCCCCCCTCCCCCCTCAAGGAAAGAGGAGAGACGACCCGGAGGAAATCCCCCAGCCACCGCAATGCCGACGCCCCCAAGAGCCGCGGGGACGAGCTCCGCCGGCAGCCAGCCGCGCTGAAGTGGTCCCGGCCATGGGCCCTGAGGGCCAGAGGGCCGGCGCACGCCTGGGAACCCGCCCCAAACCTGAGGCCCACCAATGCGCCAGAGGGCCAAGACGCCTGCCAGCGCAGCGGAGGTGGGCAGGACATGGGGGGATGGGCTCCGCACCTAGCGGAGACTTGAGATGTTCTTGGGAGAGGGAGCGGACCACACCCATACCTGAAGAAAAAAAAAAAGAAAAAAAGGAAAACTCATTCACACCATCCTTCCCTAGTGCCCCACTCGCCACACACAGATTTTATTAAAAAAAAAAAAAAGACGCTGTACACACATTCCCACATAACACTCGCATCCAACACTGACAAGAGGGGGGGGGTCACCACAAATCATCTATACGACTGCTTGTGCCCGGCCCCGCCCCCGGACCAGACACCCCCCGGACCGGGCCCCCCAAAGAGGGGGAGGGGGGGGTTGGGGGTGGGGGGCAACACGACCCGTACGAGCCACCCAGCCAGAACCCCCATCACCCCCTAAATACCTAAAGGGGTGAGGGGGTCCAGTGAAAGGATTGCTTTCACGGGACCGCCGCCTTCCTTGGATTACCAAAGTGAACCAAACTCAGATGAGTTACCGACGTGTTCGGCAGAGAAACCAGAGGGTAAAGTTACACGGTCATTGGAAAATGTTTGTGTAAGGCGTTCATATGGTGTCTCTAAATAAAAGGGCTAACGGAATTAGCTCATGCTAGTATCCTGTTCCATGGCATTGCTAATTCCATTGCCGAGTGTGTTTTTATGGTTATAACAAACTTAATCTCCACAAGGTTTTCATACATTGATGATATAGTAATGTTTATGTTATCCAGCCCACTCAATATAACTGAAATAAAAGCCGAAGCTTTTAAAGTTGGCGCCATAAATTCCGCTAGCCAAAATGCTATTTAGCTTCTGGTAGCTTCCGTGTCCAGACTCTCAAAAGGAGCTTGTTTTAAAGCATAACGCTTGTTCTTTCCGCTCCGCCATTGTTTGATAGTGCTATGAGCCTTATTCCTGCATTAATATGGAATAATAATGCCAATTTAAAGGCGTTTTGGGTAACTTTAGGAGTAACCAATTTCAACGACTGATTCCACAAAAGAATTACATTAATAAAATCGGCCGTCCCTAAAATAAATTATTTTACTGAGAAAATCAGTCATGTTATTTCCTCAAGTAACGTTTTGTGCAACTCAGGATTTGCATTGTGAATGGGTTGAAACACATGCCAAATGTTGTTCTAAATTAATGAAGCTAATTTAACCTCAGTTCATATTCTTTAAGATGAACTTTGGTTCTTTAACTTAAAATATTATTTCTTCAAATGATGTTTTGTTTAACTCTATTCCGTGTCCTCAAAGTCGGATCTGCAGTGAACCAGGATTCACTGAATTATTCTGATTATGATCAACCACTTTTATGTTGTCTTTTTGCTTGTAAATAGTTCCTTAGCTTAGTTTTTTTTATCTTCATTTTGCTTAGTAGTTTAGTTAAGTTTCACTAGCCTAGTAAAGAGGAATTACTGATTGAAATATTATGTTAATTCAGATAAACAGCATTATATAGTGATGTTCTCTGGATGTTCATTTAATTTCTGTTAATAAATCCTTGAACTTGAAATAAGTTGTCACTCCTTTATTCTATGTGTGTGCTGCAGGTTTTGCTGTTAAAAGATCGCTAGTGCTCAAATGGCGCACCGCGAGCGAGTTATTTTTAGAACGTGACGTCACGAGACGTCATATCACGTGGTACGCGGTAGGGCAAGCTTGCTCTGTCCTCCGCTGTTTCGCTGTAATAGAGCTGTGCGTTACCCTTGGTTTTACTCGTTAAAACGACTGCTTTTTCCAAGTCTAAGACCATGGTTTTTAAACATTGTTGCTATGGAACGTGCAACAGCAACTCGAGGTACGCTGATCGGCCGCATATGAAGGATGTTTTCTGCCAAGGACTGCCAAGGAAAAATGTGTGCGCTGGGTACACCGATGCGGTCAGCCTACACAACAGTTCAACCCGGAAAAAGTTACCAAATTCACGTACATATGTAGCAAGCATTTTGTTGGAGGAAAGGGCACAACCGAAGAACATCCTGACCCAATTCCAGCGACATCAAGTAGTGAACAGGTAAGAGTTTTTTGAATACCATTTACCTTTGTCAACCGAGCGCCTGCTACCATAATAGCATATAGGCTATCATGGCAGCTGAGATGTAAACAGTTGTTTTATAGCTACCTATTGGCAACATCGATTCCTGGACGGTGATTACAAAGAGAAAAAAAAACGGCAGACGATGCCATGAACGCCGAGCAGGGAAAAAAAACGACTTACCGTTCGATCAACTCGGCCCGTTTTCCGGTCTTTTTACACCCTCGACACTAGGGTGACCATATTTTCATTTGGGAGAACCAGGACACCTTGGAGCGGGGGGGGGGGGGGGGGGGGGGAATCTCTGTTCCCATGCATAGAGATGTCTGTGGCATGCACTCACTTAACATAGGCCTACGTAATCCTACAATAACATGATATTTACAGTTGGTTTATTAAAAATGCTTTTCAGTTAAAGTCAACAGCAATAACTCCAATAACAATTGATAATTTTATTCAAAATGTATTTACTAAAAAATGCTTAACAATTCCTGTAATGAATGAATAGCACAATAAAGGCCTTCCATTTGTCTCGACCCGGTCTGAAAGCGGGGAAACTCTTTTGTAAATCGTCGGTAAACATACATTTGCGCTTCGGCATGTTGTTGGCGTACTGACAGCCACGCTATCTATCTTCTGATTAAGAACAGGGCTGCCCGCACTGACGCGGCTCAGGGATTACGTCACACGCAGCGCTGTGTGCAGTGCCCTAGTGCCTGTCAATTTAATGGTCCAATGAAGGTAATTTAAAAAACAGGACATTTCCTCACTTTCTAAAAAAAACCCGGGACGCCCGGGACAGGACGTGAAATACGGACATGTCCCGGGAAATACGGACGTTTGGTCACCCTACTCGACACTCAAGCCATCGTTTGAGCTGAAGGTTGGTGTGTTCTTCGACAGTTCGACCAGTAATCCGTGCGCCTGGGACAACGTCTTGCAAAAGATTAACGGCTGCAAAGTCGGTCATATCGCTGTTTCTGTTGCGCGTGTAATAGCTGGTGGCTACGGGCGCTCTCTACCTGTTTGTCCTACCAAAGCAGCAAAAGGGGCGTTGCTCTTGAGATGGTGACATCATGTGCGCGGTACGCCATTCATCCCTTTCAACCATTGTCTTGATATCAGCTTAACAACTGATTATCACCAGACAATACTTAACAGACAGAGTTATTTATGAAACATTAAATAACTTTAAACGGTGTATAATTGCACAACGTATGTACAAGTGTTTGGTCTCTGATAATTGTTTCTTACTTTGCGACCAAATCTTTGGACCGAGTAACATGGGTCGTGGTGAAGCGGAATAGGAAACGGACCCGCAATCATAATAGAAGAAAGGAAGAAGTCTTTATTGGTCATTGTAACTGTACATTTCAATGAATTTGTCTTCTGCATTTAACCCATCCTCTAGGAAGCAGTGGTTAGCTTCTATAGCTGCCCAGAAATCGGGGGTTAAGGGTCTTGCTCAGGGATCCATAGTGGCAGTCTGTGGGGATGGAACCAGGTACCTGCAGCCTTCCCTGAACACAAGCTGCTCTAACCACTAGGTCAGCCCTAGTGATTAGAGCAAAGAGAGAATTCAAAGAAAAACAATAGATGAACTCAGGGGTTTGTTAAATAATTAAAGTAACTTTTCCACACACACAATGTGAAGGGAAATTGAGGGATTGGGACTGAACAGCTGTAGCCTGATGAAAACCACTGATCAGCAAGGCTAAGGAGCATAAAGATTGGACTTTGGAGGCCTGGAAGAAGGTCATGTGGTCTGATGGGTCCTGATGGACTCTGTTGGTACCAACAGTGAGCAGATAAAGCAACAACAACAATGGATGTAGAACAGATGTTCCCTGTGGAACACCACATTGAACAAGACAGGAGAATAGGGTGTTTTCACTGACGTCACTGGCCAACTTCCGGTCCGCCATATTGGGTGGCACACTGCCTTATCTCTCGTTGTCCTACACGTATTTTCGTATCGAGAATGGATAAGTACGCCAGCACGCTAGAGCGACCAGATAAGGACGTATATCTGAGGAAATGTTCCGTGATCGACCATATGGACCCGTATGCCCTCCACGGTGCCTTGTTTAGCCGTAATCCAGATGATTGGCCAAATGTAGAGCACGGCGACATAGTGCATTACCTGGTGTTCGGTGAAAAACCCTCTGCACACTCTTGAGGAAATGAGAGCTTACAAGGGTCTAGAGGCTCACAACCAGTTCACATCTGGTTATGTACATCAAGGAAATCGCCATCATACGTGGACGGGTGAGTTTTAATAAGATGGTAAAAATGTAAACAATCCGACGCAAATGTGTTGCATGCTTCTGCGGTGGCTGGCGGCCGGCGGCGCGCGAAGGCGCTCGGCTGCACGGCCGATCGACGCCGCTCGCGGCTTTAATTATTTAAGCAGAACAATGACCAGTGCAAAATTAAGTTGTATTTACCGTATTGGCGCCGGTAGGAGCTGCAGATCATAAAGCCAGCAAACAGTGGGAACACAGCAACTCGTTCAAAGGTAAGCTGTGCTCAGACGGGCTCTGGCGCATGCTAACCATTAGCGCTAACAACCACTCACGCATGTAATGTACTTTTAACTAGCTGCTATGTGTTTCAAACGTTTAGAACACACTCTCATTGACATCGGGATACTGTGGAAAGTTATGTTCGGTCGACTTACAGCCACGATCCAAGCGAGCCGACGACTCTTTGTTATCTCTGTAACTCGTTCAAAGGTAAGCTGCGCTCAGACGGGCTCTGGCGCATGCTAACCGTCAGTGCTAACAACCACTCACGCATGTAATGTACTTTTAACTAGCTGCTATGTGTTTCAAACGTTTAGAACACACTCTCATTGACATCGGGATACTGTGGAAAGTTATGTTCGGTCGACTTACAGCCGCGATCCAAGCGAGCCGACGACTCTTTGTTATCGCTAACAGTTGTTCTCCGTGGTTGCGCCTCCAGGCAGGAAAGCGGTGGAAAATTAATCTGTTTCTATGTTTTTCCCATGGCGATCATGTGTTGCGCTGTTACAGCCCACAATATAGCAACGGTTTACCATGGTTGAAATCAAGTTAAGGTGAAATTAATCAAATTAAAACACGGCTGAGAGAGGGAGTACAGTACGCGGTAGTCATAGGCAGTAGAGGCGGCGGAGGCAGTCAACACGGCAGCCGCGGAAAGTAATAAGTCATAACGCCCAAGCCCTATTATTAATATATTCTTCTTACATGTTTTAAATACTTAACAGTTAATTACCTGTGACAAAGTGAGCACCGCAGACTCTGGCGTATTCCAGCTTAACACCGTCCAAATCGGACCTGGATATCCGTGTCAGCCATAGGTGACGGCGTTGTTCAGAGAGCTGTTTTGTTTTTTCACATTGATTCACTATTACGGCTGGTAGGCGATAGAAAGAGCGTTGATCTCCACCTCCACGGGCCGTGCAACCAACCATTAAACACGTTTTCACCATTGTTCACTTCCAATACTGCCTAAGGCGTCATACAACGCAGGTCAACGGTGCGAAACGACTGCCACCCAATATGGCGGACGCGCTGAGTAGTCACGTGAGCGTGACGTCAGCTGAAAACACTCCATTATCTAGAAATAGATGCAGCCAATAAGGGTGACGTATGTTAAGATGGTATATCATAATGTAATACAAGCCCATCCCCCGCCCCCACGGTTCCACGCACACCTCCAGCAACTAGGGATGCACCGATGCCGATACTGGTATCGGCATCTGGCCCGATACCACGTGTTTGTACTCGTACTTGTATCCGTAAATGTGTTCCGATACTATAGGACCGGATACTAGCATACTTTTCTCTTTAACAGAAAGCATTAGTTTGCGATCAGATACTAGAAGAAGAAGAAGACAAAACAGCGAAGAAGAACGCAGAAGAAGAAGAAGAAGACAAAACAGCGAAGAAGAACGCAGAAGAAGAAGAAGACAAAACAGCGAAGAAGAACGCAGTGTGACGTCAAGAGCATAGAGAATGAGGAGGGAGCAAACACAAAAAGGGTGAAGGAGTTAGCCATGTCCGCTATTTGGAAATATTTTCAAGTTAACGAGGACGACAAAAGTAAGGCTGTTTGCAAAATATGTCAATCAAAGTTATCAAGAGGAGGAACAAACCCTAACAGTTACAACACAAGTAACCTGATAAAACATCTTAAAACGCAACACCACGCAGAACACAAGGAGTTGTCTCATGGCGGTGGGAAACTGCAACAACCAACATTGCAGCAAACGCTGAAGAAGCGGGAGAAGATGTCCAGAGACAGTCCACACGCAATGAAGATAACAGAAGCTCTTACCCAATACATTGCCCTCGATGACCAGCCATTATCCGTCGTTGAAAATATTGGATTCCGACGTCTTCTGAGTGTGCTGGAGCCGAGGTATGAAATTCCTTGTCGGCAATACATCACTGACCGGGAGCTGCCGAAACTATACGACTTTGTGAAGAGACACATCCAAAGCCTTTTGCAAGACGTTTCAGCGATAAGCTTGACAAATGATATCTGGACGAGCAGCGTTAGCCCGGTGTCACTCATTAGCCTAACTGCGCAATGGGTTGACAAAGATTTCACCCTGCAGAGGGCTGTCTTGCATGCAAAACATTTTCGGGGATCACACACTAGCCAAGCCATCGCGGATGTGTTTGATGAGATGCTCCGGAAGTGGGGCGTTCCCAAAACTTTGATTCATGTTGTGCTACGTGATAATGCTAAAAACATGATAAAAGCCATGACGGATGCCGGACTTCAGAGCCTTCCATGTTTCGCGCACACACTCCAGCTGGTGGTTAACGAGGGGCTTCTGGTCCAGAGGAGTGTGACTGATGCTGTCGCTATTGGTCGGAAAATCGTAAGACATTTTAAACACTCCACATTAGCTTACTCCCGGCTGGAAGATATTCAGCTGCAGCTCAACCAACCAACAAAAAGATTGCAACAGGATGTACAGACCCGCTGGAACAGCACATTTTACATGTTACAGTCTCTCATTGAGCAGAAGCGCGCTCTTGGAATATATGGATCTGAACACGAGCTTCCAGAGAATCTCGCCGCTCACCAGTGGGCACTTTTGGAAAAAACTGTTGTTGTTCTGGCTCCGTTTGAAGAGCTTACAAGAAAAGTAAGCTGCTCTGATGCATTGGCATCAGATGTGATCCCTGCTGTGACTGTGCTTCTGAGAATCCTGAACAGAGAAACTGAAGAAGATCAGGGTATCAAAACAATGAAGTCGACCTTAGCTGCAGCTGTGAAGAGGCGCTTCACTGACATGGAGAAGATCCCCCTCTACTGCATTGCAACTCTACTGGATCCAAGGTAAAACTCTGCCCTTTTCTGTTTAGCATATTAGAATATGATCAAAACAGAACCAATTAAGCTAAAACGTAATTAAACATTTATTTAGAATAATGCAATTACACTTATGGCATTTAACATACACGATAAGCTTACCTTACGTTACATGATATGATTTACCATTTTTCACCTACAATTTAAAGACTAGCCTATCCATAAAAAGCAAATGTATTTTTTTTCTGTTGTAGGTACAAAGATCGTTTTTTCTCAAACGTCAACATTGCCATAGATGCCAAAGAAATGCTGAAGGTGGAGTTGCAGAGTGTGAATACAGGAGAGCCAAAGGAGAATCTGGAAGAGCCACCTGCCAGAAGGCTTCGTATGACACAAGCTAGCAGCAGTCTGGACAGAGTGTTTGAGGAGATAACAGAAGAACAAAAGTCGTCTTCACAAAGCCATGCCACCCCAGTGGGTGCTGCCATTCAGTTAGAGACCTACCTTGGAGAGACTACAATTCCTCGAGAAGAAAACCCACTGCAGTTCTGGGGTGTTAATAAAATGCAGTTTCCTGCTTTGGCTAAAATATCCCAGAGGTACCTCTCAGCTCCATGTACCAGTGTAGAAAGTGAGAGACTTTTTAGCTCAGTTTCACACATCATAAATGAAGATCGAAACAGATTAAGTGCAGCAAATGCAGAGATGTTGCTTTTCCTCAAGAAAAACTTGCCTCTCACGTTCTTAAAATAGGTTCCGACCTAAAAGACAAGCTTTACAAGAAGCATAATGTAATTTATCAGTTGCTCATTCAAAGTTTGTTTTCATAGTTATATATTCAATTTGCATATAGGTAAAAACTGTGACAAGGTTGTTAAAACTATTCAGTAAATGTTAAAATCTATGTTTAACAGTGTTGGTTAGACTAAAAGTGGTGTTCTATGTCTTAAAATATAACAAGAGGACAGATCTATACAATTAAAATACACCAAGTGTATTTCTGTTTGAGCCAAATGAAAATAAAAAAAATTCAAATTAATTCTGAGGAGTTAATGGCACTTTATAGTACTCGTATCGGTACTCGGTATCGGCAAGTACTGAAGTTGAAGTACTTGTAATCGTACTTGGTTTGAAGAAATCTGGTATCGGCACATCCCTACCAGCAACCCAACATGACGCCTAACACCAGGATTACTCTACTTTCTAGGGGAAACCCTGAACTATGAGGACAATCATTCTGAAGCAAAGCCTGGAACATCAGACAGACACGTCAGCCGTTTTAGGGTCTGTAACTTTTTTAAGAGTGGGTGGATGTCAACACTCTTCAGACAAACAGGTACCTGACCAGAAGCTAAAGAGGCATTTACTATGTCAAGTACACAAGGACCAATGCACTGAAAAATACACTTAAACAAGTATGCTGGAATAAAGTCCAGAGTTAGCTAACATGTCGAGTATAGCCAGAAAGCCATATGCAGACTTCTTTATTGATAAAATATACACAATAGTGTTGTTCAGAAAAATGGAGAGACATGAAAAAAGTTCAGTCTATCTTCTGCGTGACCAGACAGCGGAGTACAGAATCTGTCTATACTGAGACTTGTGATTTTTCTCAGCTGCTGCAGGAAAGCTGAGAGGAGACAGCGAGGAGCGGTTTCCTCTGCTACGGCCAGATCCAGCTGAGAGGAAAGCTGATCTGAAGTCACCGACTGCAACCTGTACAGGTTGCAGTCGGTGAAATCTGGCAGAGAAATAAACAAGGAAAGTTTAGAATGTTTTACTTAATGTATTTTCACGGTGTTTTTTTAAAACAGGCATAGCTCCCGTTAGCATTTTGAAACCAAGGGTTGCTGATGTGGCTCCAGTGTGTTTTTATGGTTAGAACAAGCTTTACTTCCATAAGGGTTTTATACACTGATGGGATAATGATGATTGTGTTTTCTGGTCCGCTCATTACTGCCAAATAGATCTGAAAAGTATTTTAAATTAGCGCAGAATGTCCATTAGCATAGCGCTATTAGCTTCTTACTGATAACTTACGACTACAACCTTAGTCAACGCAACTATGGTTTGTTTTTAAACATAATGTTTGTTGTCGTTTCGTTGGTGCTATGAACATTATTATAGCATTAATAGGGAATATTAATGTTGATTTAATGGTGTTTTACATAACTTTAGGATGAACCCATCAAGTGACCGATCACTATGGCGACCCCTAGCTTCCTGGAGGAATAATCACATTAATAAAATCAAGTGTCCTAAAGATTGATTTAAGATGGCAAATCATTCTTTAAAATTTTATTTTTTTTCAAATAATTTTTAACTGAGTATTTGCATTGTGAATGGGTTCTAAATTCTTTAACCTAATTTAACCTCATTCCACATTCTTTGAGATAAACTTTGGTTCTTTAAGTCAGATCTGCAATGAACCAGGATTCACTGAATCATCCTGATGGTGGTTTTAAAATAGCTTGTTCTCAACAAATAAACGGATCTTTGGTCATTTCCAGATGTCCTATGAAAATACAATTTGCTTTGATTGTAACAAAACACCAAAAGTCTCTGTTGGGAAAAAAAAATCCACCTTCCTGAGTCCATCCCTGAAAGCAGATGCTGCTTTATTCTTGGAAAACATATTTTTGTTGCTAGATAGACCCCATGAATGTAATAAACCCCACATGTAATAAAATTAAAATCGAGTAAAGTTAAGCCAGAAATATAAACAAATCTAGATTTTCATTCAAACAGGAAGTAGGAAGAAAGAGGCAGGTAGCCTCCAAAATATAACCATTAGAGCTGTCCGTTTTAACGCGTTATTAATGCGCTAACTTTGCTAGACCATAACGCCGACAACTTTTTTATAGTACATTAATCGCTTGTCAAAACAAAAACACAGTTGCCTAATGTTTTCTTACCCTCTGCGTTTTCTGTAGTTCCAGGAATGCTAAGTCTGCGCAGGAGACCGCAGCATAAACAGACTCACGCTTTGAATGGGCAAAAATGGCCAGCAGACAAGGTATCCTAAGTGACAAGTTTCTTTTTAACGTTATGCCAGATGGCACTCTCAACAAAACCTGAGTTGTTTGCACGTTCTGTAGTGGCGTAAGGAGATACCAGCGGAGTACGGCGAGTCTGACATACCACTTGTTAGTCAGACATATTGCGCAGACTTCGAGCCAACAAGCAACTCGTCAAAAACAGACAACGCTAGATAATGTGCACCGAAAACCCATGAACAACACAACTAACAAAAATGGGGGGGGGTGGGGGGGGGGGGGTTAAAAGCAGAGAGCAAATTTCATTGTAATGTATGTTTCAATGACAAATAAATAAATAATGACAATAATATTACTATTAGTTATTATTACTAAAAACCTGGCAGCAGCTATAGCTACATGGATAGCTACCTACTGCAGGCCGATTAATGTTGTAGAGGATAAAGGTCTGCTTGAAATCATTTGCATTGCGAGCAATGATCCAATGTAAGAACTTCACTCAAGCATCAACTGTGAACAGGATTAACAGCTTGTATGAAGAAAATAAGTTGAGTGTGCTGAGCACTTTATGCAGGTAGCAAGTCAGTGGGAAAGTGAGCATAAAGTCAGTACACTGAGAACAGATAGTGCTGGCAACATGATAGCAGCAGCCAGACAATTGCCGTTCGAGCATACGCCTCGCACACAGTATCCACCGATCTATAACTGTTTCTTTGCAAAACAGTCCCTCTGAAAACACTCTTGCAAAATGCAGAAAATTAGTCGAACATTTTAAACATAGTTCTTCTGACACCGCAGAGCTAGAACAGAAGCAGATTGGTCACAATCAAAAAACTGAGTCACTCACACATAATGTGTCTAAAAGATGGAACAGTACTCTGGAGATGATCAGCCGTGTACCGAGAAATCAAGAACCTCAGAGATGTTCCTGCTCTACATCCTACCAACATCACTATGCCAACACCCGCTGAGCTGGATAAGCTAAAAAAAAAAAAAAACCTGGAGGACGTCCTGAAGCATTGTGGGTAATTTTTATGTTTTGCTCAGTACACTTGTAACTCTGTATGATTATATTTATTCAAAATATAAAATCTAGACAAATGTCTCAGAAGATACAAGTTTCTGATAAGTCTGAAACTTGCAGGTGCTGCCAGCATTATGCCATCTGTCGAGGGTGATGGAGGTCTCTGCAGATGAGCCTGCCTACATGACCAGAATTAAGGAGAGCTTTACTGCAGAAATGGATAAACGCAAGCAGCAGACCAACATAACATGGCTGAGAATAGCAACTTGATCCCAGGTTCAAGGTCTTAGCAGAGGTGAGAGGTCTGAGCTGTGGCAGTCCATCTCTGATTTACTGAGGAAGGAGAGGGAGATGCCTAATCAGCCAGTGTGAGATCAAGAGACATCAGGACCACCTACAAAAATGCTTCATTAATCTTCATCTGATGAGGATGAGGACATGATTGAGATGTGTATAGAGCGCTACAAAGCAGAAGCCATCATTGGCCTGGAAGAACCTGCTACATGTGTACAGTGTGAGAGATTATTTCACCGTCTGGTCATGTTGTCCAGAAGAAACGAGCGTCTCTCTCATCTGAAAATATTAAACGGCTTGTGTGTTTGGGCAGCTGGCTTAGTGCAAACATGAAAGAAATGAATTAAGTCATGGAATGCATTTATAGCTGCTGCACTTCCTGTTCAGAGCAAAGGAATATTTAAGCATTTTGAAAATATTCTATATGTAAAATGTTATGTTGGTGAGATGACTGTGGAAGCCACTTCTTGTAAATTTCATTAGACTTATCTATTATTATGTAATTTTATTTTAATTAAATATTTACTTCAATGTGCACTTTATTTTATTTTAACAGTACATGTTTATTTTTGTCCCATGTTTAACTAAAGTTAAAGAAATAACTAAAGTTTACAGAGTACTTTGAAGTACTGTTTACTGTTCTGTAGTTTTGAACTGCTATGCTACAGTTTGGATGGAAGCATAACACTTAATTGTTTACCATGTTTGAATAATTATTGGCCAGAACTTAAAATGTTAATATGGCACCACAAAGTTTTTATTCCAATTTCTTAAAAGTGCTTGAAAAATAATAAAAACTTTTTGTACAAGCATGTTTTTTTATATGTCATTTATTACACAACTGCATTTTAAGAATGCCCAAAAAAGGCTTTTACACTTTCAAAAATAAAAAGATTAAATTTGTGATTAATCTCGAGTTAACTATTGACTTTATGCAATTAATCGCCATTGAAATTTTTAATCGTTTGACAGCATTAATAACCATGTATAAATTTACACGTTAGAGAGACAAGATGGCTGCTCGTATAAAGCTGTATTCTGTGTTTTTAATGGAAAGCTAAGTGAAAGAAAGTCAGATTAATTTATGAGTTCACATACTTGGTAAATAAAGCTGGTTGTGAAAATTTATTTTAAAGGTTTTTCATCTTTAAAGCTAGAAAGCAGCAGCTGAGGAGAACTGGGAGGATGTTAGTTTCAGGTGTGAACGGAGCCTCAGAGACTGAAGTGTGGTTGGAAAGCTGAGAGCTCAGATTAGAAACTGATCAAACTGATTTATCAGACACTTTTTGTAGCTTCATACCGATTCTGGGGAGTTTTATCTGGGGTCTCCAGCAGCTTTCCAGCAGTCTGGCGTCTTCCTCGTAGCGGACGATGGTTTTCTCAACCTCTGAGAAGATTTCTTCAGCAGCAGCAGTTAGTCGCTCTCTGATAAACTCTCTCAGATGCTGAACTGAAGACATTGTTGCTGAAACTACGCAAAGATTCAGCTGAGAAACGAAAACACAACCGTCTTCCTGCTGAGTCCACACACGCTGCTGCTGGAGCCTTTTAGTTTCACTTCCGGTGGACGTCACTGAGACAAAGCAGCTGATTGGTCCATCTACCGCCCCCTGCTGGACTGGAGTGGATCTGGCCTGCACGTGGTTCTGTATGTAGGTCACCCGAATACCACGAATTACAGTAATAATCCTCAATAGAACTTTTCAAAACCAAAGCAATGTTTAACATCAAATGGAGTTAGTTAATTATCAAATGGAGTTAGTTGACATATTCCTGCTACATTTTATCTATTTTCAGGTCCACCTGTAAATGTGGAGACATTTCTTTCACTGATACATGGTTAGTATGCTCAGTATTTGCCAATGTCCACTTAATTTTCATGAGCTACAGTGAATACAATAGAAATACCTTTATTGTACCTCAATGAGGGAAATATGTACATTTAAACAACCGTTTTCAGTGAATACTTTTATTTCCGAATCACAGTAAAAGAAATCCAGATAATCCTCACCAAAGTTCACCAACATCTGGTATAGAATTTCAAAATAAAAGCCCTTCAAATAACTTTTTTTGTAATTTCTTTCTTAAGTTGCTGTCATTCTTGCAACAAAACTTTAGTTTTTAGTTTGAAGACGTTTCGCTTCCTCTCCAGGAAGCTTTATCAATTCAAAAAGTCTGGAGTAATGTGGAGTATCAAGCTTTATACTACCGCCCAACAAAGGCCTTGTAATGCTAGATAACATGCAAATTGAACAGAAACAGGTCCACCCCTTAGTAATGGGCGGTCGTTAAAGTCATTAAGCCAGCAGATTGAAGCGAAACTGGTCCACTCCTCTGCAACGAGGAGTCGTTAGGGTTGTTGTTGGCCTGGCTTAAAGGAACAATGTCATGATCACCTGAATATGGGTGAGAGTTAAGGTGATGAATGGCTGGAATTAATCCTATAGCTGTATTATAAGTTTTTGAGAGTTGGAACCTAAGGCCCCCTCCTCTGTTTAAGGTTGTTTTTTCTCTCTTAATGTAGGTGGCTTCCTTCACACCCCTTTCATTGCTGTAATTCTTGCAACAAAACTTTTGTTTTTAGTGAATATTTTCACGTCAGAATGACAGTAAAACAGCCCCAGATGCTGCTGACCATCCGCTATCACAGACAGCTGCTGGAGGGAGTCGCTATGGCAACAAATCACTGCCTCTCCATTTAAAGGTATACTATGCAACCGGGGTTGATTTTCCAGCGAGGCTCCCCCCAGAGGGCGAAAGTAAAAGTGCACTGTCGTAAAGATGCTCAGCTGTTCTGGTTTCTCCATCAAGCCAGTTTTATTATCATTATTATTATTTTTTTTATTTATTTATTTATGTTGGCGAGATGCTACCGCCACCACCTCGCCGCCGCCGCGGTAGCGTCTCGCCAACATAAAAAAAATAAAAATAAATAATAATAATAATAATAAAACTCGATATGCTTGCATGTTTATTTGACGTTAACACACGGTTCTTTGTTGTTGCTTTCGCGTGTGCATATAGTGAATGGCTGGGCAAAAACACATGGAGTTCTCGCCGTAAAGCGAGACTTCTTTGTTTCCCCCACAGACCCCCAGGGCGGCCGAGAAAACCTTTGTTCGACCTGAAATGACTAATTTAATCATCCAAAACAGTATGGAACATATTAATTAACTGAAAAATGTTGTATAGTATGCCTTTAAGGCTTTCCTCAGAGACACCAGTCCTTGGCCATCTGCATGGACTCTAATTTTTCTTTCAATCACATATGCAGCAGGAACAAGTTTTTACATCAAAGTGTTTTATATGCGACACTGAGCTTGATACACTGAAGGTGCTCCAAGCATCAAACATGCTGCTATCAATTCCCCTGCTTCGTCTCACTTTGGTGAGAAACTAGGCAGGGCAAATTTATTTCTATAGCACATTTCAGTACAATATAAAGTGCTTTACATGATTAAAATATAGCAAAATAAAAACAGAATAACAACAGAATAACTAATGATAAATAGTTATGAATGAGGGGAAGATGGAGCGTGAGATGGACAGGCGGATTGGTGCAGCGTCTGCTGTGAAGCGGGCGCTGTACCGATCCGTTGTGGTGAAGAGAGAGCTGAGCCAAAAGGCGAAGCTCTCGATTTACCGGTCGATCTACGTTCCTACCCTCATCTATGGTCACGAGCTTTGGGTCGTGACCGAAAGAACGAGATCCCTGATACAAGCGGCTGAAAATAGTTTTCTCCGTAGTGTGTCTGGGCTCTCCCTTAGAGATAGGGTGAGGAGCTCAGTCATCCGGGGAGGACTCAGAGTAGAGCCGCTGCTCCTCCACGTCCAGAGGAGCCAGTTGAGGTGGCTCGGGCATCTGGTCAGGATGCCTCCTGGACGCCTCCCTGGTGAGGTGTTCCGGGCACGTCCCACCAGGAGGAGGCCCAGGGGAAGACCCAGGACACGCTGGAGGGACTATGTCTCCCGGCTGGGCCGCCTTGAAAACGGCATAGGCAAGAAAAAAGGAAAATAAAATATTTATAATGTGCATGGACACTAGCACGCATTTCTCCTTTACAGATCACAGCTGTACCTGAAGGTCTGATAACAGGTTCATCATCACTGTAGGAGCCATTTATAGTTGTTAGTGTTTCTGGTTTATTTGTTTTGGGTGGTGGTGTTTTGTTTAGGTTGACACACTGACCTATATTCTGCTCTACCACTGGTGGCGGTGTTGAGGGGAAGGCTTTACTCCTGGACAGTTTTTGTAACTTGGCTTTTCCTTGCTCTTTTTTCATTTTCTTTCACTTTGCCGATCCACTTTTATGCTTATATGAAGCGCTCATGTTAACTCAGTAGTTAAAATGCTCCACGTATTTTACAAACAGTTGCCAAGTGACCGAAGATCCCGTTGGTGGACGTTTGGTGATGATGAGTTTTATCCAAAATGCACTTGGAGAAATTATCGGCAATCCTCTTGGAAATTTGCACCATAAAGTTAAATATAAGAGTGAAAATAAAGCCAGTCACGCAGAAAAACATGTTATTCAACATTTTACACCCATTACATCACTAAAATCAGGCAGTCTGTCACACTTCGTGAAACCATGACTGAGTCCTTACTGTGTAGCAGCTATAAATTATACTCTGCCATGGAAAACTGTTTAGTCAATGCACTTGCATCAATGTGCCACAGATTTGCACCAGTATATGAAATGGGGTACATTGATTTATAATCCTTATTGAAATGAATTCCTTTATCTTCAGAATTTTTTTTTATTTAGGCCGTGGGCCAGAATCTGTAGGATGACTTTTTGTATGAACTGTCAGGGGGCAACTTTCTTCCACCGGGATCACTTGCTACACATAGCAGTGATCTCAAAACACCAATGTTCCCACGTTTTCACTTGCACATTAATAAGTTATAGCTGATAAAAGGTCCAAGAGGTCACGTGGTTCAAGTTTTGCTGCCCAGCCAATCAGATTGCTGTATTGTCAACTGTGCGAGTTCAACACGTCATCATGGCTGCGCCCGTAAGATGTTTGTATGCATCTGTTTCCAGACGAAGAAAGGCCAATAATAGCATTTTCTGGTGCCAGCTGGCTGAGATCTTGATGGCAAGAAAAAAAGAAATAGCCCAGACCATCCATCATTCATTTTCTAACACGCTTATCCCTGCTGGGTTCCTGAGGGGTGTCAGTGTCTATCTCCAGCTGTCAATGGGCGAGAGGCGGGGTACAACCTGGACAGGTCGCCAGTCCATCACAGGGCAGAAATAGCAAAGACTTTTGCCCAATTAACTGTGATATCATCAAGACCTGCTGCACTAGGATAGCACAGGTGTCAGGTGTTGTGCCAAACAACTTATCCCCGCCAGAATGCGTTTGCCCTGCGTCGGGGGAGTTTGAAATCAATAAAAGTTTTAACCTCCAGCTTTGTGAAGTCTTAATATTTTTATACACCACATTCTAATAAAATGAAATATATTTTTTAAACACCTAAAGTGACATATCTCCTTTTCTTAATATAATTAATATCAAAGACGCCTGTCGCCTGTGCTATCCTAGCGCTGCAGGTCTTGCACAATAAAATGGATAAAAGTCTGGGCTATTTCTGCCCTGCAATAGACTGGCCACCTGTTCAGGTTATACTCCGCCTCTCGCCCACTGACAGCTGGAGATCAGCACCGGCACCCCTCATGAACCCAGAAGGGATAAGCGTGTTAGAAAATGGATGGATGATGGACGGATGGTCTGGGCTATTTCTTGTTCCTTGCCATCAAGATCTTTGCCAACTGGCACCAGAAAATGCTATTATTGGGCTTTCTTCATTAAAGGTTAAATGTTCAGTAACGCAAATTCTAATCATATCAACATCTTCAAACACATGTACATTATTTACTTTTGCTTTCTTCTTGCTCTTCTTTCTTCACCACTGAACTTCTCTGAACTATGGAATTTAACAAAATGCTGAGCTAAATCTTTAGCTTTTCTTTTATCATCTAAAATAGTCTTCTCCCCACAAATCATTACAGGATAATTAAAGACAACCTTGGTGAAGCTTTGCTGTATCTGATGACACACTACTACTCCCTACATTTCACCTCTACAAAGTGTGTCCCAGCCCTTTTGTCTGTCATTCAGACTGAAGTCTTAAAGGACAATATCCACGAGCGAGACAGCACAGGCTCATACAAAAACGTCACGGCACATTGGAACAGTTTTACTGAGAAGTAGACTTGTTCCAGCTAAGTGTTATTGACATTCAGCTTTGTGCTCAAAGGTTTTGACCTGAGGCTGTAAAGTTGACATTTATATTTAAACCCTTTATTTATCAGATATACACATCCGTTTTTTCTTTCAACACATTCGGTGCCTCAAATATTCTGCTTAATATGAGGATTTGTTGCTTTACATGTTGGTTTATCAGTTCTGACAGAAACACAAAATAAGTTTTCAATGACAATTTGTCTTGACATTCCAGTGCACAGTGATTTAAAAACATGTTTCTATTAGGAGAAACAATTTAAATAAAGTTTTACACACACACACACGTACAAAATTGCTGGTACCCCTCGTTTAATGAAAGAAAAACCCACAATGGTCACAGAAATAACTTCAAGTAATAAAAACAATTCTCACAATAAAAAAATTAAAATCAGTCATTGCTGGTAAATAAACTCATGAAACAGACCTGGATAAAGATGATGGTACCTTTAATATTTTGTTGCATATTTTGAGGCAATCACTGCAATTAAATGATTCCTGTAGCTCAGGGTTCGGGAACCTTTTTGACTCAGAGAGCCATGAAAGCAAAATATCTGGAAATTTATTTCAGTGAGAGCTAATTGGGTAGTTCACGCGCGATGTCCGCGCTACTTCCGGGTCCCGCTTGTAGGCAAACACAGGACTGTTCTCGCATTCTATCATTACAAAACGGGTGAATTAGAGCGTGCTTTTAGTTAGTTTATTTTCAAAATGTAAACAATGCCTACGACTTGTTGTGCTCCCGGTTGCACACAGAGGCATTCCAATTCGTTGGATGTACGTTTCTTTCGTTTACCAAAGGACGAAGAAAGACAAAAGAAATGGATATTTTCAATGAAGAAGGACCCAGGCACACGATCCCAGTCGACTGGGGGAGCCATCATACCCCGACAGAATGTGCAGTCTGCACTTCATCTCCGGTAAATACAACTTAATTTTGCACTAGTCATTGTTCTACTGAAATAGCGGCGGAGGGGAGGTGGCGATCGCTAGACGGGGCCGGGAGAAGCGTTTTTTTTTTTTACTTTTTCCCAAATCTGACCCATCAAATGCGGGACATTGTTTCACTTACAACCCTTCTTCTTCTAGGGTCATGCTAAATTAGCCTGAGCTAGCGCTTTACTCTTCTTTCTGTTTTGAATCAAACATAATAGCGAATCACGAGGAGATCCATGGTTGGTCGCCGCGTTTATCAGCTAAGTTACTGGAAGCGGGGGAATAAACGCTGACAGGTGACATGGCCACAGGTGGAAATAACTCATTGATTAACTGCAGGAGCAGCGACAGACACGCTTACCGAGGGAAGCTTTTATCAGATGTTCTATCCGCTGAACTTTCTGATCTGCTGGTTCGCATGAATCCAAAGAAAACCATTGACCACCATTTATTTTGCGCACAATATCCACTTTTTGCGCACAATATCCAAATGGCGGAAATCCGTCACAGCTACGGAGAACTTTAACCCCTAGCACTTTAACTAATCCGATGACCCCAGAGCGCCTTACAACTTGTAAAGAGTTGGCTTCCTATATTCTACCAACTGGAGCAAACTTCCAGAAGACTGTAAAAAGTGCTTGAAATGGTGAGTTCTTTTAAATCAAGATTATAAACTTATTTGCTTAGTATTGACTGTGATTGTTTTAGTTAAGCTTTAAACTGAAATGTGTTTAAATTTGTAGTCCAATTGTTTATAAAATCATTAACACTTGCTCTTAGTTACCCTTTTCCTGTTTTATTTTGTTTCACTTTTCCTGAATTTCATTCAAACTACTTGTTTACATTTTTATTTATCAACGTTTTAATCATCAGAAATTAACAGAGGCATCTGTCCTGTATGGATTTTCATGTGTGTGTTTAAATTTGATTGTTGGCTAAAGCTTTTTCCACATAGCCCACAACAGAAAGGCTTCTGTCCTGTATGGGTTCTCCTGTGTGTGTTTAAATGTGATTGTTGGCTAAAGCTTTTTTTGCATAGATCACAACAGAAAGGCTTATCTCCTGTATGGGTTCTCATGTGCGTGTTTAAACTTGGTTTGGAGCTAAAGCTTTTTCCACATATATCACAACAGAAAGGCTTCTGTCCTGTATGGATTCTCATGTGCGTGTTTAAACTTGATTTGGAGCTAAAGCTTTTTCCACATATATCACAACAGAAAGGCTTCTGTCCTGTATGGATTCTCATATGTTTTTCTAAAGAGGATTTATCGCTAACTCTTTTTCCACATATATCACAACAGAAAGGCTTCTCTCCTGTATGGGTTCTCATATGGTTTTTTAAAGAGGAGTTATTGCTAACTCTTTTTCCACATAGATCACAACAGAAAGGCTTCTCTCCTGTATGGGTTCTCATGTGTGGTTTTAAATGTGATTTCATGCAAAATCTTTTTCCACATAGATCACAACAGAAAGGCTTTTGTCCTTTATGGAATCTCATGTGTGTGTTTAAATTTGATTGTTGGCTAAATCTTTTTCCACATAGATCACAACAGAAAGGTTTCTGTCCTGTATGGGTTCTCATGTGTGTGTTGAAAGCTGATTTGTAACCAAAGCTTTTTCCACATAGATCACAAAAGAAAGGCTTCTGTCCTGTATGGGTTTTCATGTGTGTGTTTAACCTTGATTTTTGGACATATCTTTTTCCACATAGATCACAACAGAAAGGCTTCTCTCCTGTATGGATTCTCATGTGTGTCTTTAAAGCACATTTTCCAACAAATATTTTGCCACAGTCTTTGCAGCTAAGCTTCACTCCACTGCGGCCTTTGCTAGATGACTCCACATTTTTCTTCTCTGTAGAACATATCTTATATTGAGAGTCTGACAAGTGTTTCAGGTCAGATAGAGGGTGTTCTACATTACTGTCTTCTTCATCCTCCTCAGTGTCTTCAGTCTTAAAAGAAATGGAAGCATTTCCATGATCTTGTATCCTGATGGATTCTCCATTATTCTCTTCTGGAAGCTCTCTGCCTTTAACTTGGTCTGGATAAACCTGTGAAAGCAGCAGAGACTGTTTATCCTCCAGACTCTTTATGGGAGGAGGAGCCACTGGAAACCTGATGGTATTAATTACCTCCTTCCCATTGAGCTGCTCTCCTGGCAGACTGATGTAGACTCCCTCCTGTTCCTCCTTGATGTGGGGGGGCTTTGGGTCATGCATGTCATCAGGAGGTCTGTGGTCTAAACAAGGTTCTTCTTTAACAATCAGCTTCTGCTGAACATCTGCAGGAAACATTGAAACACATTATGCACATTAGAAAGTTTTTGGATCTCAGCCTGAACTGAGGCACATTTTAATAAAGACGTATTTAGGTAATTTAGTTAGATTAAATTCTTTGACAGAACATGCAGTAAAATGACATGACTGTTATAACCCCTGCAAAATAAATTCTTGTCAGCAAACATGAGGGAGGGAGCCTTTAGTTGGCTGCACTTTTATACGCCTATATTTCAATGTGACGGCGTGTGTGCGCTGAGCCCCCCGCAGTGTTCTGTTCATTTGGTAGAGTCATGGTTTAACTGTTTACTGTAAATTATGTGTTTCTGTCTGTGTTTCAGCATCATGGAAATTACAGCCCACAGCTACTAGCTACTTTATCGATACCTTATAGATTACATAGTCCTACAAATCTGAGACAATGTCCTTAGCTCTGAAACACCAGCTTTATTGAGTTGTAGGTGCATGAAGTAGGAAGCTGATGCTGGTCGCTACGTAAGAGATTGTTGTAAGAAATATTATTCTGAAGTCACTATGGCCTCACACCACTCGGATGTGGGAGGCCTGCAGACCTGATGGCTGTGTAGAAGATCCACTGTTTGCTGATTGCAAGGCAGAATACTGCGTAGAATGATTATTGTCTAGGATAGCCTGTCTGTTTTGTCTCATGCCAAGCCCACTGTGCAGTATTAGGGAGAGCCGGAAAAAGCGAGACAGGCAGAGACAGGGGCAGACGCAGACAGCAGCGGGACTGTGGGGTGCGATTACTTTCCATCTATGTGATCTCTGCTCTGTTTCTCAATATAAGTGCCGGAACTTCTTCACCACAGTCTCCTCATTTAGGAAAGATGGGAATTCAGTTATTGTTTAGAATTCCATCCACATTTGGCGTCAACGAACAAGTTCTCCGACAGACGAGCCGGGGAGTCCGGGGACAGGAGCAGCTTTGGCCGGCCTGGAGAAGGTTATCCGGCCTCTGGTACCCTGAAGGTACGAAGATCCAAACCTTTCTTCCATGACACGGTAACGGGATTATTTTCCAGCTCTTTAAAAATATGAATAAGATAATGAAAAACAGGCCTATTTGTGTTTGTTTGTCTGAATGTCATTGTCTGTATGTAACTATATGTTTGTCTGTGTGAAGTAATAAGTAAGTCAAATTATAAATCATGGTCTCGAAAATGTTAATTTGTTTTGGGAGACTGCAGCTCCCTAATTCAAATGAAGTTTTTATGCATGATATAGGTTAACTAAAAAGCTAAAGGAAAACAGAAACTTCAATAACAAAGTTTGTTTTTTCCCCACATTAAATATCCGGCCCAAATTAAATTGATACAGTGAGAGATTAACATGGTTTAAACGGAAATATTTCAGCTTTGTTAGAAAATTGGAACTGGTAATAAGCTTTACATAAAGCTTGTTGAGTTTACTGTTTTATGAAATTAGATCCTATCACTTGTTTTTGGCCCTAAAGTAATATAGAATTACTGAGATCTTATTGCTTATAACAATAATGATTCATTCCAAACCAGTCCATTCGAAAGAAGTTTAGCTATACATGATCTTTGATTTTAAATAGATGTAAAAAACTGTGCTTTTGGCTTTGAACAAAACTGTATGGAACTAAATATGGTTGCTTTTCTAAGGGTTTTCTATTCATTTATTTTATTTATTTTTTATTTGGAATTTGAATGCAACTAAAGAGAAATTTTGAAAAGCATCAGAATATCAGAAGGCCACATTAAACGCGTCATCAGTTACAAAATCATCTGATGTTATTAGTTATACCCAGCTGAGGCGAACCTCAGAGGGACAGTATAACCTGAGAAGGACAATAGATATGATAAACAAATCTGACCATGATGTAAACATCTGAATGTTATGGCAAGGCTGGGTCTGTGTGTTCTGGCCTGGGCGGCATGAAAAGAATATCGGCAAAAAATAAATAAAATAAAACCCAACTTCTGAAGGGTTAAATTCTAATTTTAATCTTGGTTTGTTTTGGGCAGTCTTTTCAATGTACTGAATTTTGAGGAAAACTCTTATTTATAGAAAAACACTAGAAGCTCAAAAACTAAAAGAGAAAATCATTGCTTTAAAGTTTCACCCTTGACCAATTGAGATTGAAAAGTTATATATACAGAAAAGTATTACTAACAGCAAATACACATGGTCAAAGGACCAGAAAGAAATCAAAAGTTGTAATAAGTCAATAATGTATGTCATATTGGAAAAGACATAATTGTTTTTCGGTTATTTCTTTGTTTCATTTCTTTTGGAGGTGTTTTGAACAGAGTTTTCAAAGGAAAGGTGAGGGATAGATCTAATTTCCCAGGATCAGCAGAACAACATCACATTAGAGGGACACTAAGGGGACCAGGGGTTTTAACTGCATGCTATTAACACTCTTGTTTTTCTCTGAGTTATTGCTTTCAGATTAAAGGAGACGCCACCTTTCTGCCAACAGAAGACTCTGAAAAGACAGTGCTAGCAGTGCGGTAAGGAGTTATAATCAGATTTGGACACTAAATTATACTTAGTTTTAACCATTTATGCCAGATCTTCCAGTGGGAAAGGTGGTGTCTTAAAAATGTTTGTTGCTTTCTGCTATTAACAGTTCTATCTTTCTGCTTCTTTTCTTTGCAAAGAAACCTGGTCAATATGATAGGAATGTGCTAACAGAGAGAGATTTAGTCTCATTTTAGACATTCTCAGATGCGAGAGAATACCAAAACGGTGCCGCAGTGACATGGAGGCTGATCCATGGGACAAAAGAGAAAAGGTGATGTCATTGACTTCAGTCTGATCCAGTTTTAAGTTTTATTTTGGCAGAGAAAAGTTTGATTTATTTTTTTGTCTTTTTTTTTGTTAAGAAAAAAGAAAATCATTATTATTATTTCTTTTAGTTTTATTTATTTTTTCTCTTTTCTTTGTTTTATGTTTGTCGTTTTGAAGGGAACGCTGTGGTTAAAATGTTTGTGACTACTTTGCTGTAATTTCTTTTCAACCTATGGAGTTTTCTTTGGCAAAAAATGCTGGCAAAATTAATTCTGTTTGCAGGCGTGAGGACTGGAGGATGGACTGTTGAAGGGAAGGAGAATGTTGTGCTGCTGACCTCAGACATTGGACTGAAAATGGACAATGAAGGACTATGACTGAGGCATTGGACAACCTTTGACAAAAAACACAGATGAGTTCTGCAGACACGACTTCATGCATTTCACTTCAGATTTTCTTGTTCACAATTAGAACAAAATACACATTACAAAACACATTAATTTTATGTAAAGGTGAAAACCTTTAAAGAAGCAACTTGATGCAATCATAGAGCGACCTAATAAATTAAGTGGGTATTATATCAGTGTTTCCCCCAGGAATTTGCTTAGGCGAGGCGTTGAGTTGTCGGACCCACGGGGGAGGGGGGTGGGGTGGTATGTGGGTGGGGGGGTGGGGAGTTTTGCGCGGGGGGGTATCCATGTGTTTTGTCCCTGCCATTCACGCACGCGCGAAAGCAACAACCAAAAAACGCGTGTTAACATCACATAAACATGCAAGCATGTTTATGTGATTTATTTTTTTTTTTTTTGGAAAACCCTGTAGTGGTTAGAGCAGTGCGCTTGCGTTCTGAGAAGGTTGCAAGTACCTCGTTCAATCCCCAAAAATTCCAACCCAACCAGACTCAATAGGCCCGTTTACACTGCACTTTTTTAGCCGAGCCGAGACCAGTCTGAGCTTTGATCAGTTAACCAAGCCGAGACGACCGTTTACACACCACACTATCCCGGTTCCTTGGTTGCTCCTCGCCTCCTAGTGACGATCTGCAGTACTGCTGCTCTCTGGGATTAAAGGCGGAAGCAGCAAAACAAAACGGCGGCATTGAGAGTGATTTCTCCAACCAATTTTATTGTCTAGCCAATCAGGACGCAGGGCTGGAGTTTCATAGATGTGACGTAGTGGAGAAGCGACCGTGAGACTGTTTGGATTCAGACAATGGCGGCTCGCATCGAGGAAGCAAGCGTTAACATTGATGCTGCTATTTCTTCCGTGTTGTCCAATCTACCTAATATTGTTTCTTTAAAAGAACATCAGAGAACGGCTCTGAAGGCTTTTGTTGGTGGAAACCATGTTTTCGCCCTTCTCCCGACCAGATTTGGCAAGTATGTTTTCCGGGGCGCGCCCGTGGCGGAGCGGTTAGCGGTTAGCGTGAACCATGCTAGGAGGCCTTTAGTCCTCAACGCGGTCGGCCCGGGATCGACTGCGACCCGCGGCGCTTTGCCGCCTGTCTTCCCCCTCTTCCTGTCAGCTCACTGTCAATAAAACACGTGCCACTAGAGCCGCAAACACATTTAAAAAAAATAAAGAAATTTGGTTTTTTTTCCTGCGTCGCTATCATCAGCGTCACGGGTTAGCTTCGGTGTGAGTGGTTGAAATAGCACGTCGATAAAGATGACAGACAAGTGGCTTATCCAATCATATGCAAGGATTTTTGAGTGGAGCTAGGCGGAGCGAAATACATTTGGCTAGAGTCAGGTTAATGCGGTGGTGCATTAAAGAGAAACGCTGAAATATGCAGGAATTATCCCAGACACAATTTATATCACATGTGTCAGGAGCAAAGGGAAACAACAGGATGAAGGCCTCCTTTGTCGTTTCTTTCTGTTGTGCTACAACAGAAAAGGGCCATTTGTTTATTTCATGTTGTGGTTCCTGATTACTTCAATATACTAAGAATGTTTGCCTGATACAAGGACGACGATCATATGTTTTAACTAGATTATTATAAAGATTAACGTTGATTAAAGCACATTCTCAGCAAGTTAACGGCTCTATGGTCATTTTCAGATGTCAGACATCACAGGATGTGATGTTTAGGTGCGGAGCGGCATTGTGCTCTACAAGCTAATTCAATAGGAACTGTTGTACACAGCTGTGATCAACAACAATTATTTTGGATTTCCAGAGGACTTCACCGTTGAAATTCAGGAGAACTATTGTTGGGCAGTGCTGGCCTAGTGGTTAGAGCAATGAGCTTGCACTCAGAGAAGGATGCAAGTACCCGGTTTGATCCCCAGCGCCTGCACTCTGGGGTCCCTGAGCAAGACCCTTAACCCCAGATTGCTCCCCGGGCGCCGCACATGGCAGCCCACTGCTCCCCAAGGGGATGGGTTAAAAGCAGAGAACAAATTTCATTGTAATGTATGTTTCAATGACAATAAAGATGATATTACTATTACTTATTACTTACTAAGCAACAATGCTCACATGCATGGCAGTTGGATGTAACTATACATTTGGTAAAAGTGGAAAAAACAGTTTTTTCACCTTTCCAATTCATGGGTGTCGCTGGATTGCCAACTTGAAGAGGGAGGATTTGCCATCGAACTTTTGGCCAGAGAAAAAAACATGTCGTCTGTAGCCAACATTTGGTAGAAGAATGTTCTCAAGAAGAATGTAGGTTTTTCTTTTTTATAATGTAGAATTTGTGGGGACAATGGTTTACCCGACCAGAGGGGCGGAGGGATATGACACACTTGGAAATAATGCTCACTGTTGTGTCAGGCTCTAAACGGTGCCATATAACTAAAAGGTGAAGGTGAAATATCCCTCCGCCTGATAACGCACTGGAGCTCATCCTGACAGGAGCAGAGTTAAAGGCATAAGGAGCAGATCTGCCCGTATTTTCTGCAGTTTACGGTTGCTGTAGTGGTAAAGTTGTTGTTTCAATTTGTTTGTTTTTACCATTTCTTTGTTTCTTTGTTTGTTTTCCTTAACAACCTTTCCCACCTTGGGTGTCCAATACTGTGGTCTGACGCGTGAAATTAAATCCGGGAGATGATTATTGTGTGTCCTTTGATGGTTTATTGTAACAAATTAAACTTGAGTATAACAAAAGATCAGTCCAAGTTTGCAGTGCCAATCACGGTCAATGACTGTCTCAGCTTGTATCAGACACAGCTGCTGTCCTGCATCACAGCCTTTTAAAGGCGCAGTTCCCGTCTTCACCTATAGATGGAAACATGGAAACAAACTGGCATAGAAATAAGATATATAGAAATTAAGAAAGTATGTTGTCAAGTAACTAAAATAAACAAATGGCTCCTACACACCGGCCCCTAATTGGGACCTGAAGTACCAATTACCATTAAAAAATAACAAGAAAGGAGCCTAATCTATAACAAACATAACAAATAAAGAGAATAAACATTGTACTCATCTTAGAGTTCTTTCAGTTGGATCTGGGTCTTCTGAACCCTCAAGAAGCAAGCAGACCTTGGTGATTGGCCTCTCTAGGAAACCAGTCTTGGTTCTAATGGTCAAGCTTCTAGCCAGACCTTTAGAATCAGCTCGAACTTCAGTGACTCTTCCAAGGGGCCAGGAACCTCGAGGTGCAGTGTTGTCCACTATAAGCACTACATCTCCTCTTTGGAACCCCCTCTTCACTCTGAACCACTTCTGTCTCTCTTGCAGCATTGGGAGATATTCCTGGGTCCATCTTTTCCAAAACAAGTCTGCTAGATATTGCACTTGTCTCCAGCGTCTTCTTGTGTATTGGTCGGATTTGCTGAAGAGTCCTGGTGGTAGCACAGGTTGGGTGTTCAACAAAAGAATGTGATTGGGCGTTAGTGCTTCAACATCCTGCCCATCCTCCTTCACAGTTGTTATCGGACGGCTGTTTAGGATTGACTCAACTTCGCATAAAAGTGTTTCAAGGCTTTCATCATCAAGTAGTTGTTGCTTCAAAATGGAATAAAGAACTTGTCGCACCATGCGAATGAGTCTCTCCCAAACACCTCCGTGATGGGACGCTGCTGGTGGGTTGAAACTCCATTCCACTCCTCTCTGCAGCATCACACTCTGGATTTTGTGTATATTCCATTCAGTTATTGCTCTTTGAAGTTCATTTTTTGCCCCAACCAGATTAGTGCCGTTGTCCGACCTTATGTGGGCTACCTGGCCTCGTCTGCATACAAATCGCCGTAAGGCATTGATGCAGGAGTCCGTGTCCATGGAGCGAGCCATTTCAAGATGGACGGCCCTACTTGACATGCATGTAAATATCACACCATACCTTTTCAGGGATCTTCGTCCCTTCTTTATCTCAAAGGGTCCGAAGTAGTCAACTCCAGTATTTGTGAAAGGTGGCAGGTCAGGTGTCAGTCTTTCTTTTGGCAGATCTGCCATCTTTTGCTCTCCCAATTTGCCTCTCCAGCGTCTGCACACAACACACTTGGTCAAGACCTTTCTAGTCGTGGAGTTGGCATTCACAATCCAATATTTTTCACGCAGTTTAGAGAGGACATGATTTCTTCCACTATGGCCAAGCTGCTGGTGGATGTGTCGAATCAGCAGTGTTGCCACATGATGGTTTTTGGGAAGAATCACGGGTCTCTTCTGTTCAATGGGCATTGCTGACCTGTTCAGCCTGCCTCCAACACACAACATTCCATTTTCCAAAATGGGATCTAACTTGCAGATGCTGCTATGTTTGCTTACAGCCTTCCCTTCCTTCAACATTTTAATTTCCCTTGCAAAGCCTTGAATTTGACAAAACTGAACGATGCTTTCCTCTGCTTTGCCCAGATTAACCAAATTCAAAGTTGTGGGTTGGTCTATGTTAATAGTCATGTCCAAGCTAATTTTTTTGTTTCTCACCTTTTGCAAAAGAGTTTCTTTGAATTTCAAGTGCCATGCTACTGCTCTTTTTAGTTTGTGCCAGTCTGAAAAGTGCTCTAGTAGCTGGTTTGTTGGATTGTCCGTTTGGTCCTCCTTTACAACAACACTGAACACAGTGGTGCTCCTTTTCACCTCTGGGTCATCTTGAGCAAGTGAGAGGGTCTCCATGGGGTTTTGAGGCCATTCCTCCTCCAATCTCCACAGAAACTCTGGTCCCTGTAACCATTGCTTGCACTTCACCAATGTGCTTGCACTCACTCCTCTTGACGCCATGTCAGCCGGGTTCAGTTTGGTCGGTATGTACTTCCACTGTGTTGTTTCTGTGTGGTTTCTAATAAAGGAAATTCTGTTTGCAACAAAAGTGTGAAATCTTGTGGTGTCATTTGCAATGTATTTCAATACGGATTGACTGTCTGTCCAGAATGTGGTTGCACTGAGTGGATATTCAATTTCTTTTTTCAGCATTTTGTCCACTTTTGCTGCTAGCACTGCAGCAGTGAGCTCCATGCGTGGAATGGTCATTTGCTTTAGTGGAGCAACTCGTGCTTTACCAAGCATAAACACGACATGGATCTTGTTGGTGGTGGTCATTCTTAGGAAGCTTACTGTGCCATAGCCATGGTCACAAGCATCTGAGAAGTGATGGATTTCAAAATGCAGAGGTGACTTAAGGTCAGGTGGTTTCAAACATCTGGACACATTGAAGTCCTTCAGAACCTCAAGACTGCTCAGCCATTTCTGCCAGCTATCCGAAGCTGATTGAGGTACTCTGTCATCCCACTCACATTTAGACTTGCATAACTCTTGCAAAAGTAGCTTTGCTGGAAGGATGAGAGGGCTCAAAAAACCTAATGGGTCGTAAATTGAGCTTACTGTGGAGAGGATGTTTCTGCGTGTGTGTGGTCTATCTTTCACAATGATGTTGAATTTAAAGACATCCTCCTCAACACTCCACAGCAGTCCAAGCGCTCTTTCAAGAGGCAGTTTGTCTCTGTCCAACTCAAGCTCTCCAATGGCACGTGCTCTATCCTGCTTTCGAACGCTTGCAATTACTGCTTTGCTGTTGCTCTGCCACTTGGTCAGGTGGAATCCTCCTTTCTCACACAGTGAAGAGACCTGCTTGACCAATTCAATGGCTTGTTGTTCTGTTGAGACAGATTTCAAGAGATCATCCACATAGAAATTGCATTGCACAGTTTTAACAATGTCTGGATGGTATAAATCACTGTTGTCTTTGGCTGCTTGCTTGAGTGCAAAGTTCGCACAGCTTGGCGAAGAGGCAGCTCCAAAAAGATGCACCAACATCCGAAATTGAAGAGCTGGCTTACTGATGTCCCCATTTGGCCACCATAAGAACCGCAAAAAGTCTATGTCAGATTTAGTGACTCGGACTTGGTGAAACATCTTCTGAATGTCTGCCATCACTGCGACGTGCTCTTGTCTGAATCTCAAGAGAACTCCTAGGAGAGAGCTTGTCAGATCTGGACCTGGCAAGAGTTCTGAGTTCAAAGAGGTTCCACAGTACGTTGCACCACAGTCAAAAACAACTCTAAGTGTTCCCTTCTTAGGGTGGTACACCTCATGATGTGGAATGTACCAAAGTCTTCCATCAGTTCTTTCAATTTCATTTTCAGGCACAAGTTCAGCATGTTCATTACTAATAACTTCAGAGAGAAAATCAGTGTATTCAGCTCTGAATTGACTGTTCTTTAAAAATTTCTTTTTCAAAGAAGCAAGCCGCTGTTCTGCCACTTGGTAGTTGTGTGGCATAACAATGCCTTTGTTTCGAAAAGGTAAGTCTAAAACATAATGTCCATTGAGTAATTTAACAGATTGTTCTGCTTTAGTCATAAACATCTTGTCCTCAAAAGACATTTCAAGCCTTTCCTCTTGGCTCTCATAAAAGTCATGCTTGTATTGTTGCATCAACAATTCTTCTAGGCTTGCAACTGAGATTCTATTTGCAGAGACAACTGTATTACCATCATACCTTGGTCTTTGCATTGGTCCGTTTATGACCCATCCAAGAACTGTTCTCACAGCGTATGGTCCATTATCTTCGCTGTTAATAACTTCCCATGGTTCAAGCGCCTTTGGAGCATTGCTGCCAATCAACAACTCCACATTCGCTTTGATTCTGGGAATCTTTACCTCTTTCAAGTAGGTGAAAGCTCTGAGTTCAACTTCACTGGGTATGCTGTTGGTGCTCACTGGCATGTTGCTCTGGGTGTACACCTCAGGTAAGTTGATGAACTCCCTGGAATCAATGGCGCTCACCTCCAGGCCTGTAATGATGTTTGCAGATGTGGCCTTCTCTTGCGACATGGTACGGAGCAGTATGTTGGTTTTCCTTCCTGAAAGATTTAATTTGTTCATAAGGTTAGTTGTGCAAAATGTAGCCGAACTTCCTGGATCAAGAAAGGCGTATGTTTGTATAATTTTGCTTCCTTTAGCGTGTTTCACTTTCACAGGAACAATAGACAGCAAGCAGTCTGCACCATTGTCCCGGTCACCGGCCCCGGCGTGTTCTCCAGCTCTGAGTGACACCTGTGCGCTGTTAACAGGAGCTGGAACAGATCGCTCTGCATTAATGTGTAGCATACTGGGATGATTATTTTTACAAATTGAACAGTTAAGCCGCTTTGGGCAATCTTTACTCAAATGTCCAACCTTTTTCAAACATCCAAAACATACTCCATTTTGTTTAAGGAATGCAATTTTTTCTTTATGCAGTTTTGATTTGAAATGCAAACATGCTTCCAATTCATGAGCTCCATTACAAAACATACACGAAAGATATGCATTTCTGTGTTCTTGTGGACTCACATTTACATTTGTGGCAAATGTTCCTTTAGATTTTGGTTTCGGTGTTACCTTGGGTTTTCCACGGACAGAGCTTGCATCCTGGATGTTGCCATAGATTGGGTCTGACAATATGCTGGATTGTCTTTCAATGAAAGTGACTAAATCAAGCATTTTAATCCTACCCATGGTCTGCAGCTCGTGTGCTTCTGCACGCCATTTTGCTCTCAACCTGAATGGGAGTTTCAGCATAACATTTCTTAAGTTAGTCACAGTGTTCAATTCATCCATGTAGTGTAGATCTTCCATAGCATTACAACATGTTCTGAGAAACAAAGCGTATTCTTTCAATGACTTGGGATCTTCCGATTTGATTACAGGCCAATTTAGAGCCTTTTCCATATATGCACAAGAAAGTCTATACTCATTACCAAAGGTCTCTTTCAGCAGTTGCTTTGCTTTGAGGTAGCCTCTACTTGCCGCCATGTGCTGACAACTCTTCACAAGATCATGCGCTTGACCCTTTGTGTACTGCATTAAAAAGTGAAATCTGTCTTGGTCATCTTTGCTCTTCCTTTCAATAACATGTTCAAACGTTTGCATGAATGACTGATACTGAAGAATGTCTCCATCAAAAACAATCAGATTGATTTTTGGCAGTGTAGAGAGTCTTTGTTGTTTAACCATTATGTCTGTTAATTGATTCTGCTTTTCAAGAACAGTTGTTAAAATTGCAGACTGTTGACTTGTGTTCGTTGAGAAATTATTGGGACTTGTATGTGTGGGAATCTGAGTCGGCAACGTAAACATTCTCTGAGTATTTTCTTGTTGTAAGCTCTCAATATTTAACAATTGCGAGAGTGGTCTCCCAACAGGTTCTTTGGGTCTCACAACAGGCTGATTTTCCTCTGCCTGAACAGGTGAATTATGCGCTGCATTAAAGTATGCGTTCATGGCATCTTGTGATGTGCTCAGTGGGTCCATAACTTCTACATTCTCAGCGTTTTTCAAATAATTGATTTTCGCAGTTGTTGCTGCTATATCAGTAAGGATGTCTAGCGTTTCTCTTCTCTTTCTAAGTTCAGCACGTTTCTTTTCAAGTTGTTCTTGTTCGTGTTCTAATGCGTGCTTATCTTTTAAAGCTGCTGCTTTTGCAATCAGTGCGGCGCGCTCGGCCTCTGCCCTTATGCGTAAAGATGCGCTTGAGGCATTGCTCCTCACAGAGGAGCAAACAGAGCGCTTGTCGTCTTCTTCAATATTTGTTTGCATATTTGGTGATGCATCAAAAGGCAGTTCGAATGAGACACCGTCTTGCTTCAAATGTCCGATATTTGCGAGCCATGTTTCCACATTGGCAAGGAACGCGTTGATTTGCTCCATATGGGGCTCAAACCACGTTTTTGTATCAAGGCTTTTGTCATCTTCCTCTAACATTTCTTGATACGATACATTTATGGCTTTGAATTCTTTCAACATATCGTTATACTTAAGCATATTGCCTTTAATCTCTTCCACATGTTCATTGTTTTCCATAAGCCTGTTCACAATATTCATCCGTCGCGTTAGATGCGACATTTTACCAGACCTCGAGGCACGGAGATTTGCTGCAACCTCTCTTGGCTCTGCAGACGGGCCTGGAGCTTCCTCTCTGTCGGAGTCATCCATTTCTCAACACAAAACAGTTTGTTAGAAACTTTCCAAACAAAGTAAATACTTTCCTCCTTTAGTATTTAAAAAACAAAATCAATTATTCGTCCAGCAGCGTTTCTTTCAACATTCTTGTTCTTTCAAGCAAAACTTAAGCTCCACGCTCATCCAAAATTAAACTTTCGTTTCTTTAATAATTTCTGAAATAATTTCTTTCCAACTTAAATCCATTTCAATCCAGGTTCACTTGTATAGTCCAAAGAATTTAATGTGGCACGTACCTCCTTCAAGGTGTATTCCTTTGTTTCCAGTTGGCGTGGCGGCCTCATTCAAACAATTCCATCTTTCGGCATCCACGCAATCCAATCCTCTCTTTGTCGTTTCCATACATCAAGCATAGTCATTGACTAATGTAGTGGTAAAGTTGTTGTTTCAATTTGTTTGTTATGTTTGTTATAGATTAGGCTCCTTTCTTATTATTTTTTAATGGTAATTGGTACTTCAGGTCCCAATTAGGGGCCGGTGTGTAGGAGCCATTTGTTTATTTTAGTTACTTGACAACATACTTTCTTAATTTCTATATATCTTATTTCTATGCCAGTTTGTTTCCATGTTTCCATCTATAGGTGAAGACGGGAACTGCGCCTTTAAAAGGCTGTGATGCAGGACAGCAGCTGTGTCTGATACAAGCTGAGACAGTCATTGACCGTGATTGGCACTGCAAACTTGGACTGATCTTTTGTTATACTCAAGTTTAATTTGTTACAATAAACCATCAAAGGACACACAATAATCATCTCCCGGATTTAATTTCACGCGTCAGACCACAGTATTGGACACCCAAGGTGGGAAAGGTTGTTAAGGAAAACAAACAAAGAAACAAAGAAATGGTAAAAACAAACAAATTGAAACAACAACTTTACCACTACATTATTTCTTTGTTTGTTTTCCTTAATAAATGATGATAACTGCTGAAAGTAGCTTTAGCGGTGCAGATCACCATTTTGAGCAGAGATTGGTTCTAAAGATGAGTTTTTACTCCCTGATAACTTTGCACCTCACCGTGACGTCACAAACTGAGAGGTGGCAGAACTGTTCTAAACCATGATGGATGCGCCCAGCAAAGTAGATTCAAATGAAAATTACTCTTAATTAAATAAACTCTTATTGAAAAATATGTAATAATTTCATATTTAAAGTACTTTATGCAGTTTGAATTCTGATATTGACTGGACTATTCCTTTAAGAAGTAGGGAGTAAGAATGGCAGCTAGCCTTCAGAATATACCCATGTATAAAAATACATGATAGAGACAGAAAGATGGATAAATAAGAGGTTAAGAGAGACAGAAGATGGCTGCTCATATAAATCTGTACTCTGATTTAAATGGACAGTGAGACATTATGTAAGATTTGCATATATCATTATTGTGTGATGGGTAAATAGAATGCAGTTTATTCTTCCACTATGACATTTTTTTCTTTCCTTGGTCAATATTTATTCTGGTATTTTACTCTTATCTGCTACTCTTGGTGTTTCTTTAGAGGTAACTTTGGATTAGACAGATTCCTTCATTTTTATTCTCATTTTTGCCTCATTGCTAATAATTGTGTGGAACTGTCCATGTGTTTGCAACTGTGACACCAAAATTTCCCCATTGTGGGACAGTAGAGGAATACTTTTTCTTACTTTAGTATGTGATCTAAATTATGACAGGATTGGTCCTCCATAACCAACAGCCAGAAGAAAACATGCAACCATCTTTCTAGACAAGATAAACCAAAAAGTGATGATCGGAGGAAATTTGCCAGGCAGACAGACAAGAAGAACTTGATGCTGAATGTTGCTACATGCTAAGCTAGCATTAGCATCCCATGTGCTACATGCTAAGCTAGCATTAGCGCCCTCTTTGCTACATGCTAGCTGATCACGTGCTGCAGGCTTAGCCAGTTTTCTGGGGGAAACCCTGCAACGAGTTCTGATGAAGAGGAGGAATCCATCAGCTGCTGAAAACGGCTCCTAAACTTTAGCTCCATCCACACAGTTAGCATGAAGAAGGAAATCTCCAAACCTGATGGGTGCAGCAGAACTCTGGGCTGGAAAACATCCCCCATCATCGGTGTCTCCTCTGCTGCGTCCTGCCGCTCTTTGAGCTCCTGCTTCCCTCCAGTTTCTCCGCTGTGCCTCCAGCTGCTGGACTTCTTTCCAGACTTCATCACCTGCAGCAGCTGCTGCTCTCTTTCAGCCTCACCAACACTCCCGCTTCTGGCCTCACAGCGACAAAGAACCCGGAAGTGATCAACGTGGCTGCGTGTTTGGGAAGAGGAAGGACTCACAGACATCAAATACGTAGACGCGTCGTTGGGCGCAGGTTCGCACGTCAACGTCACCGCCATATTGTATGTGGCAGAAAAAAGTTAAGTTCTGTTGTTGTGAACGTGGATCAGAGAAGATGCCTCATTCCTGTGCTGCATGGAAATGTATTCTGGCTGATTTCACTACTTGTATCTGCCTTCTATAAACTAAGGCTGCACCATGTTGCAAAACTGGACACACTAAAGTGGCAACAATAAAAAAGCTGTGCAAGACCATTATTTATCAAGGTTTTTAGCTTGCATACAGTACAGACTATTGTATTTAGACATAGATGTGCATATATAGATTTTCAAGTATTATAAATAAGCCAAATAAATAGCTGTGTGATTATATATAACTATATGTCATGATTATAGCTATCTATGTATGTGTGTGTGTGTGTGTGTGTGTGTGTGTGTGTGTGTGTGTGTGTGTTATGAATATAAGGATCAATTTGTTAAATCTAAACATTGTGGTCTTCATTATTTCATAAAACCGTGTCACATGTGAACCTTTAGGAACAGACTTTTTGGGGGAGTATTAAAGAGGTAAAATTACTAATATGAGAAAAAAAGACCTAGGACAATAAAGTAAAAAAAAAAGAAAAACAAAATACACAAAAGTGGTAATGTTATGAGAAAAACGTCATTATAAGAATTAAGAGGGAACATTTCCAGAATAGTCACAGTTTGCAGAATTATTTCACTCCTAGAGTAATAGGGCCAGGTTAGTGTATTTTTTTTATATTCATGTTTTTATTCACGTAACAAGGTCAAGTACAAACAATGAAAAGTTAAGTTTTTTTTTTTTTTTTTTTTTTTACAAAAACAACCACTCATTTCCTCCCTTCCCCAGCCCTCCCCAATCCTACAAAATTATGTTACAGATCAATAATAACCCACATCCTTCCTTCCTACCCTACACAAACATGTGAATAAAAAAGTATATAGACGATTAAAAAAGAGAGAGTAGTAAGAATAACATAAATAAATAAATAGAAAACACCACAAAATAAAACTGAGAGGTAAAAATTTTCAATGGGTTGAGATGAAGCAAGGAGGGGGAAAAAAAATAAAATAAATGTAATCAAAAGTCAGTTGTCAAAAGTGGACATTTCATTTATCCTGTAGATACATACACACACACATATATATATATATATATATATATATATATATATATATATATATATATATATATATATATATATGTATATATATGTATATGTATATATATATCCAATCCAATGTTATTTATACAGTGAAACAACATAAAACCATTACACAGACTAAAAAAAACAATAAAATCATAAAACAAAAAATTAACATCAGAACTATAAAATCTATAATAATATTAAAATAAAAGTAATTTCTCACAGGCTAAAATCAACATCTGACACAGTACAGAAAGTCAAGGCAAAGAGATGAGTTTTTAAGAGCAGTTTAAAATCAGACAAAGAATTACACAATTTAATTTGGAATGGAAGGTCATTCCACATTTTTGGAGCTGCCACAGAGAAAGCATGATCCCCCCTAAGCTTCTGCTTAGTTTTTGGGACCTCAAGAAGCAGCTCATCCGCTGACCTGAGTGAACAGGAGGGTGCATAAAGGTGCAGCAACTCAGAAAGGTAAGATGGAGCAAGAACATGAAGAGACTTAAAAACAAATAAAAGAACTTTAACATGAATCCTAAAATGTACAGGGAGTCACTAATTAACTAATGACTAAAGCTCTGATGAAATTATGGAGAGACTAGGTCACAAAAACTTAAACTCTGTTTATGGCATCCATATGTAGACCTGTATCTCTCTACCTAATATTAGAAGAATCATATTCTAATCAAAAGTATAATCAATATATCTTCATCTTACTTGTGAAATGTTATCCATCGAGCCCTGACGTCAATAGTCCGTCGATTCAAATACAATTACGCCACACAGTGCTGAGGAATTATTCGTCTGTTCAGCTTAAATCAGGAGAATTTGGGTAGCAGGTCAACCGCCCCAAGATGGCGGCCGTAATTCCTGCGCAGCAACAGTCAATGCGGGGTCTAGTCTTATAAAACGTCTATGGTCCTTCCTAAAGTCCCTTAAATGATCATTTAAGGGACTTTAGTCCTTCCTTCTTCCCTGCTTACAGCCACGTTGATTCTCCGGGTTCTTTGTCCTTGTGTTGCTGTGAGGCCAGAAGCGGGAGTGTTGGTGAAGCTGGAAGAGAGCAGCAGCTGCTGCAGGTGATGAAGTCTGGAAAGAAGTCCAGCAGCTGGAGGCACAGCGGAGAAACTGGAGGGAAGCAGGAGCTCAAAGAGCGGCAGGACGCAGCAGAGGAGACACCGATGATGGGGGATGTTTTCCAGCCCAGAGTTCTGCTGCACCCATCAGGTTTGGAGATTTCCTTCTTCATGCTAACTGTGTGGATGGAGCTAAAGTTTAGGAGCCGTTTTCAGCAGCTGATGGATTCCTCCTCTTCATCACAACTCGCTGCAGGGTTTCCCCCAGAAAACTGGCTAAGCCTGCAGCACATGATCAGCTAGCATGTAGCAAAGAGGATGCTAATGCTAGCTTAGCATGTAGCACATGGGATGCTAATGCTGGTTTAGCATATAGCACATTAGATGCTAATGCTAGTTTAGCATGTGGCACATGGTATGCTAATGCTAGCTTTGCCTGCAGCACATGGGATGCTAATGCTTTTTTTCCACTTAGCTGTCCATTTAAATCACAGAGTACAAATTTATATGAGCAACCATCTTCTGTCTCTCTTAACCTGTTATTTATCCATCTTTCTGTCTCTATCATGTATCTTTATACATGGTTATATTATGAAAGCTAGCTGCCATTCTTACTCCCTACTTCTTAAAGGAAAAGTCCGGTCGATATCAGAATTCAAACTGCATAAAGTACTTTAAATTTAAAATTATTACATTATTGCATTTCAATAAGAGATTTTTTTTAACCAAGAGTAATTTTCATTTGAATCTACTTTGCTGGGTGCATCCATCTTGATTTAGAGCAGTTCTGCCACCTCTCAGTTTGTGACGGTGAGGTGCAAAGTTATCAGGGAGTAAAAACTCATCTTTAGAACCAATCTCTGCTCAAAATGGTGAGAAACATTAAAGGATGCTGCACACTTGGTTGTACTGCGCACCATGCAGACTCTCCCAGTGGGACGTCAGGCTGGTTTCAATGAAAGTTTGTATAATAATTTACTGCAGGCCACAACTTCCTTGGGGGGGAAACACTGCAATAAATGAATATGGTAGTGCAGCTTCATCCTAGCTAAAGCGTGTGCGTTACCTTAGCATTTGGGAACAGTGTAAACAGTTGATGGTTGAGAAGCTGTGCAACGATTAGCATGATGTAAACAGTTATCTTCAGATCTGGGAACAGTGAAAACAATAATGGTTGGATCATGGCCTGTGGAACACTTTATATGATTTAAACAGATATTATGTCTGTTGGGAGCAGCTAAGATTCTAAAGTCTGACTGCAGCTGGGAGGAAGGATCTGCAGAAACGCTCCTTAGAGCATCTGGGATGCAGCAGCCTGTTTCCCCTCAGCTACAGTTAAGCTGATGCTCCAACAAACCACACCATAGAAGATGTCTGATGCCCCCACAGAGTTGAAGGAGGTCTTCAGCAGGTCCTTTGTTTTCCCTGCATTAAGCATGAGGTGGTTCTGCTGGCACCAGTCTACAAAGCTCTGGATCCCCTGTCTGTACTCTGACTCGTCCTCACATGTGATGAGACGACTACTGCAGAGTCATCAGAGAACTTCAGCAGGTGGCAGCCTGGTGACTGATGTCTGCAGTGTAGAAGGTGAACCCTGTGGTACTGCAGGTCATCTTGTCAGAGACACAGCTCCGTGTCCTCACATACTGCGGTCGACCAGTGAGGTGATCCAGTGTCCTCTGGGACAGGTGGTGGTCCACTCCTGACTGCTCCAGCTGCTCCTTCAGGAGTCCTGGTGGGATGGTGTTGAACGCTCTGGAGAAACCACAGAACATGATCCTCACCGTGCTTCCAGGATTCTCCAGCTGGGCCAGAACTCAGCAGGTAGATGATGGCATCATTTTAAAGCATGGCTGAAAAGGTCAATATTGTGTCATCAGCACTTTAAGGTAAAAAAGGGTAGCTCTACAAAGAACTGAGTTTTTGCAGGGGTTATAACAGTAATGTCATTTTATTGTTCTGTCAAAGAATTTAATCTAACTAAATTACATAAATATATCTTTATTAAAATGTGCCTCAGTTCAGGCTGAGATCCAAATACTTTCTAATGTGCATAATGTGTTTCATTGTTTCCTGCAGATGTTCAGCAGAAGCTGATTGTTAAAGAAGAAGCTTCTTTAGACCACAGACCTCCTGCTGACCTGCATGACCCAAAGCCCCCCCAAATCAAGGAGGAACAGGAGGGAGTCTACATCAGTCTGCCAGGAGAGCAGCTCAATGGGAAGCAGGTGATTAATGCCATCAGGTTTCCAGTTGCTCCTCCTCCCATAAAGAGTCTGGAGGATAAACAGTCTCTGCTGCTCTCACAGGTTTATCCAGACCAAGTTAAAGGCAGAGAGCTTCCAGAAGAGAATAATGGAGAATCCATCAGGATACAAGATCATGGAGATGCTTCCATTTCTTTTAAGACTGAAGACACTGAGGAGGATGAAGAAGACCGTGATGTAGACCACCCTCTCTCTGACCTGAAACACTTGTCAGACTCTGGATATAAGAAATGTTCTGCAGAGAAGAAAAATGTGGAGTCATGTAGGAAAGGCCGCAGAGGAGTGAAGCTTAGCTGCAAAGACTGTGGCAAAATATTTGTTGGAAAATGCGCTTTAAATAGACACATGAGAATGCATACAGGAGAAAAGCCTTTCTGTTGTGAGCTATGTGAGCAAAGATTTAGCGAAAAAGGATCTTTAAAGAATCACATGAGAATCCATACAGGAGAAAAGCCTTTCTGTTGTGACCTATGTGGAAAAAAATTTAGTGAAAAGGGAACTTTAAAGAAACACATGAGAACCCATACAGGAGAGAAGCCTTTCTGTTGTAATCTATGTGGGAAAAGCTTTAGCGACAAATCGGCTTTAAACACACACATGAGATTCCATACAGGAAAGAAGCCTTTCTGTTGTGATCTATGTGGAAAAAGATTTTGCATAAAATCACATTTAAAAACACACATGAGAAACCATACAGGAGAGAAGCCTTTCTGTTGTGATCTATGTGGAAAAAGCTTTAGCATCAAATCAAATTTAAAAACACACATGAGAACCCATACAGGAGAGAAGCCTTTCTGTTGTGATCTATGTGGAAAAAGAGCTAGCGATAAATCCTCTCTAAGCAAACATATGAAAATCCATACAGGAATCAAGCCTTTTTGTTGTGATCTATGTGGAAAAAGCTTTAGCTTCAAACCAAGTTTAAACACACACATGGTAATCCATACAGGAGAGAAGCCTTTCTGTTGTGATATATGTGGACAAACCTTTAGCTTCAAATCAAATTTAAACACGCATATCAGAATCTATACAGGACAGAAGCCTTTCTGTTGTGATCTATGTGGAAAAAGATTTAGCGTGAAATCCTCTCTAAAAACACACATGAGAATCCATACAGAACAGGAGCCTTTCTGTTGATTTCTGATGATTAAAACGTAGATAAATAAAAATGTAAACAAGTAGTATGAACGAAATGTAGGAAGTGAAACAAAATAAAACAGTAAAGGGTAACTAAGAGCAAGTGTTAATGATTTTATAAACAATTGGACTACAAATTTAAACATAATGTTGTTGTTTCAGTTAAAAGCTTAACTAGAAAAGTCAAAGTCAATCCTAAGCAATAGGGGGTTTTCAGCTGACGTCACGCTCACGTGACTACTCAGCGCGTCCGCCATATTGGGTGGCAGTCGTTTCGCACCGTTGACCTGCATTGTATGACGCCTTAGGCAGTATTGGAAGTGAACAATGGGGAAAACGTGTTTAATGGTTGGTTGCACGGCCCGTGGAGGTGGAGATCAACGCTTTCTATCGCCTACCAGCCGTAATAGTGAATCAGTGTGAAAAAAAAAAACAGCTGTCTGAACAACGCCGTCACCTATGGCTGACACGGATATCCAGGTCCGATTTGGACGGTGTTAAGCTGGAATACGCCAGAGTCTGCGGTGCTCACTTTGTCACAGGTAATTAACTGTTAAGTATTTAAAACATATAAGAAGAATATATTAATAATAGGGCTTGGGCGTTATGACTTATTACTTTCCGCGGCTGTCGTGTTGACTGCCTCCGCCGCCTCTACTGCCTATTACTACCGCATACTGTACTCCCTCTCTCAGCCGTGTTTTAATTTGATTAATTTCACCTTAACTTGATTTCAACCATGGTAAACCGTTGCTGTATTGTGGGCTGTAACAGCGGAACACATGATCGCCATGGGAAAAACATAGAAACAGATTAATTTTCCACCGCTTTCCTGCCTGGAGGCGCAACCACGGAGAACAACTGTTAGCGATAACAAAGAGTCGGCTCGCTTGGATCGCGGCTGTAAGTCGACAGAACATAACTTTCCACAGTATCCCAATGTCAATGAGAGTGTGTTCTAAACGTTTGAAACACATAGCAGCAAGTTAAAAGTACATTACATGCGCGAGTGGTTGTTAGCGCTAACGGTTAGCATGTGCTAACCCGGCTGAGCGCAGCTTACCTTTGAACGAGTTACAGAGATAAAGAGATCGTCGGCTCGCTTGGATCGCGGCTGTAAGACCGAACATAACTTTCCACAGTATCCCGATGTCAATGAGAGTGTGTTCTAAACGTTTGAAACACATAGCAGCAAGTTAAAAGTACATTACATGCGCGAGTGGTTGTTAGCACTGGCGGTTAGCAGCTACTAAACTAGCATGTGCCAGCCCGTCTGAGCGCAGCTTACCTTTGAACGAGTTGCTGTGTTCCCACTGTTTGCTGGCTTTATGATCTGCAGCTCCTACCGGCGCCAATACGGTAAATACAACTTAATTTTGCACTGGTCATTGTTCTGCTTAAATAATTAAAGCCGCGAGCGGCGTCGATCGGCCTTGCAGCCAAGCGCCTTCGCGCAACACATTTGCAACACATTTGCGTCGGATTGTTTACATTTTTACCATCTTATTAAAACTTACCCGTCCACGTATGATGGCGATTTCCTTGATGTACATAACCAGATGTGAACTGGTTGTGAGCCTCTAGACCCTTGTAAGCTCTCATTTCCTCAAGAGTGTGCAGAGGGTTTTCACTGAACACCAGGTAATGCACTATGTCGCCGTGCTCTACATTTGGCCAATCATCTGGATTACGGCTAAACAAGGCACCGTGGAGGGCATACGGGTCCATATGGTCGATCACGGAACATTTCCTCAGATATACGTCCTTATCTGGTCGCTCTAGCGTGCTGGCGTACTTATCCATTCGCGATACGATAATACGTGTAAGACAACTAGAGATAAGGAAGTGTGCCACCCAATATGGCGGACCGGAAGTTGGCCAGTGACGTCAGTGAAAACACCCTATTAAGTTTATAATCTTGATTTAAAAGAACTCAACGTTTCAAGCACTTTTTACAGTCGTCTGGAAGTTTGCTCCAGTTGGCTACAATATAGGAAGTCAACTTGTTCCAACTTGTAAAGCACTCTGGGGTCGTCGGACTAGTTAAAGTGCTATACAAGTACAAACCAGTTACCAGATTAGGTTTGAAACAGAGGTCCTTAGTGGTCAGGAGGGTTGATAAGGCTTTATTGATCTCACAGTGGAGAAATTCACTTGTCACTGATATGTATTTATGTGCTAAGCCATTCAGGGATTTTATGCTCTCTACTTTCTTAGTCTTTAGTGAGGACGCGGGCAGCAGCATTCTGGATCAGCTGCAGCGTTCTAATCCACTTTTTGGTGGACTGTGAAAACACCGTTGCAGTAATCAATTCTACTAAAAATAAACGCATGGATTAGTTTTTCCAGATCCTGCTGAGACATTAGTCCTTTAATCCTGGAAATGTTCTTCAAGTGATGGAAGACAGACTTTGTAATTGTGTTTAGATGGAGGTCCTGAGTCCATTAATGCAACGGCCCTCAAACTGGGGTCCATGAAACTATGCTGTCGGGCCTGAGGAGGCACTGCTGAGGATGAATCGTGGTTGAGCTAAGTATCACAATGGACAAATATTTAACTCCATTCACCTCATCAAATAAGGTAAAACCCAAATCCGCTAAAATTAGGAAGTAAGTAAATTACACACAGAAAAATAACAATATGATGCTACCAACTCATATTTCTCAGTTAGGATGGTGTTCTCAGACTTGAAAGCTTCCTCCTTCTGCCTCCAAATGTAACAATGGTCCTCAAGGCCAACCAGCTCAACTTTAGTGTTCTTAGACCACAGGACATGTCTCCAAAAATTAATTCCCTTGTTCATGTGTGGGTTTGCAAACTTTAATCTGGCCTTTACGTGTTTGTTAAAATTATTTTTACTATTCTCTATATGTTTTATTTACCATATTCATTACATTTATCACATATTTACTCATTACTATTAAAAAGGTTTTAAAGTTTGAGTTTATTCAGATATTAAAGTTGTTTTCAGGTGACTGTTGATGTTGTACCCGTGTTACTATTTATGTGTTTGTTTTTATTATAAATTTACTGGAACATATAGACCTCTTCCATGTGGGGGTTTGAAAACTTTAATTTGGCTTTACGTGTTTCTTCCTGCAAGAGTAGCCTTTCAGTCTGTATGCTTCCTCTCATAGTTCCTTTAGCATAGGTACGTCATAATGTCCCTTACCAGCGTTAAGGAGCTATTAGGAATCCCACAATCCTTTGCATGACATGACCTATAAGCACAGCCCACCTCACAGAAATTATCATAAAAGTCTGCAGAGAACAGAGCGTGTGGTTGTAAGTAGAACCATTTACCCTTTCACATATTCCAGGAGTTGTTGGTCATCCATGTGGTTAAGAGGCCTTTGGCCATCTCCACCTTTGTTGTCTACAGCAACTTAGATCTGTTAGATATTGTAACAGTGTAACAGCAACGTGTTAAAGGAAGCAATAAAATCACCAGCTGTGATAAAATACAATTTATACATCTGTGTTGGCCACACCTGCAGCCACACAGTCAGTAACCCCACAAACAACTACTTCTTCACTTTAAGTTTTCACACATATACACTGCAGCATAAATACACTGGTTTGTTTATTTTTATTGTGACAATATTGAAAGACGTTAGTTCCAATTGTAGCGCGCACATTTGTTTAACTTTTGTACATTTAATCTTGTCACATAACATTTGTTTGTGCTTCCTGTTCTGGTGTTGTGGGGAGTACCTTGAACTGGGCTGAAGCAGAGGACTCTGGCTGGTACACTCCAGTCCCTTATTGACTGACTGACTGGGTGGTACCATCTGGAGTTCCTCTAGGGGGAACACTATGGAGTCCTTATTCTAACTTTGTTGCATAATCTTTCTTTTGCTTTACTGATTTGTCTATTTTGTTATGTTTAGTTATTAGTCATTTAAGTTTAATCCTTAAGCTAACTGTTTAGTTATGTTTGTTAAATGTGTGTAGATGTTCCCCCTTCTCTCATCCTCAGTGGGTCAGTCTGGTTTGATCAGCCAGTATTTAAGACCCCTTTGTTTGCTGTGTGTCAGGTCAGTTTATTTGAGCGGTTAGTTTGAGATTTTGTTTAACTTTGATGTGTTTTACCTTAATTTAGTTTCTTCATTTCACATCTTTTAAGGGCCCTTTAATTTTTGTTTGGACTTTTGTTGCTTTGGGGAAATAAAACCCATTTTCCTTGAAAATCACCACTGTGTCCTCATGCTTGTTCGGTTCGGTCCCTCACTACATTTGTTAACCCTAAAAACAAAACATATTCATATAATTAAAACAAATAAAATTAAACAAGATCATCATCTGTATGTAAATTCTGTTTAAGAAGACTGGTTACTGTTAGAACGCTGCAAAAACTCGCCATCTAAAAACAAGTTAAAACTGTATTAGATTATTTCACTTAATTTGAGGAGATCCAGATTGACAGTTCAGTAAAACGGTTGCACTAGGTAAGATTCTTGAAAAAAGGAAAAATATCCAGGCTTTAGACAAGTGAGAAATATCTTTAAAAAAAACTATGAAATATTTATTCAGGTACGTTAGTAAGTCAGTTAAACTCAAGACTAGCCTGTTAATGCGTCTTTAAGTTTTCATTCTCTATCAGTTTTATAGAGAAGATCTTAAAACCAGGGCAACTAAATAAGATTAACCTTAATGCATTCAAGAATCATAATTAGGTTATTCATCTTAAAACAGGACAAAGTATTTACACACAAGAAAATCAGACACAGTATACTGAGTACATTCACACATGGACTAATTTGTGGACTAATCAGTTACGTGAATCATTTGATTGCAGTGATTGCCTCAAAATATGCAACAAAATATTAAAGGTACCATCATCTTTATCCAGGTCTGTTTCATGAGTTTATTTTTTTATATAATTCTGTTGAAACAAAAGCAATGACTGATTTTCATTTTTTTATTTTCATAGAATTGTTTTTATTACTTGAAGTTATTTCTGTGACCATTGTGGGTTTTTCTTTCATTAAACGAGGGATACCAGCAATTTTGTACATGTGTGTGTAGAACTTTATTTACATTGTTTCTCCTAAACAAAAGTCTAAGACAAGAAGGTTTTTTGAATAAATAAAATGTGATCAAAAAAGGACAAACATCAATATTTAAAAGAATAGATACAAAAATCACAAGGTGATAAAAGAATAACAAGGATTCAAAAGATTCTTCTTCTAAAAAGCTGTTATGGGAATCCTAAACAATAATAACTGAATTTCCATCTTTACTAAATGAGGAGACGGCGGTGATGAAGTTCCAGCTCTTTTATTGATAAACAGAGCAGAGATCACATAGATGGAAAGTAATCACACCCACGGTCCCGCTGCAGTCTGCGTCTGCCCCGTCTCTGCCTGTCTCGCTTTTTCCGGCTCTCCCTAATACTGCACAGTGGGCTTGGCATGAGACAAAACAGACAGGCTATCCTAGACAATAATCATTCTACGCAATATTCTGCCTTGCAATCAGAAAACAGCGCACACACACCGTCACATTGAAATATAGGCGTATAAAAGTGCAGCCAACTAAAGGCTCCCTCCCTCATTGCTGACAAGAACACACCTGTTTTTTATGATTAGTATGGCTGGATTGAGTTACCATGCATTTGTTTTAAAGGGGAAATGTATCGATAGTAGAAACAATGATCAGCAACGCTGCTATTGGCTGTTCAGCATGGCCAAAGAACGGCCACAGTTTTTGTATCATGACTTGAGAACAACATGCAACAACACAACATCTGAGCGGGCGTAGGGAGGACGGGGTCTTTTCCACACCCCCGTTCTCCGATCGCAGACACACTACGGAGAAAACTCATTTCAGCCGCTTGTATCCGGGATCTCGTTCTTTCGGTCACGACCCAAAGCTCGTGACCATAGATGAGGGTAGGAACGTAGATCGACCGGTAAATCGAGAGCTTGGCCTTTTGGCTCAGCTCTCTCTTCACCACAACGGATCGGTACAGCGCCCGCTTCACAGCAGACGCTGCACCAATCCGCCTGTCGATCTCCCGCTCCATCCTCCAACACACCCTCCGGTCCCCCTTTTTAAATAGGGGGACCACCACCCCAGTCTGCCAATCCAGGGGAACTGCCCCCGATTTCCACTCGTTGCTGCAGAGCCGCGTTAACCAACACAGCCCCACAACATCCAGAGCCTTAAGGTACTCAGGGTGAATCTCATCCACCCCCGGTGCTTTGCCACCGAGGAGCTTTTTACCAACCTCAGCTCCAGAGATGGGAGAACCCGACCCAGAGTCCTCAGGCTCTGCTTCCGCAATGGAAGACGTGTTGGTGGGATTAAGGAGGTCTTCGAAGTATTCCGCCCACCAACGCACGACGTCCCGAGTCGAGGTCAGCAGCACACCACCCCCACTGTAAACAGTGTTGGTACTACACTGCTTCCCCCTCCTGAGACGCCAGATAGTGGACCAGAATCGCTTTGAAGCCGTACGGAAGTCTTTCTCCATGGCCTCTCCGAACTCTTCCCACGCCCGAGTTTTTGCCTCAGCGACCAGCCGAGCTGCCTGCCGCTTCGACTGCCGGTACACATCAGCTGCTTCCGGAGTCCCACAGGCCAAAAAAGCCCGGTAGGACTCCTTCTTCAGCTTGACGGCTTCCCTCACCACTAGTGTCCACCAGCGGGTTCGAGGGTTGCCGCCGCGACATGCACCGACAACCTTGCGGCCACAGCTCCAACTAGCCGCCTCAACAATAGAGGCGCGGAACATGGTCCATTCAGACTCAATGTCCCCCGCCTCCCTCGGGACGTGTTTAAAGTTCTCCTGGAGGTGGGAGTTAAAGGCCGTTTCTCATAATGCGTTCTTGAGCGTTCTCGTGTGCTCGTGACACGTCCTCAGCCCGAGCAGTGTTCCAATACCCGAGAACGCCAAACCGAGAACGCGCCGAATTCCCCGGATGTTGTTCTCGCCCGCCCTCTTTATCGAGCATGCATCAGAGCAGACTTGTGCGTTCTTCAGACTGACCGCTTGCCCAGAATGCACCGCGGCCGCAGCTTGATTTGAGACAGCGCAAACAGAGCTCACAGCGGTAAGTTAAAAAATTTCCTTTTCTGCTGCTGTTGTTGTTCAAAAGTACGTTTTAAGATCGTTTGAGGCGAGAATATTATACTTTTAAGCTTCCCTATGTGGCCTGTTTACAGAGTTGGTGCGTAATTAAAAAAAAGTAGTGTGCATAGTACCGCTGGTTATGATTTATTTGTTTTGTGTTTATCTGACTGACGTGTGTTGCTTTATTAACTCAATACTTGCTGGAATAAATTGTAAATGTCTCCCTAGGACGGCAGCAGCATATAAAATAAATAAATAAATACATTCTATGAATGTTTTTCCTATCTAAGTGAGTTTCTTCTGAGTCAGGACACGAATAATTGAGAGGAGAAAGAGGGAAAGAAAATAATAGTAATAATAGCATATGAAAAAACAGACATTTACTTTATACAAATGTTTAATCTTTGGACAGACCCGGCGGCATGGGCGGGCATTGGGGGGCCGTGCCCGCCCTGTGAGCCAGCTGTGCCCGCCCTGGACTGGAAGCTGTCTTTTGTTTTTATATATATACCTCGGACTGGCCATCGTTCTATTAGTACTATCTTTGATGTGTCAATCATACAATTTAACCAATCAAATCAACGATTGAAGGCAACATGCTAGCCAATCACAGATGGAGTGGGGCGGGACACCACTGAGTTATAGCCACTGAGCTATATAATACACTGGAGTGCTAATCACCGTCTGTTTGAACGAGTCGCTTTGAAGCCACCAGCCGCCATATTGGTACTCCCTATTTCCCCCCAGTAACTAGGGAATATGTGCGCTACAGCATCGAATAACGAGGATTTTCTCATGTTCAGGGGGTGCTTAAAACTTTTAAAATGTCAAATGCCATATAGTTTTATGTTATGTTCTAAAACTATCAAGTACTGAGAAAGTCATGTGCTGAAATATTTTGCATTTTATTCATTTAAATATATATGTTTAACATTTATAAATATATAAATAACAATATACAAAAACATATATTTACATATGTGTATACATATATACGTATATACATATACACATACTTATTTATACATTTATATATATTTAAGATGAATAACATGTAAAATATTTCAGCACCTAATTTCCTAGTAGTTGATAGTGTTAGTACATCCACTGACTGTAGAATTATATGTGAAACGTTTTCACTCAGCCAGAAAACTGCTTGTTATTCCAAGCAAATCCTATGGGATTCTGTGAGAGTAGGGAGGAGCAAGATGGCGGCCAGTGACTTCAGTTTTTCGGCAAAATCAGCACTCCAGTGTATTATATAGCTCAGTGGTTATAGCCTTCAGTCGCCGACACGGTGTTCGGCTGTGGTCACCGTCGGTGACCACAGCTGGAAGCAGCGCGATTAATTACTGTTTGAAATGTCAGCACTAAAGTCTAAAGTGGAGTAAACATTGACGCTAGGAGGGTTAGCTACGACAGTTAGCAGCACCAGGAGCAGATCTACTGCCAAACTGGACAAACTTGGGTTACTTGCAGACAGAAGGGAACTCTGCTTTGTTCTGCTCCTTGCGCTCCATACCTGCTGTAATTACAGAACCTCTTTTAGTGTGAATTTTTACTTCAGTCAGTGTTCAGCCTGATCTCATGCTAATAAGCGTGTAGCTTATGCTGGACTTTGAAGCAAGACACAGCACTACAGGTTACCCTATCTCACTGATAGTTTCCAGTAACCCAACATAAAACCTGCCCAACTTAAAAGAAAAAAAAAGCCCAAATCTCAAACTCTCACGTTTAAAGCACAGAACTATTAAACACATAAGAACTATTAAACATAAGAATATGCCATTAGCACACAACTACGGAGCCCCTCTGGTGACATGGGCAGAATTTTTTTTTTAAGATGTTAAGTCGTGGCCACAACTTACTAATGCGTGGCCACAACTTACTAAAGCGTGGCCACGAGATACATAAGTTGTGGCCACGACTTACTAACTCGTGGCCACAACTTACTAATGCGTGGCCACAAGATACATAAGTTGTGGCCACGACTTACTAAAGCGTGGCCACAAGATACATAAGTTGTGGCCACAACTTACTAAGGCGTGGCCACGCCTTAGTAAGTCGTGGCCACGCATTAGTAAGTTGTGGCCACGAGTTAGATAAGTTGTGGCCACAAGTTATTTGTGAGGGAGCTCCTTTATGGTGGTGTAGCATACATTCAAGGAATATAGACATAGACTTGATTTAATTTTATTTCAACCTTGGAATGAACTATATTGACATACTTTGCTTATTACACAGAGTGGTAATAAGCAAACCTCTCATCTTACAGGCATTGACCGTGTAACACGCATTTCACTGACTTCACCTGCTCACGCCTAACAGAGCTCTAAACTCCACCTTCTGCGGAGCTGTTTAACACAGCTTGTGGCCATCAATAATTATTCCTGCTGCAGTTCATGTTAACAGAGCAGCAGGAAGAGCGATCAGTTATAAATAATTTTGGTCTTAACCAGTGGAGACAGTAAGCCGGTACCGTCCGCTACCGAACACACAAGAGGGAAGTAGGGCGGCTGCCAGATAAATCCTTCATTCAGAACCAGTCATGGCTGCACGCTGGATCAGAAAACAGTTCTGCTAACCAGATAAAGTCTAAAAAGCCTCTTATTCTGTGTCAGGGTGCTGCAGGCGTACATGGGCTGGGCGCATGCCTTTTTTCCCCTCTCCCTTCTCCGCAGGTGGAGGCTGACAAGCAGGGAGGCGCCTCTCGCAGGTGATCTGCGTTCAGTCATCAGCAGGGACGGTTCTTAAACAGGCTGCTGTCAGCACCTCATAGCCAAAGTGTCAGCCTTAAGTGGTAGGACTCAGTAGCCCAGCGTCTTTCTACGCCTTGGAAAGCCCCTAATTTCTGTCTCCCTGTTTCCCAGGTGGAACCTGCCTCGGATCCCGCTCATGAGAACCCTTTTCCTCGGCTGAGCCGGCCAGCTCTCGGCCCGCTCAGCTGCTTAGGAAGAAAACCTCAGAAAGTCCCGATTATCCTCGCAAGTCTCGGCGTCTACAGAGCGCCGATCAGCTGACAGCCTCCCTGCCGCCGCCCCCGCTGCACGAGTGACCGGACCCTGCCCCGCCCCCTCGGACGCTGCCATCTGTCAGCTACCGCACCCTCTATGATCACCAGAATCCACCTAGAACCGACGATCCGCTTGGCAGCCTCCGCCCCTGGTCCAGGCACCAGCAGCTTTTCAGTCTTTGGTGCCCCCGCAGCAGCCGATCACTCCCCCGGTGAATCAATTATAATACCGCGATTACCACCTCCCGCTGTTACCAGATGTCCGGAGGACTCACAACAGGTCTTGAGCTTTATATTTAATAAAACTCTTAAAAACTCGGATCTCTGCCTCCTCAGTGTGTTCTGCATGTGGGTCAAAAGACTCGGTTCTATGACATTCTGTTTATAGGAATCCTTCTAATAAACAGGCATTGGTGAGCCCTCAGTTGTTTTTGTTGGTCACGCTAAGGATTACGCCAGAGACGGCTGAGCTGCTTTTCAAAATAAAAGCAGCATGATTGCAGTGTATCGACCACTTGTTTTTACACATATTTACATCAGTTATATGAAATATATTTCTATGCTTTGTGACATTTTATGTGACACTCTTTAGCTTAAAAAAATACTTAACTGATTTTTTTTTTACAGCTGACAACTTTAACTTACAGATAACAGATGATCTCCAGAAGTTATTCATCAAAGTCCATATACATGATTTGTGATTTAAAAATAGAGACATTTAAAAATCTCTACATTGACTCTATTTGACCTGTTTTGTTGTAAATGTTGCTACAGAATTGGACGTTTTGGGCGAATACTATAACATCAGCATGACAATAGAAAACCTCCTGATGTCGCCCAACAACTTTCATCCAAATGTGATGTGGAATTTCAAAATAAGAGCCAAGTGAAATCTGTATATATATATATATATATATATATGGTTTGCTTATTACCACTAAGTAATAACTTGTGGCCACAACTTATCTAACTCGTGGCCACGACTTACTAAGTCGTGGCCACAACTTATGTATCTTGTGGCCACGCTTTAGTAAGTCGTGGCCACAACTTATGTATCTTGTGGCCACGCTTTAGTAAGTCGTGGCCACAACTTATGTATCTCGTGGCCACGCTTTAGTAAGTTGTGGCCACGCATTAGTAAGTCGTGGCCACGACTTAACATCTTCAAAAAAAAAATTTTGCCCATGTCACCAGAGGGGCTCCGTAGTCATGAAATATTTTTAAGTTGATAAGTAGAACTCAACCCCTCTTGGGCGTTTACATTGACCAAACACTTGATTAACCATTATTCTTTTCTTGTTTTAACATAACAATCAATATTATTCATTATAACTACTATTCATTGATGATGTCAGATCGACAGATTCGACTTATTTAAAAAATAAATTGACCAGTATGAGTTGAAGGAGATGGCATTTATTAAAATGTTTTGGTTTCCTGTCTGACGTTGACAACTATTTTGATATATTTTGTTAGTAATTCTTTCTAAAAGCCCAACAAATGTTGTAAAAAGCTTCCCAATGTTTTTTACAACCTGCCCATAAACTACTTTTGTTCCAGCTGGTTGGAACAAAAATTATTGGTTGGGAGCCTGCCTAATTTGACAAAACTGACTACACTATTGCTGTTTGTTTGTTCGTTACAGTAGTCACAGAGCCATTGTGCAGCCTGAGTCATTCATATATATATATATATAGAGAGATAGAGAGAGAGAGATAGAGAGAGAGAGAGAGAGGAGAGAGGGAGAGAGAGAGGGGAGAGAGAGAGAGAGAGAGGGGAGAGAGAGAGGGGAGAGAGAGAGAGAGAGAGAGAGAGAGAGAGAGAGAGAGAGAGAGGGGAGAGAGAGAGAGAGAGAGAGAGAGGAGAGAGAGAGAGAGAGAGAGAGAGTCTAGAGAGAGCTCTCTCTAGAGAGAGAGAGAGAGAGATCTCTCCTCTCTCTCTCTCTCTCTAGAGAGAGAGAGGAGAGGAGAGAGAGGATCTCTCTCTCTCTCTCTCTCTCTCTCTCTCCCCTTCTCTCTCCCCTCTCTCTCTCTCTCTCTCTCCCCCTCTCTCCTCTCTCTCTCTCATCTCTCTCTCATCTCTCTCTCTCTCTCTCTCTCTCTCTCTCTCTCTACCTCTCTCTCTATCCTCTCTATATAATCTACCATACCACTATATATAGCAGCCACGGTGTTGAGGGGATCCGCTTTGGTGGCCTTAGGATTGCGTCTCTGCTATTCGCGGATGACGTGGTCCTATTGGCTTCATCAGGGTGTGATCTACAGCTCTCACTGGAGCGGTTCGCAGCCGAGTGCGAAGCGGCCGGGATGAAAATCAGTGCCTCCAAATCCGAGACCATGGTCTTGAACCGGAAAAGGGTAGAGTGCCTTCTCCGGGTTGGGGAGGATGTCCTGCCCCTAGTGGAGGAGTTCAAGTATCTTGGGGTCTTGTTCACGAATGAGGGGAAGATGGAGCGGGAGATCGACAGGCGGATTGGTGCAGCGTCTGCTGTGAAGCGGGCGCTGTACCGATCCGTTGTGGTGAAGAGAGAGCTGAGCCAAAAGGCGAAGCTCTCGATTTACCGGTCGATCTACGTTCCTACCCTCATCTATGGTCACGAGCTTTGGGTCGTGACCGAAAGAACGAGATCCCGGATACAAGCGGCTGAAATGAGTTTTCTCCGTAGTGTGTCTGGGCTCTCCCTTAGAGATAGGGTGAGGAGCTCAGTCATCCGGGGAGGACTCAGAGTAGAGCCGCTGCTCCTCCACGTCGAGAGGAGCCAGTTGAGGTGGCTCGGGCATCTGGTCAGGATGCCTCCTGGACGCCTCCCTGGAGAGGTGTTCCGGGCACGTCCCACCGGGAGGAGACCCAGGGGAAGACCCAGGACACGCTGGAGGGACTATGTCTCCCGGCTGGCCTGGGAACGCCTTGGGATTCCTCCTGAGGAGCTGGCCCAAGTGGCTGGGGAGAGGGACGTCTGGGCCTCCCTACTGAAGCTGCTACCCCCGCGACCCGACCCCGGATAAGCGGAAGACGACGGACGGACGGATAGAGATAGAGAGATATAATATAATAATTTATATATATATATTTATATATATAAGTTATATATAATATATATATTATATAATTATCCAATTATCTATCATTATGCTATTTTAGATATCCTTTGCTCTATATCTTATCTCCTTTTAATCATATATTGGTTTTTTATACTTATATCTATCTCCTATTTCACTCGTCATACTATCTCTATCTCTATATCTCATCCTCTCTTCTATCTCTCTCTTTATACTATTTCTATATGTCGTTAACTAAGTCTAAAGAACTTTTTTTAAAGTGTGCCCCCCTAAAAAAAAGGAATGCCCCCCTGTGATTTGTTTCTGCAGCCGGGTCTGTCTTTGGAAAAGAATAAAGGTGTAATACTGTATATTCAACAAATTATTAACAGTTACTAACATGGTTTAAAACAAAGAAATAACTCCTATTAAGATCTTATACAAATAGACAATGCCTATAAACTTACAATTAAAAATAGTTGGAATGGAAATTATTTAACGATTATTTAATGTATTTTCACAGGTGATGAAAAAAATATATGAAGCAGCATGTGAACATGACTCCAACTGATCTACGTTAGGTCAGATGTAGTCATGTTCACTTAAACATGCAGCCAGCTGGAGCAGCTCCCTGTCTTCAGCCGCCGGATGGTCATCTAGCTGGTCCCCTGCCTCTATACTAATATTGTGAAGGATGCAGCAGGTGGCAATTACTTTTGGGGCAAATGTCGGGCGGACCTCCAACGCCCTTAAGAAGATGGAACGCCACCGTGTCTTCAGACCACCAAAAGCACGGTCAATGATGTTAATCAGCCTTGGTGTGGTGTCTGTTGTAGCGTGCCTCCACTTGACCTGTACCAAATATAAAATTAACTTGTAATTTAGGTAATATGCTGATCTGTCTTAATCTTCTATCCAATTAATGTAATCTATCAATTGTGTGGCATTGTTGTCTCTATTTAACGACAAGAAGGTAAGAGATCTTACTGGCAAGCTGTTTCCCTATAGGATGCACCACAGGCCAGCCAGCAGAGGGTCAGCAGCACCTCTATCTCCTGTGGCCATCCATGGACCTTCTGATGGGCAGCAGCTGAAGGAGGAGGACGATGGTTGCCCTGTTTAGCCTGAAGGCTGGTTTCAGGTCCCCTTCATTAAAACATATTTGGAGAATCGGCACAGAGGTGTTTATCCTCACATATTTTGTTTCTGTTTCTTCCTGTAAATAAAAAATGCCAAATGTTACCATAATAGTTTTTTTTCGATTCTCACCTTTTCACACCATAAAACTATAACTGCTTAACATGCAGAAATTATAGTTCTCAAGAAATAAAAAGGTAAAATGTATAGTGTTGTAAAACTAGTCAAGTATAGTAAATGTAACAAATGGCTTCCCTTCTCTGGTATTTTTACCATTTCACTGAAAAATGAGCTGAACTAACTGCACATAATTTATAGATTAATCACTGTAAAGGTGGACAGACATAAAAATATGTTTTTTCCTTTCTTAATCAATGCTGTGAAGGTTAGGAGGTGCAATAAAGTAGCTTAACCCTACTGTTACTAATGTTAAAATTGGGTCTTTATTTTAATTATTTATAGAGAAATAGTCACAATTGCAACCTGATCACGTTTTTAAATATCATCCTCAATGTTTTTTTTAAAGATAAAAGTAGGAAATAGGCTGTTAATCTTAAAATGCCTACCAGTTGGCAATAGATGGGTGAGCAAACCCTGCCTTCTGAGCCTCCTCTGCTGCATCAATCTTCTCCTTGCTCGGATTTGCCTCCTTAACTGCATCACCTCCTCTTCAGCCTGCTGGTAAAGCTGACCAACGACCGAAGCAACAGCAATATTGCTCTTCTACAAAGTGCTGATTTTTAAAAAAAGATTCAATCGCCTCTACAACTACAACTCCCTCCACATTTCTTTAGATATTTTATTAGAATTTTTAGAAATTAATAAAAAAAAAACGTTTTCAATAAGATATGATGGTGTAGTGTATAAATAGTTTCGAACGTTAAAGAAATGCTCAAGAGCTGCGGGTGTGATGACGTCACGAGTACGCTTCTGTTCCAATACACAATACGTGCTGCGTGCTCGCGTTCTCATCAAGTCCGATCTTCCTGTGTTCTTACCGAGAACAGACTTGACGAGAACGCGAGTACGGACTCGCGTTCTCGTGAGAAACAGCCAAAGCTCTGTCTCACGGAAGACTGCCAGACGTTCCCAGCAAACCCTCACAATACGTATATATATATATATATATATATATATACGTCTGTGTTTGAGCCTACCAGGTCTCAAACGTATTGTGGTAGATGGACCAATCAGCTGCTTTGTCTCAGTGACGTCCACCGGAAGTGAAACTAAAAGGCTCCAGCAGCAGCTCATCTGGAAGACTGTTGTGTTGTGGTTTGTCAGCTGAATCTTTGCGTAGTTTCAGCAACAATGTCTTCAGTTCAGCATCTGAGAGAGTTTATCAGAGAGCGACTAACTGCTGCTGCTGAAGAAATCTTCTCAGAGGTTGAGAAAACCATCGTCCGCTACGAGGAAGACGCCAGACTGCTGGAAAGCTGCTGGAGACCCCAGATAAAGACCACCAGAATCGGTATGAAGCTACAAAAAGTGTCTGATAAATCAGTTTGATCAGTTTCTAATCTGAGCTCTCAGCTTTCCAACCACACTTCAGTCTCTGAGGCTCCGTTCACACCTGAAACTAACATCCTCCCAGTTCTCCTCAGCTGCTGCTTTCTAGCTTTAAAGATGAAAAACCTTTAAACCAATTTTCACAACCAGGTTTATTTACCAACTATGTGAACACATAAATGAATCTGACCTTCTTCCACTTAGATTTCCATTAAAAACACAGAATACAGCTTTATACGAGCAGTCATCTTGTCTCTCTTAACCTTTATCTTATTTGTCCATCTTTCTGTCTCTCTTTTCATCTTTCTGTCCCTATCGTGTAAATTTATACATGGTTATTAGTTCTGTCAAACGATTAAAAAGTTGAATCGCGATTAATTGCATAAAGTCAATAGTTAACTCGAGATTAATCACAAATTTAATCTTTTTGTTTCTGAAAGTGTAAAAGCCTATTTGGGCATTTTTAAAATGCAGTTGCGTAATAAATGACGTGTAAAAAACATGCTTGTACAAAAAGGTTTTTAATATTGTTATTTTTCTAGCACTCTTAAGAAACTGGAATAAAAACTTTGTGGTGCCTTAACATTTTCTGGCCAATAATAATTCAAACATGGTAAAAAATGAAGTGTTATGCTTCCATCCAAACTGTAGGCAACGCAAATTTATTTATATGGCACAATTCAGTACAGAGACAACGCAAAGTGCTGTACATGATTAAAATATGGGAAAATAAAACAGATAAAAGCAAGTAGGAATAAAATGTAGAAACAAATTAGAACATTAAAAATAGTAAAACAGTTTAACTAGAACAGTCAAAGGCAATCCTAAACAAATGTGTTTTTAATCTTGTTTTAAAGGAACTCAGGCTTTCAGCACTTTTACAGTTTTTTTTGGAAGTTTGTTCCAGATCAGTGGAGCATAGGAACTAAATGCTGCTTCTCCATGTCTGGTTCTGGTTCTGTAGAGCAGGCTGGAGCCAGAAGACCTGAGTGGTCTGGAGGGTTGATGCACTGATAACAAGTCTGTGATGTATTTAGGTGCTAATTCAGGGATTTATAGACTAACAGAAGGATTTTAAAGTCTATCCTCTGAGATACAGGGAGCCATGGAAGAACTTCAGAACCGGGTCCATGTTTTCTATGTTCTTAGTCTTAGTGAGGATGCGGGCAGCAGCGTTCTGGATCAGCTGCAGCTGTCTGATCCACTTTTTAGGCAGACCTGTGAAAACACCGTTGCAGTGATCAGTTCTACTAAAGATAAACATGGATTAGTTTTTCCAGATCCTGCTGAGACATCAGTCCTTTAATCCTGCAAATGTTCTTCAGGTGATAGAAAATCGATCTTGTAATTGTCCTTAGATGCTTTTGGAGGTTCAGATCTGAGTCCATCACTACTCCCAGGTTTGATCATTGGTTCCTAGCTGAAGCAGCTGAAGCTGTGGGCTAACTTTTCATCTCTTCTCTATTGGTCCAAAGATTATTACTTCAGTTTTGTTTTTATTCAATTGAAGAACATTTTGGCACATCCAGGCATTGATTTCTTCTAGGCATTTACTCAGTGCCTGAACTGGTCCATAGTCACCTGGTGACATGGTGATGTAGAGCTGTGTGTCGTCTGCATAGTTATGGTAGCTGATGTTGTTGTTGTTTTTTTATGATCTGAGCTAGAGGGAGCATGTAGATATTGAAGAGGAGGGGACCCAGGATGGACCCTTGGGGAACCCAACGTGTGATTTCTGTCATCTTTGATGTAAAGTTACCTACTGATACAAAAAAGTCCTTTAAGTAGGATTTAAACCAGTGGAGAGCTGTACCAGAGAGGCCGACCCAGTTCTCCAGGCGTTCTAACAGAATGGAGTGATCAACAGTATCAAATGCTGCACACTGAGGTCCAATAGAACCATCACTGTGGTTCTTCCACAGTCTGTATTTATATGGATGTCATTAAACACCTTGATAAGGGCGGTCTCTGTACTGTGGTGAGGAAACCAGACTGGAAAACGTCAAAGCGGCTGGTCGTTGTTAAGAAGGTGTTTAATTGTTGAAACTCAGTAATTTTCAATAATCTTACTGATAAAGGAGGTTTGAGATGGGCCTGTAGTTCTGGAGTAGAAGTTTGTCTAAATTATTCTTTTTCAGCAGTGGTTTGATAATTGCTGTTTTTAGGGACTGGGGGAAAACACCTGACAGAAGGGACGTATTTATTATCTGAGTCAACTCAGACGCTATGACAGGTAAAACTTTCTTAAAGAAAACTGTGGGGAGAACATCAAGGCAGCAGGAGGAGGAACTTAGCTGCTGAATGATCTGCTCTAAGCTTTTGTGGTTTATGCATTCAAAGGTAACAAAAGTGATCAGATAGGGCAACATCAGTTACATTGACCTTAGAAATCTTTAGACCTTTAGTGATGATCAGGTCTAAAATATGTCCCTGTTTGTGTGTTGGCTGTTTAGCATGTTGAGTTAAACCAAAGTTTCTAAGTGTGTCACACAGTTCTTTTGCACTTCTGTCTTCAGGGTTGTCAACGTGAAAGTTGAAGTCTCCCACAATAATTAAACAGTCATAATCAACGCATATCACAGACAGGAGGTCACTAAAATCATTAAAAAAGTTTGATGTGGACTTAGGAGGCCTGTAAACATTCAGAAACATAGTTCGTACTGGGCTCTTTACCTGGAGAGCCAAATGTTCAAACGAGTAGAATTTTCCCAAAAACACCTTTTTACACTTTAGTGAATCATTAAACAATTCTGCTACTCCTCCACCTTTCCTTTGCTGTCTGCTCTCACAAAGAAAATTGTAGTTGGGAGGAGTCGTCACAATTGAATAAAAACAAAACTGAAGTAATAATAATTGGACCAATAGAGGAAAGATCAAAAGTTAGCACACAGCTTCAGTCGCTTCAGCTAAAAACCACTAATCAGGCCCGAAATCTGGGAGTAGTGATGGACTCGGACCTGAACCTCCAAAAGCATCTAAAGACAGTTACAAGGTCGGCTTTCTATCACCTGAAGAACATTTCTAGGATTAAAGGACTAATGTCTCAGCAGGATCTAGAAAAACTAATCCATGCGTTTATTTTTAGTCGAATTGATTACTGCAACGGTGTCTTCACAGGTCTGCCTAAAAAGTGGATCAGACAGCTGCAGCTGATCCAGAACGCTGCTGCCCGCGTCCTCACTAAGACTAAGAACGTAGAGAACATGGACCCGGTTCTGAAGTCCTTCCATGGCTCCCTGGATCTCAGAGAATAGACTTTAAAATACTTCTGTTAGTCTATAAATCCTTAAATGGCTTAGCTCCTAAATACATCACAGACTTGTTATCAGCGTATAAACCATCCAGACCACTCAGGTCTTCTGACTCCAGCCTGCTCTGCATACCTAGAACCAGAACCAAACATGGAGAAGCAGCATTTAGTTCCTATGCTCCAATTTTTTGGAACAAACTTCCAGAAAACTGTAAAAGTGCGGAAAGCCTGAGTTCTTTTAAATCAAGATTAAAAACACATTTGTTTAAAATTGCCTTCAACTGTCCTAGTTAACTGAATCACCACTTTTTTGTTCTATTTTCTATCTATATTTTATTCCTACTTGCTTTTATTCTGTTTTATTTTGCTATATTTTAATCATGTAAAGCACTTTGCATTGTCTTTGTACTGAATTGTGCTATATAAATAAATTTGCCTTGCCTTGCCTTGCCTTAATGTTTCATGATTTGGCGCTATATAAATAAAATGTAATTAATAGAATAGCTGCTTCATTAGATTCATGTAACCATGTTTCTGTTAAAAACATTACATCAAGATTATTGTCAATAATGAAGTCATTAATTAAAAGGGATTTTCCTGACAGAGATCTAATGTTTAATAAACCCAGTTTATATGACCTAGTGGTTGATGATGTCTCTGTGACAGGTTGCATCTGACAGTTTGACTTTTAAGTATTTGTTCCTGTTTGTTAAGCTTTTGTTTTTCTTATTTCTGCCACGTATCATCACAGATATTCCATAATCTCTGGCAAAAGGCCCAAGCTGATGCTGGAAACTGTCATGTCTGATAAACGTGCGGCCAGGGCCTGGTCTGTATCACAGCAAAGTAATCTGAAGGTCCTGAGCACCAGAATGTTCCGTGATACGTAGAGGAGGAGGATCTGAGGCCTTTGGAAAATGCTGGTTTAGTCACAGCAGCATGGCTATGTGGAGAGGATGTCATCTGTAGGCCAATCTTAAATATTTTTTTCATGTTGTGAGAAAATTCCAGAAAAGGAACTTCTGGGTTTTGTGGAGAAGAACGGGAGGCCGGTGCAGTCTGGACCGGTGTTCGTGATGATTGAGGTTTTTGGTCCTCTCTTTGTCCTGCTGAGATCTGGGATGAATCCTCCTGTAATTCTGACGTAGCCTCTTTGTGTCATCTTTCTGGCCATCTTTATCTTGGCTTGTTCGGGCTGTACTGGGCTTATCATTTGTTTTGGCGTTGAGCTTTGTTTTGGGACAAAGCTGATGGCGCATGGTTCACAGAATAGAAGATGTTTGAAATCAGCCGTTTTGCACCTGACCTATTTAGAGAGAAACCATCTCTGTTGAACAGATGTCTCCTTTCCCAAAAGATGTTAAAGTTGTCTATGAAGGTTACAGTTGGTTGTTTGCATGTTTTTTCCAGCCATTTGTTTAGCATCAGAACTCTGGAAAAAATCTAATCTCCACAATTAATGGGAACATGAGGGCCGCTGAGAAACACCTTGACATTAAGGCCATCAACTAGATTTAGCAGACGAATGTAATCCTCTTTCAATACTTCTAATTTCTTATCCGGGTGATGTCGCCCAGGGCTTCAGCTTGTATTATGAGTTTTTCCAAGGTCAGGCGTTCTTTCAAGATCCTTGGAAGGATGTCTGATATATCAGACACCAGGCCACAGTTCAAATTGTTATAAATCAACACCTCTTTGTTTTTCTTGTTACAGAAATGTTTAATCCCACTTACAGATCCATTGCATAATATCAGGGCCCTTGCCCTGTGGCGTGTTTTTTCTCTGGTAGCTTAGAGGAAAGATTTTTGACATACCTCTGATTGTTGTCATGATTCTCCTGGGTCACATTTTGGAGCGGAGCGAATCTGTTTAGTCACGGAATTCCAACATTTCCAGCAGGTTTACTCCTATAATTTGTTGTGAGAACAGCCCGCTGTTGTTTCACTTGTGTTGGGACAGTTCTCTGTAGTATCGGCCAGTTTCCTTTGTCTAGGTGTGGGGTTCGTTGATCCTTTGGTCTTGCACCCAGGAAGACCAAGGATCCTCTTTTTCCTCAGGGAACTGTTTGTTCGCTGAGTCGCTGGGCTGGTGGTCACCGTTCGGAATCACAGGCAGGGTTGTTTCATTTCCATGCGCGCCGTTTACATCATAATTCACTTTGAGTTGGCAGATTTTCAGTTCCATAACAGCTATCTTCTGTAAAAGCGTGTCAAAGTCCTCTGTAGTGAAGGTAGGCATCTTTTCAAAATCAAAAATAAATAAAAATAAAATAAATAAAATAACTAAGTAGAACTTTCTGTGGTTTTGGCTAAGAGATAAAAAGGAGATAAAAAGTAAAAGGCAGGAAAATGCAAGCAAACAGGGATCATAGCAGTTCAAAACTACAGAACAGTACTTCAAAGTACTCTGTAAACTTTAATTATTTCTCAAACCTGGTTCTTCCAGGCCAATGATGGCTTCTGCTTTGTAGCACTCTATACATCTCTCAATCATGTCCTCATCCTCATCAGATGAAGATTAATGAAGCATGAGAGACATTTTTAATTTTTTTAAGTGGTCCTGATGTCTCTTGATCTCACACTGGCTGATCAGCCATCTCCCTCTCCTTCCTCAGTAAATCAGAGATGGACTGCCACAGCTCAGACCTCTCACCTCTGCTAAGACCTTGAACCTGGGATCAAGTTGCTATTTTCAGCCATGTTATGTTTGTTTTTTGCTTGCGTTTATCCATTTGTGCAGTAAAGCTCTCTTTAATTCTGGCCATGTAGGCAGGCTCATCTTCAGAGACCTCCATCACCCTTGACAGATGGCATAATGCTGGCAGCACCACAGTGCAGGAAACAAATTTCTCTCCTCCTAGAAGATCACTGATGTACCAATCAATATGAAAAAAAGACAGACTTATCAGAAACTTGTATCTTCTGAGACATTTGTCTAGATTTTATATGTTGAATAAATATAATCATACAGAGTTACAAGTGTACTAAGCAAAACATAAAACTTACCTGCAATGCTTCAGGACGTCCTCCAGTTTTTTTTAGCTCATCCAGCTCAGCAGGTGTTTGCATAGTGATGTTGGTAGGATGTTGTTTTATGAAATCTTTATTCAGGTTTGGGAGAGATCGGCGACACACGAATAAAAACGCAAACACTGCTTCTGCTAGAATAATAGTGCCTATATTTATTATTCCTCACAGAATACAGCAAAAAAACAGCAAGCACTTCACGCACACACAAAGTAGCAAGCATTAAAGCCGACAAGCTTTCAAACAGGCGTGATGTTCAACAGATCTCTTACCATGGCACAGAACTGGGAAGCCGGTCAGGGTTCCCAGTTCTGTGTCTGGTTTCCTGAAAGGACTGGAAGACTGACAGACTGCAGCACTGGAAGACTGGTAAAAAACCATAAGCCCACCCACTTTCCTCCTGAGCTACCTAGAGTCCATGTATTTATACACCAGACACACCCAAAACCCAAACAAAATCAATTAACTAATTAAACCATTTACTAAGAAATCATTGTATTCTAAACAACTGGTTTCAAACAAAAATGCAACAAATAGCCAAATAAATGCATACAAACTAATCTGAGTTCTAAAACAAAAATAGAGAAATAGCTCCTACAAGTGGTATTTCAGACTTGACGTACTCCGATGGTAACTCGTTTGGTTACTACTGAACGTGCAAACAACTCGGGTTTTGTTGAGAGAGCCATCTGGCGTAACTTTAAAAAGAAACTTGTCGCTCAGGATACCTTGTCTGCTGGCCATCCATCCATCCATCGTCTTCCGCTTATCCGGGGTCGGGTCGCGGGGTTAGCAGCTTCAGTAGGGAGGCCCAGACGTCCCTCTCCCCAGCCACTTGGGCCAGCTCCTCCGGGGGAATCCCAAGGCGTTCCCAGGCCAACCGAGAGACATAGTCCCTCCAGCGTGTCCTGGGTCTTCCCCTGGGTCTCCTCCCGGTGGGACGTGCCCGGAACACCTCACCAGGGAGGCGTCCAGGAGGCATCCTAACCAGATGCCCGAGCCACCTCAACTGGCTCCTCTCGATGTGAAGGAGCAGCGGCTCTACTCTGAGTCCTCCCCGTATGACTGAGCTCCTCACCCTATCTCTAAGGGAGAGCCAGGCACACTATGGAGAAAACTCATTTCGGCCGCTTTTATCTGGGATTTCGTTCCTTCGGTCACGACCCAAAGTTCGTGACCATAGATGAGGGTAGGAACGTAGATCGACCGGTAAATCGAGAGCTTGGCCTTTTGGCTCAGCTCTCTCTTCACCACAACGGATAGGTACAGCGCCCGCTTCACAACAGACGCCGCACCAATCCGCCTGTCGATCTTCCGCGCCATCTTCCCCTCATTCGTGAACAAGACCCCAAGATACTTAAACTCCTCCACTAGGGGTAGCACATCCTCCCCAACCCGGAGAAGGCACTCTACCCTTTTCCGGCTCAAGACCATGGTCTCAGATTTGGAGGCACTAATTCTCATCCCGGCCGCTTCGCACTCGGCTGCGAACCGCTCTAGTGAGAGCTGTCACCCCCTGATGAAGCCGTTAGGACCACGTCCTCTGCAGATAGCAGAGACGCAATCCTAAGGCCACCAAAGCGGATCCCCTCAACACCTTGGTTGCGCCTAGAAATTCTGTCCATAAAAGTTATGAACAGAATCGGTGACAAAGGCCTTGGTGGAGTCCAACTCTCACCGGAAACGAGTCCGACTAACTGCCGGCAATGCGGATCAGACTCTGACACCGGTCATACAAAGACCTGACAGCCCTTATTAAAGGGCCCGGTACTCCATACTCCCGGAGTACCCCCCCACAGGATCCCTCTAGGGACACGGTCGAATGCCTTCTCCAGAACCACAAAACACATGTAGACTGGTTGGGCAAACTCCCATGCCCCCTCCAGGATCCTGCTGAGGGTGTAGAGCTGATCCAGTGTTCCACGGCCAGGACGAAAACCACACTGCTCTTCCTGAATCTGAGATTCGACTATCCGACGGACCCTCCTTTCCAGAACCCCAGAGTAGACCTTACCAGGGAGGCTTAAGAGTGTGATTCCTCTGTAATTGGAACACACCCTCCGGCCCCCCTTTTTAAATAGAGAGACCCCAGTCTGCCAATCCAGGGGAACTGCCCCCGATGTCCATGCAATGCTGCAGAGCCACGTTAATCAATACTGCCCCACAACATCCAGAGCCTTGAGGTACTCAGGGCGAATCTCATCCACCCCCGGAGCCTTGCCACCGAGGAGCTTTTTAACAACCTCGGCGACCTCAGCACCAGAGATGGGAGAACCCGACCCAGAGTCCCCAGGCTCTGCTTCCGCAATGGAAGACGTGTTGGTGGGATTAAGGAGGTCTTCGAAGTACTCGGCCCACCGACGCACGACATCCCGAGTCGAGGTCAGCAGCACACCACCCCCACTATAAACAGTGTTGGTACTGTCCGGATAGTGGACTAGAATCACTTCTAAGCCGTACGGAAGTCTTTCTCCATGGCCTCTCCGAACTCTTCCCACGCCCGAGTTTTTGCCTCGGCGACCAGCCGAGCCGCCTGCCGCTTTGACTGCCAGTAGACATCAGCTGTTTCCGGAGTCCCACAGGCCAAAAAAGCCCGATAGGACTCCTTCTTCAGCTTGACGGCTTCCCTCACCGCTGGTGTCCACCAGCGTGTTCGAGGGTTGCCGCCGCGACATGGACCGACAACCTTGCGGCCGCACATCCGACTAGCCGCCTCAACGATAGAGGCGCGGAACATGGTCCACTCAGACTCAATGTTCCCCGCCTCCATCGGGACGTGTTGAAAGTTCTCCCGGAGGTGGGAGTTAAAGCTTCGTCTAACAGGGGACTCCGCCAGATGTTCCCAGCAAACCCTCACAATACGTTTGGGCCTGCCAGGTCTGACCGGCTTCCTCACCCATCATCGGAGCCAGCTCACCACCAGGTAGTGGTCGGTGGAGAGCTCCGCCCCTCTCTTCGCCCTAGTGTCCAAGACATGCGTGCAATAAAAGTGCAATAAAACCGTGAGAGCCGACGTGAGTTTTGAAACTACAAAGCTTTTTAAGCGGAAAAAATCAAACGTGCACAGCACCACGTTCATAGACCAGTGTGATGCATTCACGAGCGTCAGAAAGCTATGGTGCATTCAGGAGCATGGGACATTTCAAACTTACAAGGAAAGAGACATAAAACGGAATAGAACTTAACTCATACAATAATGTATTTATCCAGAAACAGTGTGGGCTTTCTTACAATACTGAATGCTCTATAATTGTATTTCTGATATTTTTTGATTATGCACATCTGTTAGCTTTTTATTCTGAAAAATCTATAATATTACATATAATAAAATATAATATTACAGCAGCAAATTATCAAAGTTTTTCAGGGGATGCATTTTGTGTTCGTCTCTAGAATCCTCGCCGATGATATGATATCGTGTGTGTGATGAGTGCAAGTGAAATTAAACTGAGATAAGAGATTTCGAAAAGAGCGTTATGACTGAAATAAATTCAACATGTGAATTCAATTTCAAATTCCAACCCTGTATTTTTATCATAAAAATTCGACTTTGTTCGTGAAGAAATGTTACGATCGTTTTTAGAACAGAACTGTGAATAATAATAAGATGAATAGACCTCACCTAATCTGATATGTTTTATGTGGTGCTAGTAATTCAAATTAAACAACTTTTATGCAAATGGAGATTACCTTACCTTGTTAAAACATGATGATAACATCATGTGAAAAAATAATGTTTTAAGAATAATGATAAAAAAGAAATGTTTTTGAAGAATTGATCATTCACATTTTTTGCCTTTTATTGAATTTGAAACATGCACTCTGACTCTATTGTTTAAATAATCACTTGTCTTGAAAGCTTCCAAAATATATCGGGGAGAGTCTATTTTTCAAAATTCTCCCCTCCGGGGCTCAGGCACTGGCATAAGTGCACCCTCCTACTTGATAGTGTGCGGCCTGCTACTTTAAAAAAGTTTGACTGCCCTGCCAAAAACAGAACACCACTCGAGTTCAGATCCGGTGGGCCATTCCTCCCAACCACGCCTCTCCAGGTCTCACTGTCATTGCCCACGTGAGCGTTGAAGTCCCCCAGTAAGAACGAGGGAGTCCCTAGGAGGGGCACTCTCCAGTACCCCCTCCAAGGACTCCAAAAAGGGTGGGTAATCCGAACTGCTGTTTGGTGCATACACACAAATAACAGTCAGAACCCGTACCCCCACACGTATGCGGAGGGAGGCCACCCTCTCATTCACTGGGGTAAACCCCAATGTACAGGCACCGAGATGGGGGGCAACAAGTATGCCCACCCCAGCTCGGCGCCTCCCACCAGGGGCATTTCCAGAGTGGAAGAATGTCCAACCCCTCTCAAGGAGACTGGTGCCAGAGCCATGTGTCGAGATGAGTCAGACTATCTCTAGTCAGAACCTTTCAACCTCGCGCACTAGCTCAGGCTCCTTCCCCACCAGATAGGTGACATTCCACGTCCCAAGAGCCAGCTTCTGCAGCCGAGGATCAGAACGCCAAGGTCCCCGTCCTCGACTGCCACCCGTTGTACAATGCACCCGACCCCTTTGGCCCCTCCGACAGGTGGTGAGCCCATTGGAAGAGGGACCCATGGTTCCTCTTCGGGCCGAGCCCGGCCGGGCTCCATGGGCAAAAGCCCGGCCACCAGGTGCTCGCCAACGTGCCCTATCTCCAGGCCTGGCTCCAGAGTGGCGCCCCGGTGACCCGCATCCGGGCGAGGGAACACGACGTCCATTAATCGTACTCATCATAAGGGGGTTTTGGGCTGCTCTTTGTCTGGTCCCTTACCTAGGACCTGTCTGCCTTGGGTGACCCTACTAGGGGCATAAAGCCCCTGACAGCATAGCTGTCAGGGGCACTCAAACCCCTCCACCACGTTAAGGTGGCAGCCCTCCCTGGGCTGCCACCTTACCTGGCTATTTTTGCTCATTCAAAGCATGAGTCTGTTGATGCTGCGGTCTCTTGCGCAGACTTAGCATTCCTGGAACTACTGAAAGCTCAGAGGTTAAAAAAACATTAGGCAACGGTGTGTGTGTTTTGAAAAGCGATTAACGTACAATAAAAAGGTTGTCGTCGTTATGGTCTAGCACAGTTAGCGCATTAACGTGTTAAAACGGACAGCTCTAATGGTTATATTTTGAAGGCTACCTGCCTCTTTCTTCCTACTTCCTGTTTGAATGAAAATATAGATGTTTATTTTTTTCAGCGTAACTTTATCCGATTTTAATTTTATCACATTCATGGGCCTTATCTAGCAACAAAAATGCGTTTTCCAAGCATAAAGCAGCATCTGTTTTCAGGGATGGACTCAGGAAGGTGGACTTTTGTTTCCAACAGAGACTTTTGGTGTTTTGTGACAAAGCAAATTGTATTTTTGTAGGACATCTGGAAATGACCATAGAGCATAGACCATAGACCATTTATTTGTTGAGAACGAGCTATTTTAAAACCATCATCAGAATGATTCAGTGAATCCTGGTTCACTGCAGATCTGAGTTAAAAAACAAAGTTTATCTCAAAGAATGTGGAATGAGGTTAAATTAGCTTAACTAATTTAGAATAGCGTTTGGCGTGTTTTTACCCATACACAATGCAAATACTGAGTTACACAAAACATTATTTGATAAAATAACATTTTAAAGAATGATTTGCCATCTTAAATCAACCTTTAGGACACTTGATTTTATTAATGTGATTATTCCTCCGGGAAGCTAGGGGTCGCCATAGTGATCGGTCACTTGATGGGTTAATCCTAAAGTAAGTTAAGTAAGTAAGTAAAATACCATTAAATCGACATTAATATTCCCTGTTAATGCTGTAATAATGCTCATAGCACTAATGAAACGACAACAAACATTATGTTTAAAAATGAACCGTAGTTGCTTTGACTAAGGTTGTAGTCATGTGTCAGGTCTAAGCACCTAAAACATCATGCAACAAAGGGAAAAAAGGCACAAAGACAGTTAGTTTGGTTTTACTCGCGAGGAGAGTAGCAGAGACCGCACAGTTACAATCGCCAAACTACTCTGCTGGTCTCAGCGTTCTCCTCTCGATTTTATTAAGTTTGGGGCAGTAAGAAGCTAATAGCGCTATGCTAACGGACATTCTGCGCTAATTTAAAATACTTTTCTGATCCATTTGTCCGTAATAAGCAGACCGGAAAACACAAACATCATTATGCCATCAATGTATAAAACCCTTATGGAAATAGGCTATGTGCACGATGTTACTACGCAACTTCCGCTAACTGAAAAGGGTAAGGGAGTATACTTCCGGTTAGGCTGTTCACCCACACAAGCAATGGCGTTCTACACTCACTGCCTGCAGGACCTTCCTAATATAACAATCAACGACGTCCTCTGGTTTATACGGACTTTATCATCAAAAAGAGAAAGGCTTCAAGTTTTACGTGTCGAACTACATTGACAACTTTGAAGGTAAGTAATGTACCAGTTGGTCACTTTTTTTTTTATACTGTGCATACATATACGGTCTCGTTTTCACTTATGTGTTTTAACTAGGGCTGGGCAACGATTAAAATATTTAATCGCGATTAATCGCCCTGATTAATTGCGATTAATCGCATTGTATTTACAAACTCCAAGAATGAATTCAAAAGTAGTGTAAAGAGCACTTTTATTTTAATGTTCTGCTGCCATATGAACAAAAGTGTTGTAACATTTGTAGCACTTATCAGTAACACATATATTTAGTGTAAAGCTCAACTTAAACATGTAAAACAAAAAATAGCAATAATAATAAATTAAAGCTTATTGCCACTGACAGGGAATTCTCTTTATGGGGAAAAAATCTACCAAAAACAGGCAATTTCTGAGGTAACCGCAGGGAGCAGCATTACCATTTTATGTTCAATACCAAACTTGGCAGTGGTTACAACTAACTTGTTTCTGTCATATTCGATGCTGGAAGAACTTTAAACTGAATGCTTGCTAACTCGATATGCTTGCGTTGCTTGCATTTATTTGACGTTGACACGCAGTTTTTTGTTGTTGCTTTCTCGCGTGCATATAGTGAATGGCAGGGAAAAACAGGCAAAAACACATGGATACTTTGAAACGAGAAGCGACTTCACCGACGGCGTCTAAGCAGACCCCCCCGCTCCGCTCCGCACAAAACTTGTTCCGGCCGCCAACTCACCGCCTCGCCGAGGCAAATTCCTGCGGGAAACACCGCCTTCCGCATGTCGGCTTTGTTTTTTTCCGGCCAGCACCTTTCTTACTCTGAATCCGAGGTTTGGCTGACAGCGAGGTTATTGGCGCATTATCGCCACCTACTGTTTTGATTCAAACCCCTACACCGCAGCAACAGACCTTCACAAAATAAAAGCATGTGAGCAACATGCGTTAACGCGCGTTAAAGAAAATATCGCCGTTAATAGTCTAATGAGTTAACGCGAAATTAACGCGTTAACTTGCCCACCCCTAGTTTTAACATAACTTCAAAGCCATTGTTTCAGATCCTGTTTCAATGCTTTAACCACATTTTCCAACAAAGACTCATTAGGGTCTTTTTTATTTCATTAGGGAGAGTGAGCGTCAGGGCGGTCTGTTACAGATCAATGCACAAAAATGATAAGCCTCGTAAACTCAGAGTAGGGTAAAATCACATAAAATGATTGCAAATGCAAAGAGGACTATATTTTGGGGGTCTAATGTAGTTTGTGTGCAGCGGAAGTTCTGAGTATTTCTAGCTGTTTTGTGTTGCAGTAGTAGCGCACATATGTTAGCTAACTTTAGCGTTAGCTTAGCTACACGAGAGCCCTAGAACCTAGTCTGTTATGACTACAGTTTTTCGTTATATTGTAAGTTCAAATATATATGACTCTGTTAATGCTAAAGGCCAGTTCCTAGGCCTGTTTATTCGGTTCTTTTGCTTCTTTTTACTTCAGTTAAACATTGGAACAAAGGGCAGTTTCCTATGTGAGCTACGTCTGTTGTTGTTTACATTGCGTGTGTTTGGTTGGCAAATATGTTCAGAAATGTGCATCTTATTTAAGTTATGACATCAGGTAAGGATTACTTTTTGTAAACAAAGTTTCTTCATTGTACCATTATTAAAAATATGCATGGTGCCTACTAGTCACTGACGTGATGATTTCACATTCGCTCAAATAAGCCTGCTCAAAGTTGTGGTTTTAGACGCTTTGTGATGCATAAAAAAGCTTGAAATTGATTAAAAACATTGATCACCAAAAGCGCATTGTGCTGCAAATATAGTTCTAGCTCTGTTGCCAACTGCAAGCTTTCATTTGCATCTTTGCAAATAGTTATAAAAAACAAATTGGAGTGTCATCCCAAAGTGCATTCATTAATTTCATCTTTAAGAACACACCTGAGCATAAATAGGCCATGGTTTAAAAGAAAAATTGTCCTGCACTTTCTTCCAGTCTTTTTTCCACTTGTCGGCACTTTCTGCTTGCTAACCATTAATGAAATAACCATTGCATAGTTTGACAGTTTATTTTTTATTTAGATTACATTTGAAGACTGCTCCCCGGTGGAGATCACAATAGTTGGGTGTTCCTGTGTGGCTGGTACAGTGCTGTGCAATCACTGTGTTGCATTACTTTACCAAACTGCACACTACTCTGCTCTGAATTTGACTGCAGTGCCACCAGTACTAAGCTGTACTGAAACTGAACAGAGCTGGTACAAACCAAGGACCATGGTAAGTGAATCACATGAAAATGCTTTGTGTAATACACCCTCCAATGCTATTTAAAACAACATAGTGACTCGTAAAGTCATATAGACATTTTATCTGGACAACAGATTCTTGCTGATCTATAAAACGTTGATGTCACATCACCACCATGAATACATAAGCATTAAAACAAATGTCAGTAAAAAAAAAAATTTTATTCATGCCTAAGGTCATGGATAATTAATATATACATTTGATATTCTACATTTACATTGTGTACCTTTCTGTGTGTGTTATCACTGTTATTATTTTTAAGCATTTAATTTAATTCTTTTACAGGGTGTTAAACCAGGCCGGTTTGTATGTCTGCAAGACCAAAACAGCAGCGTACAGTCGGAAATGGTGTAAGGTAATTATTGTTAATGTAATTACTTATATTGAAGGTTGAAATAACTGAATGTTTTTTGAATACTTATTTTGAGTGACGAGATTTAATTGGATTTTTTTTTTTTTTTTTTTTTGAAGGAGCAAACGTTAAAAGGCAGTGCTAGGTGACACACCAGACTTTGATGTTCTCAGGGTAGCAGAGGTGTACCAGGACTTTCCAGCGGACCTTTCACCTCTTATTACTACAATGGCAATCAGTGCTGATGTGCTTTTAGTTGATTCAGCCTTTGGTAAGGTCCAGGAAGGCAGTCCGTTTGCTTTTCAGCATCCACTACCAGTCAGCCGGATAATATTTGTCATGTGGATGCCCCTACACCGCCGTCACTGCCTCTTGACCACTACCATCTTGAGCCCACCTGTGTCCAGTTTGTCTGCAGCCAACAGCAACAGCTTGATCTGGAGTATCTTGCGACGACGTTGGAACAGTCCCGTGAAATTGAAGTTGCCACCAGGGAGCAGAGCGCAACAATTCAATGGCATAATGTCAGTGTCATGTTTTTCAAGTGTTTAGCCCACATGCAGATACGAACGGAAGACAAGCACACTTTTAAGATGTTTATTTGAGGGTACAGACTACAGGGGATCGACAAGCTGCAGGATCGGTCGAGGTCTGAACGTCAGGGCTGAGGTTACTGCGGAAGAAAGAGGAAATTATTACTAGAGGTCGAACCAGGGAAAATCTACCAGAAGCTGTGCCGCTTACCATTTAGTCGAGCTAACCTAACCGGGGAAGTAGTGTTAGGGAAACTCTGTGACCGAAGCTCTCAGTGGATGAACGGTGGCTAGTAGCTGGAGGGCGGACAGATGGTAAGCTGGCGAGGGATCCGGAGCGCGCCTCAGTAGACAGGAGGGACAGATGGATGACCAGAGTGAGTGCACCAGCAGAATCCAGGGAAGGGGTCTCATACTCCCTGGGTAATATCCAGGGAGTATGAGTGGAGTGCCAGAGCAATATCTGAGCGTCGGGGATTCTTAAGGTGCTGGTTCTTCGAGTGAGACTTTGAGGCGGGTGAGTAATCCAAAGGCATTAACTAGAGACAAACAGGAGACTCAATGTTAGTCAAAGTGTGAAAGAAGGACTCACAGGTTCAGGATCTTGGTCAGAGGCCACGTCGTACCACGACTGAGTTAAGGCTCTGGCGTCTTCCATCTGTCTGAGCTCTCCTTAAGAAGCCAGAGGAAGCCGCTCCGAACGAGCCGCAGGTGTGGGCCACGCCCCCCAGCCAACTAGAACCACCTGTGGAGCAGAATGAGAGAAATGTTTTTTTCCTAATCCACCTCTTATATCTTTCAATCCTTATGTAATTTTGTCTGTGTTGTGTGTACCTGCCTGTTGCTTTAATCCTATAAATTTCCCGTCGTAGGATAAAGGATTAGCTAATGTTATATTATCTTAAATAACACTTTTTAATAGGATATATGTAGCCTCGTGAGACCATCCTGATCTCGCGAGCTTTAAAGGTTTCACTCGCAGATCAGTCTGGCTACTTTCCGTTAAAGAAAAATTTGGAGCCGTTCATCAAACGAACGTCCAATCAGCGTTGGCTTTGAGGCGGGTTGAGGTGTGACGCAACCAGAAGCGCGACAGTTCAGTCTAAAGAACATGGCGGCTTCAGCCGATGAAACTAGCGTTAGCGTGGCTATCAAGCAAGTTTTATCGCAATTACAGAGTATTTATTTGCTGAGCTAACGAGCCTTTACCTGCAGCAGCAAGAGTAGCTTGGCTTGTGGTTGTGTTTTGGTCGTCGCTCGTAACAGAGCGACGACGAAGCATGTTGACTAGTATGTCATATGCTTCGTTGATCTGATTGGTTTATTTTGCCCGTCAATCACCAACATAGGCCAATCAGCTAACCAGTATTTTCGCCCCTTCCCAAAATAACTTCAACGGAAGGTTTCCAGATGGATATGCGGAGCAAATCCATCTGGCGGAGTCAGGTAAGGATATATGTACTGGGTTCTTTCAATGTCTTACTTACATTTTCTGTGTGGGCTCCAGTAACATATGATAGATAATATCTACTTTGAAAGTTAACATGAACTGCTGAAGATGACCACTCTGATCTACCTGGATGTTCTCTGGAGGACTGAAACGCCTCAGTCAGTGACGTCAGTCTGTGGGTCTGTCGGGGCAATGAGAGAAGTTTCGTCTCGTTTCTCCTTTTCTGTTGCTCGACGTTTTCTTGCTCGTGGTTTTTCATGTGCTTAGATAAATTTGTTGTTTCCACTGAATTTAACCAGCTTTTTACAAAACATACAGCTTGATTTCATTTAAGGTATTAAAATACAGCCAAACGGCGCTACTTTCCCTCATGTTTTACCGCTCCTGTTTTCTCTGTCTCCGAGTTTGAGCAGCGAAGCGCGGTTGTTTGTGAGAGAGCAGAGTGGGCGGGCCAGGCTGAGCCTGCGTGCTGATTGGCTGGCGCAGCTGAGCCATGTACGAGAGGGGAGGGGGAGCAGCAGAGTGCCGTGACACAGACGAGGAGACTTTGGATGAAGCTGCGCGCTGACTGACACTCTGACTGACCATTTTAATGGTCAGAGTGTCAGTTTTGGGCCCCCCCCTTTGTCCTGGGCCCGGGACAACTGACCCGTTTGTCCCCCCCTGTCGGCGGGCGTGGTTGGAGTTAAAATGTCCCAATACCAAGAGTTACGTGGATTGTCGCAATTTAAAAAAAAGTGTAATGACACAATGAGGCTCGCGTCAAGTCACTGCTATTACTGGCAGGTGCTAGGGCAGCTTCTAATCACAGGCATGGAGTGGTGTGATTTTTGTCGTCTATGCAGAGGATGACATTCTTGTACAACGCATTTATAGAGATCCTAGTGTGTGTGAAACAATGAGGGCAAAAATTGACCATTTTTACTTTTATGTTTACTTTTCCAGTTTGTAGGTTCTAAAATGTCATGTTTGTAGGTCAAAGAAATTTTGGTTTCGTTGGTTGTCTGACCATGTGACCATGTTTTTTGTGTATAGATTAGTAATGATTTAGTTCACCAATGTTCTGTTGTCCTATTTACTTAATTCTGTTCTGAAAGCTTTCCACTATATGCCATGTTGTGGATTAAGTATCTTTAATAGCACAATGAAAGTTTGTTATTTGAGTATTCCAGTTTGTTAATTGATATAAATTTCCCCAAAAAAGTGTTTTAATGGAATCAGTAGTTAAGAAATATTGGTTTTATAAAATATTTTATTTGTGGCCTTCACAAACAAGTAGCAAACTTTACAAGGGAAAAAAACAACTACTTGAAAACGGTATCCTGTGAGGGGAAAAAACATCACAGAAATATTTGAGGTGACTAGCTCATTACTGTGAGAAGTTATGAGTGTTGTTTAAGAAATACCCACAATTCTCAATTCAGTCACTAGGGGGCAGTGAACACGAGACAGGGGAACGTTCATTATGTTCACATTTTAATAATTTCACAACTAAATTAGTTTGTGGAAAATCGCCTAAGCTGACTAAAAAAGGATTAAAATAGTCTAAAAGAGGACTATACCAGGTCAACCAACTGAGAAACTGTAGAGATTTTAGCAAGTAGCCCAAGCCTTCACAAGGGGCCCATGTTGGTAATTTACCAAGTAACAAGCCACATTGAACAGTTCATCAATGATCCCACATGCAGCCAGTGGGATAACGCCGTCAAAAAATTAGTTCTCCTTCACTCTTCGCATGCAGCGCTCTACATGGATCCTCAAGCGAGCAATATTTTGGGTCTGAAGGACATCATATGGGTCCATCTGCCTTTTCCCTGAGCGGAAAGGTGGTCTGTAGACTTTGCAGGGAGCCAAATTGTCAACTAGAAATCCCCTGACAACCATTACCGCCATATCAGGCTCTAGTACTCAAATAAAACGGGAATAGCACCCTTTTTCAAGCACCTCTTTCCCCTTGGTGTCTGTACCAGATCATCAGGCAGGAAATGTCGACTGCATACCCGTGTCTCTCTACGGGGACTGAAATCTTGCCTCAGAATTTTGGTTAGCCAATGCCGACGCACTACACTATCCACAGGGAAGCGATGAAAACTAACTTTAGTGTTGTACCGTGATGAACATGTACATCTAGGCACACAGCAGTGCAGTGACGATCCATTAACCCACTGGTAACAGGGTCTCTTCCTCTGGACTCCCGACAAGCTTATTTCTCTCCTCTCGCTGACAACAACAATGCTATTTTCACTGGAAGTGGATGCCATCACCACAGCTTGACCGGAAGTTAGTGGGCGCCATCTTGTGCACATAGCCTATTAAGTTGTAACCGTAAAAACACACTGGAACCACATCAGAAACGCTTGGTTTCAAAATGCTAACGGGAGCTATGCCTGTTTTAAAAACACCATGAAAATACATTAAGTAAACTATTCTAAACTTTCCTTGTTTATTTTTCTGCCAGCTTTCTCCCGTTGTCTCTGGTTGCAGTGAATTAATCCAAGGTAGAACTAGTTCTCTCAGCAGCCGCTAAATCAAAAGGGAAAATAGCCGTTGTTTGGGGAACCAGGTCTGGGCAAGTTGAACACAGCTCCATGGAGGGTGTGAGTTCAGGCTGTGGAAGCGGGGACCTCCGCTCAGCTTCCCTGGTGTAGCTGCTTCTGGTGAGGACCTGTACAGGTTGCAGCTGGTGACTTCAGATCAGCTTTCCTCTCAGCTGGATCTGGCCGTAGCAGAGGAGACCGCTCCTCACTGTTTCCTCTCAGCTTTCCTGCTACAGCTGAGAAAAATCATCAGGCTGATTTTGTCATAGACGGATTCTTTACTCCTGCGTCTGGTTACACAAAACCTAGACTGCAGACTTAGCTTCCATCTAGTCTGTGGATCCAGAGCAGGAAGAGAGTGTTCTCCCCTATGCTGCTCCAACGTAGCAGCGGGAAAAGAGAGCAATTATATTCAGGGAGCAAATCTTTATACTTTATATTTCTCTCTTTGCTCTAACTAGTGCTGACCTAGTGGTTAGAGCAGCTTGTGTTCAGGGAAGGCTGCAGGTACCTGGTTCCATCCCCACAGACTGCCACTATGGATCCCTGAGCAAGACCCTTAACCCCCGATTTCTCCCTGGGCAGCTATAGAAACTAACCAGTGCTTCCTAGAGGATGGGTTAAATGCAGAAGACACGTTTCATTGAAATGTACAGTTACAATGACCAATAAAGACTTCTTCCTTTCTTCCTAATCACGATCATTCAGGATTTTTCCCCAATCAGTTTTCATCCTTGAAGACTGTGGTTCCCCTCCATCCTTCTGGTTTTTAATAATCGTTGGACAGTTCTCAACCAAACTCCAGTAGTTTCTGTAATCTCCTTAGGTGATTACTCTGCTTGTTGCAGGCCAATGATTTGACCCTTCTTAAACAGACTAACATCTTTTCCACATGAGCTCATTGTATCAGCTGGGATTAAATAACATTTATCCAGCTGCAGTAGTTATCCAATTGGAGGCTCACACCTATTTTCTTAGTTAAATCCAGGTGGCCACTTTCCTTAGTCCAGGCAGTGTGTTTGTGGGGCCAACAGCTGTGGCACCAGAGTTTATGTTAAAAGCAGGTTTTCGGGCATGCTTTGGTGGCGCAGTGGTTAGCCTGCATGACCCATATACGGGGTCGGCTACATCGAGGCCTTAGTCCTCGATGTAGCCGACCCCGGTTTGAATCGGACCTTTGGTCCTTTGATGCATGTCTCTCCTCCTCTCTTCTACCCCCTATCATGTCAGTCTACTGTACAAAAAACGAGCCACTAGTGCCTTAAAAACCTTTTAAAAAAGCTGTTTTTTCTTAATCTAGGATGAGTTCCCCACTTGAAACATCTCCTCAAATCAAAGTTTTAATTAACCTTGTAGTGATGCAATAAAATTTGGATTTATTTTCAACTTTTTGAACATCTTTACCAGGGCTGCCAATTAGTGTGGAGGACACTTTACCCTGCTAACTTCACCTCCTTTGAAAGGAAACACGTCAAACTAATTTTAGATGAACCGTGACGCCTTCAGTCCAGGATCTCCAGGAACAACCAGGCTGATGCATGAGACAGTCATCAGTTAAATTATATTAATGATCTCTTTCTTTGTCCTCACAGACCTCCAGAAGCCACATGTCTCCACGGAGGAGGAAGATTCTTCCATCCAACAGCTCTGCAACCAGAGGAGAAGGTCCAGTCATGACCGGGAGGAAGCAGAACCTCAGTGGTCTGAAGAGGAACAGATGGAACCAGATCCTCCTCTGACTGAAGAACAGGGGGAACCAGAACCTCCACTGATTAAAGAGGAAAAGGAGGAAGCAGAACCTCAGTGGTCTGAAGAGGAACAGAGGGAACCAGAACCTCCACTGATTAAAGAGGAAAAGGTGGAGCCTGCGTCTTTATGGGTTAAAGGGGAACAAATGCAACCAGATCCTCCATTGATTAAAGAGGAAAAGGAGGAACCAGAACCTCCACTTATTAAAGAAGAACATGTAGAGCCTGAGTCTTCATGGTCTGAAGAGGAACAAGAAGAACCAGAATGTCCAATGATTGAAGAAGAAAAGGAAATGCTGGATTCTTCAAGGATTAAACATGAACAACAGGATGCTGAACATTTAGCAACTAGAAGGGATCAGGAGGATGTCTGCAGCAGTCAGGAGGGAGAGCAGCTTGTCCAGAAGAAGTCTGTTGCTCTAATGGAGACCTTTACCCTTCAGGAACATGAAGGAGAACCAAGAACTGAGCAGCTTTCCTTTCATATCTCTCCTGTAGTTCAGACCAAAGACCAGGAAGGAAGCAGCTCCACTGGGTCAGAGAGACAGTCTTTCACTGACACTAAGAAAATGTCTTTAAAATGTGATGTTTGTGGAAAGTCTTTGACGCACAAGAGTCTTTGGAAAAGGCATTACAGAACCCACACAGGTGAGAGGCCTTTTCCTTGTCAGACATGCGGAAAAAGCTTTACTCAGCTGAGTCATTTAAATAATCACATTAGAACCCACACAGGTGAGAGGCCTTTTCCTTGTCAGACATGCGGAAAAAGTTTCACTCAGCTGAGTCATTTAAATAATCACATGAGAACCCACAGTGACGAGAAGCCTTTTTCTTGTCAGACATGCGGAAAAAGTTTCACTCAAGCATCCAGTTTATATGGTCACATGAGAACCCACACAGGTGAGAGGCCTTTTTCTTGTCAGACATGCGGACAAAGTTTCACTCAGCTGAGTCATTTAAATAATCACATGAGAATTCACACAGGTGAGAGGCCTTTTTCTTGTCAGACATGCGGAAAACATTTCACTCGACTGAGTAATTTAAATGTTCACATGAGAATCCACACAGGTGAGAGGCTTTTTTCATGACAGGGTTTCCGCGGGGCATTAAGTCATTAAATTTTTTAAAATTAAGTACTTAATTGGCATTAAAAGTCATTAAATGTGATTATCTATGGCATTAAAAATGCCTTATTTTTTTATAGTAATACAGTCATAAAAAGAGTTTCGTCGGATATATCACATCAGATATAACTGATTCCGCGTGTTTGCACGGAACTGCTTCCGGTTGATCGTAAAGCCGTTTGTTTTTACAATGTTCGGAAGAGGAGCTCGAGGCGATAAGAGCTAGAGAATGGGAAAATACTAATTTCAACAAAAGTGGATGGAAAACGAGGAATTCGGGACATGACTGCAGCCTGTCGACGGTAAAGATGACGAAGGATTTTGCCGTGTTTGTAAAAAAAATTAAGCTGCACAATGGGTGTCAATGCTTTACGGTCTCACATGAAGTCGGACAGTGTAGTCCAGGTTGTACTCGGGTAGACGGTGCATACCCACTTATTTTTCAGTCATCATTGCGTATACCCACTTCTGGAGCGATATTTGTGTCTTTTTGAGCGCGCAGTGAGACAGGTATTCAGCGTTTAAACATCACGTGCGCGCACTCAAAACTGATAAACTCTTCTCAACCCACTTTGCTCGCCCTCGGTTCCATGTCTGCCCGTGACATGCTACTTCCACGCTCAACACCAGCTGTGCGTGGCTCGCTGGATTCTGTCTGTGCGCTCGTGACTTCAAAAACTGTCCACCTCACCAGCCAATCACAGACAGGTTTCTTTCCATCCAATCAGAGTAGGGCTTGCAAATACTGCATTCAGATAGATTACATCAAAAGGCTGCAGCTTTTGGCAGAAATTGCTAAACATAACGGTGGAATTGAAGAAAAAACAACAACCAATAAACAGTTTAATATTTTAGCCTAAAATATTTAGTTTAAAATAATTCCTTGAGTTACTAAGTGAGGTGTGAAAAATCTTTTTGTCTCTTTTCTTTCCAGCTACCAGGGGCCAGAACGGGCGACATAGAATCCTACCTAAAACTGCTGGCTAAGGATAAGCGTAAATACCGCAAAATTGTTCTTCACGCTGGCGGTAATGACACCCGGTCACGCCGATCACAGGTCACCAAAGTTGGTGTTGCTTCGGTGTGTGAGTTTGTTAAAACAATATCGGACTCCGTAATTTTCTCTGGTCCCCTGCCTGATCTGACCAGTGAGGACATGTTTAGCTGCATGTCGTCATTCAACCGCTGGTTGTCTAGGTGGTGTCCTGAAAACGACGTGAGCTACATTGATAACTGGAGAACTTTCTGGGGAAAACCTGGTCTGATCAGGAGAGACGGTATTCATCCCACTTTGGATGGTGCAGCTCTTCTTTCTAGGAATCTGGCCGGATTTATTAGTTCTCCTAAATGCTGACAACCCAGGGTCCAGACCAGGAAGCAGAGCCGTAGTTTAACACACCTCTCTGCAGCTTCTGTACTGTTACCCACCCATTACCCCATTGAGACGGTGTCTTTCTCACAGCCAAAACTTAACAGATCAAAAACTGATCTAAAAGGAACAAATCATAAAAATCTAATAAAAATCCATACGGATCACTTTGAACCAAAAAATAAAAGAATTAAATGTGGTCTATTAAATATAAGGTCTCTCCCTCCAAAAACTTTGTTAGTTAATTAATTGATTTCTGATAATCAGATTGATTTGTTTTGTCTCACAGAAACCTGGCTACAAGAGGACTACGTTAGTATAAATGAGTCAACTCCATCCAGTTATTCAAATTTCCACATTCCCAGATCTGTGGGAAGAGGAGGAGGAGTGGCAACTATCTTTCAATCTGATTTATTAATTAGTCCCAGGCCAATTAATAATTACAGTTCTTTTGAACATTTAACCCTCAGTTTCCCTCATCCAAACTGCAAAGCAATAAAACCTCTTCTGTTTATTGTTTTGTATCGTCCACCAGGCCCTTACACTCAGTTTCTGGATCAGCTGTCAGACTTCTTATCTGATTTGGTGTTAAATACTGACAGGGTTATTATAGTGGGTGATTTTAATATCCATGTTGACACTGAATGTGATAACCTTAGTGTAGCCTTTAAAACTATCCTAGATTCAATTGTTTTCGCTCAAAATGTGCATAAAGCGACGCACTCTCGGCTCCATACTTTGGACCTTGTGCTGACATATGGCATTGATTGTGAAGAATTAACAGTATTCTCTCACAACCCTGTCCTATCTGACCATTTTTAATAACATTTGAGTTTAATCTAACTGAGTTCTCCACCCCCAAAAGAGGGTTCCATTATAGTAGATCTTTATCGGATAATGCTGTATCAAAACTTAAAGAGTCTGTCCCCCTTTTAATATCCTCAGTATTGCAGAAATGCCCTGTAGATTGCAGCAATGCTGTTTCTTCCCATTCACAAATGGATGTCTTTGTAAAAGGTATGACTTCCTCATTGCGTTCTGCATTAGACAATGTAGCTCCCTTGAAAAAGAAGGTGATAATTCACAGGAAGCTGGCTCCCTGGTTTAATTCAGAGCTGCGTTCTTTGAAGCACAATGTTAGGAAATTGGAGAGAAAATGGCGCTCTACACACCAAGAGGAATCCTACTTAATCTGGAGGGACAGTCTATTGTTGTATAATAAGACCCTTCGCAGAGTTAGAGCAGCATATTTTTCATCATTAATTGAAGAGAATAAAAATAATCCTAGATTTCTCTTTAGTACAGTTGCCAAACTTAATCAGAGCTGCAGCTCTGTTGATCCATCCATTCCCTTAGCTCTTAGCAGGAATGATTTTATGGGATTCTTCATAAATAAAATTGATGCCATTAAAAATAAAATAATTGGCATCCTCCCAAACATGATTACCTCGTTCTCAGTAAGTGAGGCAGCATTGGAGGAATCTTTAGAACCTGCGCAGTGTTTGAACTGTTTAGAAGCAGTAGAGCTTTCTGAGCTATCTAAAATCTTAGCTTCATCTAAACCAGGGGTCGGCAACCACCCGCTCCGGAGCCGCATGCGGCTCTTTGATCCCTCTGATGCGGCTCAGCTGTTGAAAATAATTATGTCGCCAAGCCATACAGGCAGTCGTCAATGCTGGCTGACCAACACTCCTCACCAGTTGGTGGTGGTAATGCACACTGAAAAGATTTTTGCTCACCGTCAAAAAACTCAAGAAGAAGAAGAACTGGTAGTTCACTGGCTGCAGTGACATAAACACAGCGAGGCGGAGTTGAGGCGGCATTTTCAAATGCTGCTTTTTTGCAGTAAATTCTACAAATGACAAGGGCAACACGGTGACCTAAAATAACATGGAGTCCTTGATGAGGGTGAAGAGAGCTAAACAGCAGGGTAAGAGTCGTTTCTATATCTGACGTTTGTTCATTTTCAAAGTGAGGAAAAGCGAACTGCGCTTGGCTCGAGGCTGTGAGCGGAGTCCTGCGCGGCTGAAGTCGAGATTCAGGTGCCGCCTGAACCTCTGATAGCTCGTCTAATGCAGCTGTTAGCTGGTTAATGACAGGAGCTCGTTCACTTTCGCAGATGTGATTAAAATGTGTTCGGATTAAAAGGAAAGAAAGTATTCCGGATGAACCATTTATATGGGCTGAAAATCAAATAATCCGACCATGGCGTGCGTTTACTCGCACCAAGCTTTATTCAAAATAAAAACTCTGACATTAGCAGAGTTGATGATTTCCATAAAACAACAGTAGAAGTACAAGCGCAGAGGTGCATTGGTTCTGGTGCGGGTCCATTCTGTTGCAAAAAAGCCCTTATGTGCAGCGTTATTTCATTTAAAATTTCAAAAGGATTTTGTGGCTCCCAGTGTTTTCTTTACTGTGTGAAATGGGTCCAAATGGCTCTTTCAGTGGTAAAGGTTGCCGACCTCTGATCTAAACCTTCTACCTGTATGTTAGACCCAATCCCAACCAAGTTGTTTAAGGAGGTATTCCCTTTGATCAGTGGTCCTATTTTAGACATGATTAATCTATCCTTAGTAAATGGATATGTACCACAGGTTCTTAAAGTAGCTGTTATTAAACCTTTAGTTAAGAAACCTTCTCTTGATCAAGATGAGTTAGTAAATTACAGACCTATATATAATCTTCTTTTCTTATCTAAAATTCTTGAGAAAGTAGTTGCTAATCAACTTTGTGAACATTTACAAAGCAATGACCTACTTGAGGAGTTTCAGTCAGGCTTCAGAGCTCATCATAGCACTTAAACGGCTCTGGTGAAGGTCACTAATGATATTCTCATGGCCTCAGATAATGGACTTGTGTCTGTACTTGTCCTGTTAGATCTCAGTGCTGCATTTGATACAGTTGATCACAATATTCTCCTACAAAGACTTGAACATACTGTAGGGATTAAGGGGAAAACATTAGGCTGGTTTAAATCTTATCTGTTGGACAGATTCCAGTTTGTTCATGTTAATAATAAATCTTCCTCAAACTCTAGGGTCACCTGTGGAGTACCACAGGGTTTAGTCCTTGGACCAATTCTCTTTACTATATATATGCTTCCGATCGGCAAAATTATCAGACAGCATGGGATTAATTTCCACTGTTATGCTGATGACACTCAGCTATATTTATCCATAAACCCTGATGAATCCAATCAATTACTTCGACTGCAGTCATGTCTTGATGACATCAAAAGCTGGATGACTTTCCTGCATTCCTCTCCTGTGGAACCAACTCCCAGTTTTGGTCCGTGAGGCAGACACCCCGTCTACTTTTAAGACTAATCTTAAAACCTTCCTTTTTGACAAAGCTTATAACTAGAGTGGCTCATGTTACTCTGAGCTACCTTTATAGTTTTACTGCTATAGGCTTAGGCTACTGAAGGATATCAGGATCTAATTTTCTCACTCTACTGAGTTCTACTGTTCTTCAATTATGCATTACGTGTTGTCATTTCTGCTTTAACTTTTTGTTCTCTCTCTTTTTTTCTTCTTGGTAGGTACACCTGGTCTGACGTTCTGTTAACTGTGACATCATCCATGAAAGACAGATCACCCGCTACTACCATCTAATGTAGAACAGATTACTAGATCAATGTGTACGTCTGTGCTTTTTTGTCTCTCTTGTTGTTTCTCTGCTCTGTCTTCTCTAACCCCCAGTCGGTCGAGGCAGATGACCGTTCATACTGAGCCCGGTTCTGCCGGAGGTTTTCCCTTCCCGTTAATGGGGAGTTTTTTTCCCACTGTCGCTCATGCTTGCTCAGTATGAGGGATTGCAGCAAAGCCATGGACAATGCAGATGACTCTCCCTGTGGCTCTACGCTTCTCCAGGAGTGAATGCTGCTTGTCGGGACGTTGATGCAATCAACTGGTTTCCTTATATAGGAACATTTTTGACCAATCTGTATAATATGATTGAACTTAACTTTGTAAAGTGCCTTGAGATGACATGTTTCATGAATTGGCGCTATATAAATAAAATTGAATTGAATTGAAATTTAATTAAAATGACTTGGGTAAAGACTCAACAGTTTAAAACAACAACAATAATAATAAGCTGTTTAAATCCTTAAAAACAAACAGAAGTTCTTTAAACTGAACTCTAAGATAAACAGGCAACCAGTGAAGGGAGGCCAGGATGAGGTAATGTGCTTTATTTTATGTTTTTCCATTAAAAGGTGTGCAGCAGCATTTGAACCAGCTGCAGACGTTTGAGTGAGGACTGACCGATTCAGAGATAAAGAGAATTAAACTGATCCAGCCATGATGAATGAAGGCTTAGAGTAGTGTTTCCATATTTTTGCCTTGAAAGAATAGGTTTTACCTTTGCTTTGTTCCTTAAATGATAAAAATGACTTTAATGAGGTCCTTTTTTGACTGTCAAATTTAAAATCACCGTCCATTTTAAAATCGAGGAGCCAAACATTCATTGTCAGGGTGTCTAAATCAACAGGATCAACAGTTCTTTGGGTGTTTCAACTGGTATATTTGACAATTCATGATTTGCAAAGACAGAGATTTGAGTTTTGATGTTCTCCTCATCATTAACTTTATCTCTTTCTATAGATTCTCTTTCTCATTCAATTCAGGACTTTCCATATGCCTTATCATCTAGGTCTATATTAAAAAAACCTACAGTAAAGTAATGAATTGTTGATTCTGGATGTAGTGTAGGAATTCCTTCAATATAAACCAAAGAACATTTTACATTACCTGCAAGAAGCTGGATAAAATCTTTAAAAAAGAGACAACAGTATTTTCACACTTCACGTAGTAGCTCAAGGAAATATTTTAATCTAAATGTTTTAGGCTAAATATTTTAGGCTAAAATGAGTAAACCCTAGTGATGGATTTTTGGGTAAACTAAATAGAGCAGTGTTACATGTCATTGTTTCTAAAACAGCATTTTTCTGAGCTGCGTCTAAAAGGGCAAACATTGAGAGTATAGCCACTTCTCCAGGGACCTCTACACCACTGCGGACAGCCACAGATCAGCTGCAAGGGGCAGACAACAGCTAACAATGTCAAGTTACTTTTCTGTAACCAACGCAGTCACGTCCGCATTAGCTACCGCAAACAGCACAGCAGCAGCTGGAGCAAACTTTACTGCCCCTAACGTCGGGAAATCAGACGGTCTTCGAACAACATTTGGATCCAATGCAACACTGCATGCGGAGGTGCTCTGTTGTCTGAACACAGCCATCAACTCTCTCTCTCTCTCTAGATAGATAGATAGATAGATAGATAGATAGATAGATAGATAGATAGATAGATATGGGTACTTGTTGATGGCATTAAAATTATTTCTACAAGCATTAAAAAGCATTAAATTAGGGTTACTCATTCCTGTATAAACCCTGCATGAGGAATATTACAGAATCAGAATCAAGTTTATTGCCAAGTAGGTTTGCACTTACAAGGAATTTGACTTGGTGTTGATCAAGAGTCAGTTGAAAAATCATTTCAAAACCCACACGGGTGAAAGGGCTTTTTCCTGTCAGACATGTGAACTTTTAAACTGAATAGTTGAGTGAAACTTTTTCTGCATGAGAATCCACACACATGAGAGGCTTTTTTCATGAGGAATATTTGGACAAACCTTCGCTCAAGGTGGCAGTTTGAATCTTCCTATGAAATGAAAACACAAAAGTGAGAAGTTACAAATGGTAAAATTAAAATTCTTCCTAGTAGTTTTCCACCAGAGACCCTCTGCTGCAAACTTCTTGATTAGTTCACAATACTAGTTATCTATATATACATATCTGTACATATCTGTAAAACTCTGTTTATAGTAATATCCACCTGTATATTATATTTGGTACATATCCATCTGTAAATTTATTTCACAATACTAGTTACCTATTATACTCATAGGACAAATTTATCAGTAAAACTCTGTCTATAATAGTATCCATCTCTATATTTATTCAGTAGAAACCCATGTCCTGTACTTATGGAACCATTGTTTATCCTGCACTTGCTGCTAGTGCACTTCTGGTTAGACCTAAACTGCATTTCATTGCCTTGTACCTGTACCTGTGTAATGACAATAAAGTTGAATCTAATCTAATCTTGATTGAAGTCTCGTCTCTTCTATAAACTTAAAGTCTGCCTTGTAGATCTAGTCATTTTATTTAGATTTAAACAATGTTTTACACTCAGTTCTTTCACCTGAGAAATGTTTACACATGCAAAGGCTGAATAATTAACTGATAATTTTTAAGTTAGCTGTTGAGATGTTTTATGTTCTGATAGTTTGTTAGCAAACTCGTTCATTGTTTCAATTCCTAATTATATGTTGCTGTTATGAGTTAAAAAAAATCAGAAGATTGATTCTGCAGAGCCGGTCTGAGGTTTTTTAGGACTTTTTCATCACTGCTTTTGAGAAGCGACTGCAGAAAAAGCTTTTGAATCCTTGTTATTTTTTTATAGCCTTCAGATTTTTGTATCTGTTCTTTTAAATCTTGATGTTTGTCCTTTCTTGATCACATTTTATTTACTCCAAAACCTTGTCTCTTGGAGGTTTTCTTTTGGTAAGTGTCCTTCCATCCTGTAGCTGACGCAGAAAAAGGGTGTTTTATTTTGTTATTTGTTTTTTTTTTTTGTGTGTGTTCACTAAGACTACAAGATTTGTCATGTTACTGACATTTATTGTCCAGTAATTTAGGACCATTTTGTTATATATATATATATATATAATCTCCTCAGTCAGATCTTTTAAATAAAGAGTCTGTGCTATATATATATATATATATAACATATATATATATGTATATGATATATATATATAGCATATATATATATCATAAATATATATAATCTCATTCGTCTCGTCTGCTTGAAGAGCTTTTTATTGGGTAGCAGGTCGACCTTCCCAAGATGGCGGATTGTAATTCTCTGCGCCGAAAACGAGAAGCAATGCAGTGGTGTACTCTTTATAATGTCTATGGTCCTTCCCTTTCCCACTTACAGCCACGATGATCCACGTTCTTTTCCTTGTTTGCTGTGAGGCCAGAAGGGGATGTTGGTGAAGCTGAAAGAGAGCAGCAGCTGCTGCAGGAAATGAAGTCTGGAACCAAGTTCCAGCAGCTGGAGGCCGCAGCGGAGAAACTGGAGGGTGCAGGAGCTCAAAGCGGCGGCAGGACGCAGCAGATGGTAGACAACCAGATAAATGGGAGGATGTTTTCCACCACCAAGGGAGTATGAGTGGAGATGCCAGAGCAAAATCTGAGCGGCGGGGATTCGGATGACTGGTCCTCAGAGCACAGAGCCAACACAGGTGAGTAAATCCAAACACAACAAACTAGAGAAGAACAGGAGACAGGAATTACTAATATGAGAAAAAAGTAATCGGAGTATAATGTAAAAAAAAAAAAAAGACAAAACTGTTAATATTATGAGAAAAACGTCATATTATGACAATTAAGGGGAGAGCATTTCCAGAATAGTCACAGTTTGCAGAACTATCTTAGTCCTGGAGTAATAGGGCCAGGATAGATTTTTATAATTATTTTTTACGAGGATAAAGTCAGGTGAATAAAGCCAAGAGGGGTATGAAAATAAACTCATAATATTACAAAAATAAAAATATTACTAATATAAAGTATATTCTGAGATTAAAGTCCCTATGATACTGTTTAAGTGACTGAGTGTAACTTCAGATTTTCCACATTCAACATGGCGGACGCTCTGACGCATCCCCAGCACAGGCAGAACCCGCCCAACGAGGCGTCTACGACATCTATGATGTCTATGAGCAGACCCCGCATCGACCGCTTTCGTCTGTGGGCGCTGACGAGATTTGGGGGCGCCATCTTAGGGCGGTCGACAGCTCAGTTCAGTGTAATGTGTTGAGGAGGCGCAGAATCAATTTTAATCAATATAACTCGCTGAAGATTGAACTAATTTTCACTTCTTTTTTTTTTGCTTTAAACTTTAAAACTATAGCTATTATAACAAATGGCCCAGTGCATGTAAATAATCTTAGTGGGGTTAAAAGTAATACAATATTCTGACAGGATGTATGTAAATTGCAAAACACAGCCACTCATACATTTTTATAATTTTGTTTATTGCTATACACACAAACACATTTGTACATGTATACACATATTTTATATATGGCCCATTTCAGAATTGCGGGTACATTTCAAGTTTAGACAAAATATGATTTTTAAAAAAATTTTTTTAGTAAAACCTTTTTTCATTCCCATAGAGAATACTTTAAATTTAATACTTCCAGCATTTGCCAACTTAAACATGTAAGATTTAAAATATATAATCTGAAAATCATCGTAGTAACAGTAGAATCTGTCAACTCTGTTGCAGACAAATTAGGGTAAATATTTATGGTTCTCAAATGTAATACATTTTAAAACCATGTCTTTCCTAAGAGGACTTTTGTCTTTACATCCACTAATTCAACTTTAAGTTTTCTAAGATAAAGAGTCTTTTTTTCAGGAGTAAAACCATTGACACATTTAATTGGAAAGTTACCAAAACAGTTTGCATTTTCTCTAAATATAGCTCCAAAAATGAATGAAATGCTTTGAAATTTCATGTAGTGAGAATGTTAGTTATGACACAGCTTCTGGTTAATTTGTCAACAATAATACATATTTTATTAAAATTTTTTTTAAACAAAACTTGGTGAAACAGAGTTGACAGTGATGTGAACAGAGTTGACATGAATAACAGAGTTGACAAACCATGCGTAAAAGGCCAAAAACTTTAACATTAAAACTTTTTAAATGTAGAAATATTTCATAGAACATCTTAAAATCTATAAATTCATCAATCTGAGCAATAACAACACAACAAAATAACAACTGTCACCCCTTTACTCCCTTAAAAAATTATTCACTGGCGATTTCAGCCCATATTTCTTTGTCTATTTCAACATGGTGCCCTGTCACTTGGGTTGGTTGTGAGATGATTCTGACAACATCATCAAAGGGTTCTAACCTGGTTGTATGTGGTTCAGGGTCTGGTTCAGGACTTGGTGGTGGTGTTTCATAACCTGACTCCGCCAGATGTATTTCGCTCCGCCTAACTTCACTCACATACATCTGGGACATCGCCTATAGAAAGTGATTTCTCCAACCAATTTTATGGTCTGGCCAATCAGGACGCAGGGCTGGAGTTTCATAGATGTGACGTAGTGGAGACGCGACCGTGACGTGAGACTGTTTTGATTCAGACAACAATGGCGGCTCGCATCGAGGAAGCAAGTGTTAACATTGATGCTGCTATTTCTTCCATGTTGTCCAATCTACCTAATATTGTTTCATTAAAAGAACATCAGAGAACGCCTCTGAAGGCTTTTGTTGGTTAAAACCATGTTTTCGCCCTTCTCCCGACCGGATTTGGCAAGTTTTGTTTTCCGGGGCGCGCCCGCAGCGGACGCGGATGCGCCCCGGAGCGGTTAGCGGGTAGCGCAAACCATATTAGGAGGCCTTTAGTCCTCAACGCTGTCGGCCCGGGATCGACTCTGACCCGCGGTGCTTTGCCGCCTGTCTTCCCCCCTCTTCCTGTCAGCTCACTGTGAATAAAACGCGTGCCACTAGAGCCGCAAACACATAAAAAAAAGGGTTATTTTCCTGCGTCGCTCTCACAGCGTCACAGGTTAGCTTCAGCGTGAGTGGTTGAAATAGCACGTCGATAAAGATGACAGACAAGTGGCTTATCCAATCATATGCAAGAATTTTTGATAAGGCCCAGCCTTCAATAAAGGCAATTCCTATGGTGGTGTCCCAGATGTATGTGAGTGGAGCTAGGCGGAGCGACATACATCTGGCGGAGTCAGGTTAGGTGTTTCAAAAGTTCTCTGCCTTCTTGCTCTACACCTCTGCTGAGCCTCTCTCCAATACCTCCGCGTATGCCTCTGCTCCCTTTCACTCAGATTAGCCACTGTGCTGGTTAACCCTGCATTTCTCTTTTTCTTCCATCTCTCCCTGTCTTTTTCCAAATTTGCTGCCCTCCTTTCAGGGTCAGCATTTCGCCATGCCCTGTATTGCCGTTGCCTTTCTGCTGCTGACACCTTCATCTTCACCTAACAAGAACAAAAATAATAAAATTTTCTTGACCGGAAAAGCGATATCAGAAATCTTGCCTGTACAATAAAATTACCCAGAACCCACAATAAATGTATAAACTAAAGCAAAATGCTTAGAAGTGATTGGGAACATCTGACTCTGTTAGTCACTATCAACTCTGTTATCATTAAAATTTGTGACACATGTAACAGAGTTGACAATAACAGAGTTGACATTTTCCACCATTTTGTGCTTTAACTCCATTTGCTATCTTAAAACCAGATACCACATATCATGAATAAAACCATAATTTTATTAATTTTCATCATATAATTGTTTAAAAAAAATGATGGACAGATTCACAAGAATATCATAGTAACAGATTTGACATATAATTAATCTACTGTTGGTGTATTCTCAATATTTTTTTCAAATTAATGAGAGAGAAAGTTTAACATACCATAGCTCCCTCCAAATCTTTTCTGCAAGAGGAAGTGACATCACTGGGTGCAGGTCACATATTTTTATTTGAATGCTGTAGGGTTTTTTATGTGGTTTTATAACAGTGATAACAGAGTTGACCAGATCATAGGGACAGATAAACAATATATATTTTTAATGTTGAAATCCCATGTATTACAGAAAATAAATACTCTGTGCAACTGATTGTACAAGTATTTGTAGAATTAGCACAAAAAAACTGCAAATTATACTGAATTATTTCATGTTAATTCAACATGAACGTGTGAATCACAAGCTGAAGACAGTCAATAATTGGTGGGGTGGGAATCATTTTATGAATATTTTATATGTAAATTGTGCCTAAAATACTCACCAAACATTATTATTGGTGAACATTCAATATAATTAGCAATATCAATTAAAACAGATCCAGTAAATACTTTTTTAGGGGGAAATAACCAAAGGTTTTTGTGGGAGACATGAAATGTACCCGCAATTCTGAAATGACCCATATATCATTCGTCTCGTCTGCTTGAATCAGCAGGATTGGGTAGCAGGTCGACCGCCCCAAGATGGCGGCTGTAATTCCTGCGCCGCGACAGTCAATGCGGGGTCTACTCTTATATAATGTCTATGGTCCTTTCCTCTTCCCTGCTTACAGCCACGTTGGTCCTCCGGGTTCTTTGTCCTTGTGTTGCTGTGAGGCCAGAAGCGGGAGTGTTGGTGAAGCTGAAAGAGAGCAGCAGCTGCTGCAGGTGATGAAGTCTGGAAAGAAGTCCAGCAGCTGGAGGCACAGCGGAGAAACTGGAGGGAAGCAGGAGCTCAAAGAGCGGCAGGACGCAGCAGAGGAGACACCGATGATGGGGGATGTTTTCCAGCCCAGAGTTCTGCTGCACCCATCAGGTTTGGAGATTTCCTTCTTCATGCTAACTGTGTGGATGGAGCTAAAGTTTAGGAGCCGTTTTCAGCAGCTGATGGATTCCTCCTCTTCATCACAACTCGTTGCAGGGTTTCCCCCAGAAAACTGGCTAAGCCTGCAGCACATGATCAGCTAGCATGTAGCAAAGAGGACGCTAATGGCAGTGTCACCATAGACATAATATAAGAGTAGACCCCGCATTGACTGTCGTTGCGCAGGAATTACGGCCGCCATCTTGGGGCGGTCAACCTGCTACCCAATCCTGCTGATTCAAGCTGAACACACTAATGATACCTCAGCACTGTGCGGCTGATTTTTGTTTAAATCGAGGGACTATCTACGTCAGGGCTCGAGGGATAACCTATCACAAGTAAGATGAAAAGATATTGTTTATATTTTTGATGAGAATGTGAGTTTTCTAATATTGGGTAGAGAGATACAGGTCTACACGTCCAAGTCTTTGTGACTTAGTCTCTCCAAAATAGACCAGTTCACGAGCTACGTCAGCGCTACATCCGGGTCCCGCTGGTAGGCAAAAACAGAACTGCTCTCGTCTACTACATGACAAAACGGGTGAATTAGAGCGTACTTTTAGTTAGTTTATTTTTGGAATCTAAACAATGTTTACGACTTGTTGTGCTCCCGGTTGCCCACAGAGGCATTCCAAACTGTCGGATGTACGTTTCTGTCGTTTACCGAAGGACAAAGAAAGATGAAAGAAATGGATATTTTCCATGAAAAGGACGCAGGCAGACAATCCCAATCGACTGTGGGAGCCATCATACCACGACAGAATTTGCAGTCTACACTTCATCTCCGGTAAATACAACTTAATTTTGCACTGGTCATTGTTCTACTTAAATAATTATATAAATAAAAAATTAGGATATATACTTAAGTCAAGACGTAAACGTTCGTTTCGTAATAATATATGTACATGTACAATGTATGCAAACCCTCTGGCATGAGTCTGTAAAAACGATTAATAAAACAAAAACACCAAAATAATCCTTAGTGAACAATGTTTTTTTTTTTTAACCTACCGGGCGGGTCGTCCTCTCTGCTGAGACGCGGTCTGTGTCCGACTCCGCTTTCTGCTGTTACACAAACATGTCTGAACATCCATCCATCCATTTTCTGACCCGCTTAATCCCTGATGGCATCACAGGCGTTGCTGTGTCCCGATATAAAATAATTGTAGCCGTCCAGTGGTTTCAGGGGCTTCCATGCTCTCTCGTCTGTACTGGCCTGCGTGTTTATAAGGCAGCTGTATATGTCGCGGTACGAAACCCTTGGCCAGCATTTCACAGACTCGCTCCGTCCCTTCAGGCTTTTGCTGTGTGGATCTGGCAATCTGATACCATCAATCATCAACTTACTCTTAAAACAATCTTGTGATACGTTACCTAAAGAAGAAAAATACGTGGAGAACTCGTTGTTTCCTTTGTTTCCGTCCGCTTTTGTGTTCGCCTTTTGCCTACCAGTCCGGCGCGCATGCGCGAAAAACTCGTATCAAAACAATAACAATGAACTGGTCTATTTCATCTATCTATCTATCTATCTATCTATCTATCTATCTATCTATCTATCTATCTATCTATCTATCTATCTATCTATCTATCTATCTATCTATCTATCTATCTATCTATCTATCTATCTATCTATCTATCTATCTATCTATCTATCTCTCGCGGTTCACCTTTCACGGTCTCGCTGCTTCACGGGTTAGCATTGATGAGCCGTTCATTACAGTTCTCAAACATAATCCATGTTGGCATGTCGGTTTATAAGAATCTTTTTGCCCAGAAGTATAAAGAGCGACAACAACTACCGATAACTATGTTCTTCTCCCAAAAAAAACACACCTGCACCGCAGGCTTTAGAAGAAAAAAACGCTACAGAGTGTGTTGATATGCAGAATGTTTTCAATGATAGTTCCTGATATGGCCACTAGATGGACATACTGAGTTTACAAATACTAGGGCAACTACATGAATAGGTAGTAGAACTAGAAATAAGAAACCTGCAAGAAGCACATGAGGTTGCTCGTTAAATAAAGTTGAACACAAGTTCTTGGTGGATTCAACAACGGTTGATGAGTGAGTTCATAAACACCACATGGTACCAGGAGTAAAACTGGAAGTCAAGACGCTAGTTTAACCGAAGATGGAGACGCTAAGGCCACCGGAGGGACTGAAACTCATTGGAGATGTGGACTGCAATTGGCGATCTTTCAAGCAGCAGTTCGAGCTGTATTTGTCTGCCACGGGAATGGACAACAAGCCAGGACCAAGGAAGATTGCAATTCTGCTCACAGTCGCGGGTCCCCAAGCCATGGAGGTCTTCAACACATTTGACTTTGCAATGGCTGATGACAAGGAAGACTACGGTAAAGTCATTGAGAAATTCGAAGCATACTGCTCCCCGAAAAAGAACATTGTATATGAGAGGTATGTGTTCCGATCACAAATGCAACAAGCAGGAGAGACATTTGATTGCTTTGTGACTTATTTAAAGCTGAAGGCACAGTCATGTGATTTTGGAGATTTGAAAGATTCCATGGTCCAGGATCAGATAGTTTACGGCATACTTGACAGAAAGACGAGGGAAAGGATGCTAAGAGATGATAAGCTAACCTTGGATGAGGCTGAGAAAATATGTCATGCTCGTGAGCTAGCACAACAGCATGCAAGGACGTTTGCTGACACGAGTGCATTGGTAGTGCACGAGAGTGCTAAAGTAGCGGTCGTCAGAAATAAGATGAAAAGAAATGATCGACAGAAAACTAACAAAGACGCAACAGGCTGCAAACGATGTGGTGGAAAACATGAGCCAAGGCAGTGCCCTGCATATGGCAAAAGATGTGACAAATGCAATGGAAAAAATAATTTTGCCAAACAGTGCCTGACTAAAGACAGATCAAAGCCAGTAAGGGTAGTTGAGGAAACAGACTTGAGTGAGACGTTCTTCATAGCCATGGTGTCATGTGAAAATGCAAAGAAAGGGCAAATAAGAGAGGCACATGAAAGGCAGACAGAAGATGAAAACTGGATAGTTTCACTGCCAATAAATGAGCTTTGGTAGCACTGAGAATTGACACGGGCGCACAAGCCAATCTGATCAGCATGACAGAAATCAGAGCTATGAAAGAAAAGCCGAAAATGTTCAAGAAAGCAGTGCAGCTGAAAGATTACAACGGAAAAGAAATAGAAAACAAAGGTTAATGTAGACTAAGATTAATGAGTTCAATTTTATTTATATAGCGCCAATTCATGAAACATGTCATCTCAAGGCACTTTACAAAGTTAAGTTCAATCATATTATACAGATTGGGTCAGATTATACAGATTGGTCAAAAACGTCCTATATAAGGAAACCAGTTGATTGCATCAAAGTCCCGACAAGCAGCATTCACTCCTGGGGAAGCGTAGAGCCACAGGGAGCGTCGTCTGCATTGTACATGGCTTTGCTGCAATCCCTCATACTGAGCAAGCATGAAGCGACAGTGGGAAGAAAAACTCCCCATTAACGGGAAGGAAAACCTCCGGCAGAACCGGGCTCAGTATGAACGGTCATCTGCCTCGACCGACTGGGGTTACAGAAGACAGAGCAGAGACACAACAAGAGAGACAAAAAAGCACAGAAGCACACATTGATCTAGTAATCTGTTCTACATTAGATGGTAGTAGCAGGTGAGCCGTCTTCTTTGGATGATGTCACAGTTAACAGAACGCCAGACCAGGTGTACCTGGTACACCTGTGAAGAACAAAGAATACAGTGTGATGTTCTCTGTAGTACCTAAGAGTTGTGAGTCACTGATGGGAGGGGTCACCTCAAAGAAACTGAATCTGGTGAGAAGAGTCTACTAAATCAGCTGTTCAGAAACTGTGAGGGCACAAAACAGCACAGTCGACTCCATAATGCAACGTTTTCCTGATGTATTCAAAGGACTGGGCTGCCTTCCCTACCCATACTCAATTCAGTTGAAAGAGGATGCGCAACCAGTGATCCATGCTTCAAGGAGAATCCCAGCTCCACTTAGAGAGCGCCTTAAGAAAGAACTGGACAGAATGTGTGAACTGAATGTGATCACAAAAGTAGAAGAGCCTACAGAGTGGGTAAACTCTATGGTGTGCGTAGACAAAAAGAACAAGAACAGGGAACTGAGAATTTGTATGGACCCAGGAGACTTAAATAGGAATATAAAACGTGAGCACTACCAGATACCAAAACGTGAGGAAATTGCAAGTGAAATGGCAGCTGCTAAGTATTTTTCCAAGTTGGATGCAGCACAGGGATTCTGGCAAATCAAGCTAGATGACAAAAGCTCACGATACTGCACATTCAATACGCCTTACGGTCGATACAGATTCCTGCGCATGCCTTTTGGCATAATCTCAGCATCAGAGCTCTATCATCGAGCGATGGACAACTTGCTTGAGGGCCTAGAAGGGGTGCGATGCTACATCGATGATCTAGTCATATGAGGGTCCACCATAAAAGAGCACAATGAGAGACTGGCAAAAGTCCTCCACAGGATATCTGACAATGGACTGAAACTGAATCGTGCAAAATATCAGTTTGGTGTGAAAGAAATAACATTCCTTGGAGACAAGTTGTCTGCTGAAGGAATTGAGCTAGATGACAGGAAAATAAAAGCGATCCGTAGCATGCCACGCCCCACAGACAAAAAAGGGGTACTCAGAATAATGGGGATGATCAACTTCATTGGCAAGTTTATACCCAACTTATCTGTGAAAACATTACCACTAAGGGAACTACTGCATGACTCACAGAGTTCAAGTGGACAACAAGGAATGAGCGAGAATGGAATGCTCTCAAGACAACTCTGACCAAGTCCCCTGTGCTTGCGTATTATGATCCAGCAAAAATACAGAAGATTTCAACAGATGCGTCAAAAGATGGCCTGGGAGCTGTCCTCCTGCAGGCAGAAGGAGATAGCTGGAAGCCAGTTGCCTACGCTTCGCGATCAATGACCAAAACTGAAACTAAATATGCTCAAATAGAGAAAGAATGCTTTGGATTGGCCTATGGACTGGAAAAATTCCACTGCTATGTGTACAGGCTTCCATCTTTCACTGTTGAAACAGATCATCGCCTATGGTGTCAATCATCAAAAAGAGTCTCAACGAGATGTCGCCCAGGATCCAGCGACTCATCATGAAGCTGCAGAGGTATGACTTTGAGTTAATATACACTCCAGGCAAACACTTAGTGATAGCAGATGCGCTGTCACGAGCGCCGGTGATGAGTGAAGTGAGTTTCACTGAAAATGAAATTGAAAATCACATCAACATGATAATTGAGTCCCTGCCAGTATCTGATGTCAAAGTAAAACAAATATGTGATGAATTGGACAAAGACAAAGAATTACAAACAGTAATCAACAACATGCTCACCGGATGGCCCAGAGGTTCCTGTCCAAAATACTATCACATCAGAGCAGAGTGTGGCAAATGGACTGTTAATAAGAGACAATAGAATTGTCATCCCACACAGCCTTAGGCCAGAGATACTTAGACAGCTACATGAGGGACACCTTGGAATAGAGAAATGCAAAAGGAGAGCCAGAAGTCCCGTGTATTGGCCTGGCATCAATAGTGACATAGAAAACATAGTTGGAAAATGTGAGACATGCAACAAGTTCCAGAGCAAACAGGCAAGGGAACCCATGATGATTCCAGAGCTTCCAACTGCACCATGGGAAAAAGTTGGAACTGACCTGTTTCATTGCAATGGAAAGGACTACTTACTAGTAATTGATTACTACTCAAACTTTCCTGAAATTGCCCTGCTCTCAAGCACAAATGCCAGTACTGTCATTATGCATGTAAAGTCCCTATTTGCCCGGCATGGAATACCAAAGACTGTAGTGTGTGACAATGGTCCTTGTTACAACTGCAAAGAGTGGCAGCAGTTTGCGAGCCACTATGGCTTCAATCACATCACATCCAGTCCTCAGCATGCACAGGCAAATGGCAAAGCTGAAAAGGGGGTGCACATCATCAAACAGATTCTGAAAAAGACCACAGACAGCAAGTCAGATCCTTACTTGGCTCTTCTAAGCTACGGGGCTGCCCCGCTTGAATGTGGTTTATCCCCAGCAGAACTGTTAATAAACCGCAAATTGCGCACAACCCTTCCCTGTTGCACAGACATCAAGCACAACACAGGGATACAGACAAAGTTGGAGAACATGAAATGGAAACAGAAACAACGCTATGACAAGTGGACGAAACCTCTCAGTCCACTTGCCAAGGATGACGTGGTACGAATCCAGGATCAAGATGCATGGAACAGGAAAGCAACTGTACTCCAGGAGGTTGGACCTAGATCCTACGAAGTGAAGACTGAGGAAGGACACGTGCTAAGAAGGAACCGCTGCAGCCTTCTAAAAACCAGAGACTTTCACAGAGACTGAGATTGATGCTGATGCATTCAGTGCAAGCACAGAATCGAAAGCTGATAATGATGGACATTTACAGTCAATCAATGTTGAGTTGGAATTACCTGTCCTGAGAAGATCTGGGCGCCAAACAAAAAGACCTGATAGACTGAACTTGTAAGAGTATGAACTGAATATTGGCAAAAAAAAAATTGTTTCTGTTTAAAAAAAAAAAGAAAAGAAAAAAAAAATTGTTTAAAGTAATCATCAGTATGTTAGATCAAGTAAGTAAGTATCAGTGCATTATTAGATCTACAGAAGGGAGGACGTGTTGATATGCAGAATGTATTCAATGATAGTTCCTGATATGGCCACTAGTTGGAGATACTGAGTTTACAAATACTAGGGCAACTACATGAATAGGTAGTAGAACTAGAAATAAGGAACCTGTAAGAAGCACATGAGGTTGCTCGTTAAATAAAGTTGAACACAAGTTCTTGGTGGATTCAACAACGGTTGATGAGTGAGGTCATAAACACCACACAGAGCGGAGTCAGGATGCAGCGGCTCAACCAGAAGAGCAGTGAAATACTCGGGAGTCACTATTTGTCCTACTGTACTTTCTATTTCTTTTTTCAGAATCATTTTTCATTTTCTCCCGTTCTAATCCAGTGACTCGTGTCGCGGTGAGGCGGTGCTGATCTCCGCAATTTGAAGCCTTCAGTTCGTATTGATGATCAAAATTATTATTTCACAGCACAGTAGTTAGTTGTAAAAACAACAAAAAAAAACCGACTATACAGTACTTTTATTTGTTAAACAAATGCTTGGGCCTGTAAAAAGGTTTGGTTCTTTGGTTTCAATGTACTATGGAGTATTTCTTTGTATAATAATTGTAAAAAAAATAAAGGTTACTACTTCACGGATTTCACCTATCACAGGCAACGCTTTTTGGTTTTTGTCTTTGGAGGACCAATCCTGCCATAATTTAGACAACATACAGCAATTAATAGGAATAAGTATTCGTACATTGTCCCGCAATGGGGAAAAAAGAGAAGAAAAAGGAACCAACCAGTCTAATATAAAGTGAGCTGTCCATTTAAATCTCTATCGTGTATTTTTATACATGGTTATATTCTGAAGGCTAGCTGCCATTCTTACTTCCTACATCTTGATTGAATGAAAATCTTTTTAAAGTTTTGATCTGCCAGAGTTTATAATATTTTTGAGAGTAATTTTATTTTTTATTACATTGGACATCTGAAAATGAGCATAGAGACTTTAACTTGTTGAGAAGAAGCTGTATCGAGCGTTAATGTTTATAATAAGCTAGTTAAAACGTATGATCATCATCCTCGTATCAGGCAAACATTTTCATATAATGAAGTAATCACCACATGAAATAAAGAACATTTAATCTTTTTCTGTTGTAACAAATAAAAAAATAAAAACAGGAAAGGAGGCATTTATCCTGTTGTATCCTGTGCTCCTGACACAAGTGATACAAATCTGTCGGATCATTCTTGGTAATTTAACCATTTCTCTTTAATGCACCACCGCATGTTTCCCCATCAGAACTCTGCCGATGTCTCCACGGCCAGAAGGCGCTCAGTGCTGCCGACTCTGGAAGTTTTTAGTGCAGAGATCCTCAGAAACTGGGTCCGATTACTCTGGACATAAGGCAGCTGTACACTTGGTTATACAGTGCACCGCACCGACTCTCCACTGATATCTTATACTTCATAGTTGAGTGCACTTATTGGCTATATTTCTTGTCACAAATTCCTATATTTCCCACAGCAGTCACCCATCGCACACTAGAGAGGCTGCAGGAGCTTAAGAGTCACAGCTGCCTTGGAGACTTCTTTCCGTCAAGCAGTTTGTGACGTCATGTCCTCGCTCATAAAATACTTCTTCATAATGAACTTACAAACGTGCAACTTAAGAACAAACTTAATTTCAACTATAATTATTTGGCCTACCCAATTTTACTTCCTTGGCTGAAAAGCAATTTCAGAGGTCATTCTCATCCTCATTTGATGAGTTTTAATCAGAAAATTATATTAAAACACAGTAGTTGTCATGTTATGGCAGAATAGTCAAAACGTCTACATTTAAATAAAATTATATCTCCTTGCCCTCATTTAGCGTATTTTTTGGACTATATAGGACGCTTAGTCCTTAAAGGAAAAGTCTGGTCATAATCAGAATTCAAACTTCTGAAAGTACTTTAAGTATAAAATTATTACATACTGTTTAATAAATGATACGTTTTTTTAAATAAGAGTAATTTTCATTTGAATGTGCTTTACTGGAGGCATCCATGTTGGTGAAGAACAGTACTGCCACCTCCCAGTTTATGACGTTGCGGGATCGGCTGTTGAGCAAGTCCCAATGCTCTATTTCTTGTCACTACGCTATTATCCAAGATGGCAACGACCAGTGCTCTATGCGAAGCAGAGAGTGATGGGTTAATTAGCGACAGTGATGGGAGTTCTGTGGATTTATCATCATCATCTGATAGCAATTTGGAATACATAGAAGACTTTCTTTTTTTTCCCTCTTTATTTTTCTTTTTCTTCTTTTTTTGCTAAAAAGACTTTCTTGTTAGCAACCTGACACTTGACGAAATAACGGCGCCTTTTTTTTAACGCGCGTTAACCGCATTTTTTTTACCCTCGTTACCTTCCGTTGTTCCAAGAATGCTAGAGACTAGCATAACAGACCCGTGCTCACTGTTGCGAAGCCCACTTATTTTATGCGACTTTGGTCTTTTTCCTAAAGTCGCTTGTAAATTTCATGAGTTGCTGGTTGCAGTTTTTTCGGTTTGTCTCTGAAAGTGAAGTTGATACTTTGGGCTCTAAAATAAATGATGCTGCCGCACTACAGACACAGTCAGCTGAAATATCCCTCCGCCTCATAACGCGCTGGAGCTCATCCTGACATAGGAGCAGAGGGAGTAAAGGCAGAAGGAGCAGCTCTGCCCGTATTTTCTGTGGATTGATCTTTCTATCCTGGAGCTGGTGGAATATTACTCTGACTTCAACATGACTCTGGAGGAGCTTGTTGGAACCAACAGCACCGACAAAAAGTAAGCCTTTTGGTTTTTTGTGTTTCTGCGGGGAAAAGAAGAATTAATGTGGTTAACGCGCATTAAAAAAAGGCGCTGTTATGGTCTAACAAAGTTAACGCGTTAAAACTGAAAGCCCTACTTCTAACAGATATTGATTTGGTCTGCAGACAGTGCTCAACAAAAAACACGTAGTGGTGAAATTTTGGTTATTGCGCCAATACGGAGATCCACCAGAGCTGCAGCGGACAGCAGAGGCTTTGGTCCCCTCGCTTCTGAAGCCCTGACTTAGGCGGACGAACGGGAAAAAAACATGGCAAGACAGCTGTGGTGGTCTGCACATCAGGCTAAAGGCTAATCCACACAGACCAGCTCTGCCCACACCATGGACAAAATTATAAGGCACATTACACATTTCCAAGTGTGTCGTATCACTCCACCCCTCTGGTCGGGTAAACAAATGTCCCCGCAAATTCTACATTATAAAAAAGAAAAACCTAACAAAAAGTCTCGCTCTCATGTCATCTTGAAGACATCCTTTTTCAAAATGGTGGCTACAGACAACGTGTTTTCTCTCTGGCCAGAAGTTTAATGGCAAATCCTCCGTCTTCAAGTTGGCATTCCAACAAAAGAACCCTTGGTGGATCATGAATCGGAAAGGTGAAAAAAGTTTTTTCCACTTTTACCCGATGTATTTGAACTGCCATGCACGTGAGCATTGTTGCTTCAACAAAAGCTCTCGTGAATTTCAATGGTGAAGTCATTTGGAAATCCGAAATTATTGTTGTTGATCTCAGCTGTGTACAACAGTTCCTATTGTCTTAGCTTGTAAAGTGCGGAGAACTGCCCTCGGCTTACTGCAACGGAACATTACTGGATGTGATGTCAGGAGTGACGTGTTACCATATTTGGGCAATAATGGCTGCTCCCAGATTCAGTGATCGCGATGACAATTTATATTTTTATTTTTTAGTGATTAACGCTAAAGTCAAGAAATCACCATGAACGTATAGATAATGATCCATTGATTCTTCCTTGCTGACCGGACTTTTCTTTTAAACTTTTCTCATAATTTGATGGTGCGCTATAGAATCCAGTGCGCTGTATATATGGACATAGACACATTAGGCACATTGGACAAAGCCCAACATCTTGTTCTAAAGCATGGCTGAAAAGGTCAATATTGTGTCATCAGCACTTTAAAGTAAAAAAGGGTAGCTCTACAAAGAACTGAGTTTTTGCAGGGGTTATAACAGTCATGTCATTTTACTGTTCTGCATGTTCTGTCAAAGAATGTAATCTAACTAAATTACCTAAATATATCTTTATTAAAATGTGCCTCAGTTCAGGCTGAGATCCAAATACTTTCTAATGTGCATAATGTGTTTCAATGTTTCCTGCAGATGTTCAGCAGAAGCTGATTGTTAAAGAAGAAGCTTCTTTAGACCACAGACCTCCTGCTGACCTGCATGACCCAAAGCCCCCCCACATCAAGGAAGAACAGGAGGGAGTCTACATCAGTCTGCCAGGAGAGCAGCTCAATGGGAAGGAGGTAATTAATGCCATCAGGTTTCCAGTTGCTCCTCCTGACCAGGAGGAAGCAGAACCTCAGTGGTGTGAAGAGGAACAGATGGAACCAGATCCTCCTGTGATTGAAGAACAGATGGAACCAGATCCTCCCCTGATTAAAGAAGAACATGTGGAGCCTGAGTCTTTATGTATTAAAGAGGAACAAATGGAACCAGAACCACAGATTGGAGAGCAAGAGAACCCAGAAAGTCCACGGATTAAGGAAGAAAAGGAAATACATGATTCTTCAAGGCTCAAACATGAACAGCAGGATCCAAAAGATTTAGCAACTAGACAGGAGCAGGAGGACTACTGGAGCAGTCAGGAAGGAGAGCAGCTTGTCCAGAAGCAGTTTACTGGATGGATTACAGAGGAAAAGGAGGAACTAGAACCTCCACTGATTAAAGAAGAACACGTGGATCCTGAGTCTTTATGGGTTAAAGAGGAACAAATGGAACAAGAACCACAGACTGTAGAGCAAAAGAGCCCAGAACTTCCACTAATTGAGAAAGAAATGGATTCTTCAAGGCTTAAATGTAAAAATCAGGATCTTGAACATTTACAAACTAGAATGGATCAGGAGGATGTCTGCAGCAGTAGGGAGGGAGAGCAGCTTGTCCAGAAGCAGTCTGTTGCTCTAATGGAGACCTTTATCCTTCAGGAACATGAAGGAGAACCAATAACTGAGCAGCTTTCCTTTCATATCTCTCCTGTAGTTCAGACCAAAGACCAGGAAGGAAGCAGCTCCACTGGGCCAGAAAGTCAATCTTTCACTAACACTAAGAAAATGTCTTTAAAATGTGATGTTTGTGGGAAGTCTTGGAAGATAAAGAGTCAATTGAAAAGGCATTACAAAACCCACACAGGGGAGAGGCCTTTTTCCTGTCAGACATGTGGAAAATGTTTCACTCAGCTGAGTCATTTAAATAAACACATGAAAATCCACACAGGTGAGAGGCCTTTTTCTTGTCAGACATGTGGAAAAAGTTTCACTCACCTGAGTAGTTTAAATAATCACATGAAAATCCACACAGGTGAGAGGCCTTTTTCTTGTCAGACATGTGGAAAAAGTTTCACTCACCTGAGTAGTTTAAATAATCACATGAAAATCCACACAGGTGAGAGGCCTTTTTCTTGTCAGACATGTGGAAAAAGTTTCTCTCGACAGGATTCTTTAAATGTTCACAAGAAAACGCACACAGGTGAAAGGCCTTTTTCTTGTCAGACATGTGGAAAAAGTTTCACTCACCTGAGTAGTTTAAATAATCACATGAAAATCCACACAGGTGAGAGGCCTTTTTCTTGTCAGACATGTGGAAAAAGTTTCTCTCACTTAAGTTCTTTAAAAGCTCACATGAGAATCCACACAGGTGAGAGGCCTTTTTCTTGTCAGACATGTGGAAAGAGTTTCTCTCGACTGGTTTCTTTAAATGTTCACAAGATAATGCACACGGGTGAGAGGCTTTTTTCTTGTCAGGCATGTGGAAAAAGTTTCACTTTACTGAGTAGTTTAAATGATCACAAGAGAATCCACACAGGTGAGAGGCCTTTTTCTTGTCAGACATGTGAAAAAAGGTTCTCTCACTTAAGTTCTTTAAAAGCTCACATGAGAATCCACACAGGTGAGAGGCCTTTTTCTTGTCAGAGATGTGGAAAAAGTTTTACACAGCTAACCAGTGTAAATAATCACATTAAATTACACACAGGTGAGAGGCCTTTTTCATGTCAGACATGTGGAAAAAGTTTCACAATACTGAGAAGTTTAAATGATCACATGAGAATCCACACAGGTGAGAAGCCTTTTTCTTGTCAGACATGTGGAAAAAGTTTCACTCTACTGAGAAGTTTAAATGATCACATGAGAATCCACACAGGTGAGAAGCCTTTTTCTTGTCAGACATGTGGAAAAAGTTTCTCTCACTTAAAATCTTTAAAAGATCACATGAGAATCCACACAGGTGAGAAGCCTTTTTCTTGTCAGACATGTGGAAAAAGTTTCTCTCACTTAAAATCTTTAAAAGCTCACATGAAAATCCACACAGGTGAGAGTCTTTTTTCTTGTTAGACATGTGGAAAAAGTTTCTCTCACTTAAAATCTTTAAAAGCTCACATGAAAATCCACACAGGTGAGAGGCCTTTTTCTTGTCAGACATGTGGAAAAAGTTTCTCTCAACTGGATTCTTTAAATGTTCACAAGAAAACGCACACAGGTTAGAGGCCTTTTTCATAAGGAATATTTGGACAAAGCTTCACTCAAGGAGCCAGTTTTAATCTCCACTTAAAATCTTGAAATGAAAACAAGAAGTAATTTTTTTTTTTTACTTTCGCAAAGATTTTCAAGTACAAATATAAAAGTTCTTCATAGTAGTTTTCCATCATAGACCCTCTGCTGCCACCTTCTGGATTGAATTCTCGTCTTTTCTATAAACTTAACTTCAAGGCGACTGTGGCTTGATGGGTTGAGTAGTCGTCTGGCAATCAGAAGGTTGTGGGTTCGATTCCAGCTTCCCCTTGACACATGTCGATGTGTCCCTGGGCAAGGCACTTAACCCCAAATTGCCTACCGAGCTGCGTCTCGGGGTATAAATGTGTGCGCGTTAGTGAGAGCGACTGGGTGAATATGGCTATAGTGTACAGTGCTTTGGGTGCAGTCAGCATGACTGGAAAAGCTCTATATAAGTTCAGTCCATTTACCATTCTGCCTTGTAGATCTAGTCAGTTTTTTTAGATTTAACCAATGTTTTACACTCAGTTCTTTTGCCTAAAAAATGTCTTCACTTGCAAAGGCTAAATTATTAACAGATCTTTTTTTCAGTTAGCCGTTTAGATGTGTTATGTTCTGATAGTAAATGTTAGCAAACTCATTCATTGTTTTACTGGTAAGAATAAAAAATAAATTAGGTGTATATGTAACAGGTATATTTCTGGTAGCGTTGTTGCCTTGTAGCAAGAAGATCTTGGGTTTGTGTCCTACCCTGGCTATCCCTGTGCATGCGTGGGTTTTCTCCTAGTTAGCTGTTGAGATGTTTCATGTTCCTAGAGTTTATATTAGCAAACTCATTCATTGTTTTAATTCCTAATTGTATGTTACTGGTAGGAATTAAACAAAATCACAAGAATGATTCTGCAGAGCAGGACTGAAGTTTTTTTGCCGTTTATTTCTACTTTTTAAAAGAAGAATCTTTTAAATCTTCGTTATTCTTTTATAACCCTCTGTTTTTGTTCTTTTAACTCTTGATGTTTGTCCTTTTTTGAACACATTTTATTTACTCAAAAACCTTGTCTCTTGGAGTTTTTCTTTTGGTAAGACTCCTTCCATCCTGTACAAAGGTTTTTGGTTATTTCCAAGGGTCTTATATCTTAAGGAGCCGTGCAGGTTTTATATTTTATTTTAAATATTTTTAAATTTAAATCCCGTCCATTCTAGTAAGCTTGATTGACATTTATTCTCAGCTAGCGTGTGTAAAATCTCTAGAGTAGGATGTGAGGGTGTCAGTTCTGAGGCCTTTCAGATTTATCCAAATAACTGTTGGCTGCAATAATTAAATGTGATTACAAGGACTAGCCTTGGGTCAAATAGGGTCTGGTACAGCAGGTTGATTCAACTGCTTATTTCTATTTTCAATAGATGTCAAATACATATTTTTATTGATACTTGTTCTTGCAGCCATACTTAAATTTCTCAATAAAGTCCTAGTTGGAGACCAAAGGATACAATTCAGCTAATTTTCTTCATTTTCTATTCATTTTATGGTGTTCATGATGGTGATGATGATACATGGGATAAATGTTATAGGGCAAGGCTGTGCTCCCCGTGTGTCGAGTCCATAATTCAGAATTTTTTTGTTATGAAACTAGAGGGTTTGTGATGTTTTCAAAGCAGAACATGACCGACAAGGATGAAAAGTCAAAAGATTTTGCTGGAATTTACTGAAATCTTTTTTTTGTCTACAAAAGAAAAATAAAACCATATATTGAATTGAATATTACATACTATATTACAGACAAGGAAACAGCCTGGAGAATATCCTCATTTTAAGGACGCACCTCACGGATGATCCAGATCTCAGGTGTCAAAGTCCAGTCCTCAAGGGCTGGTGTCCTACAACTTTTAGATGTGTCCCTGGTCCGACATTACCTGACTCCGCCAGATAGATTTGCTCCGCATATCCATCTGGAAACCTTCCGTTGAAGTAACTTTGGGAAGGGGCGAAAATACAGGTTAGCTGATTGGCCTATGTTGGTGATAGACGGGCCAAATGAACCAATCAGATTCGTCGTCGCTCGTAACAGAGCGACGACGAAAACAACCACAAGCCAAGCTACTCTTGCTGCTGCAGGTAAAGGCTCGTTAGCTCAGCAAAGAAATACTCTGTAATTCCGATAAAACTTGCTCGATAGCCACGCTAACGCTAGTTTCATCGGCTGAAGCCGCCATGTTCTTTAGACTGAACTGTCACGCTTCCCGTTGCGTCACACCTCAACCCGCCTCAAAGCCAACGCTGATTGGACGTTCGTTTGGTGAACGGCTCCAAATTTTCTTTAACGGAGAGTATCCAGACTGATCTGCGAGTGAAACCTTGATAGCTCGCGAGATCAGGATGGTCTCACGAGGCTAGGTCCGACATGCCTGAGTCAAATAATCATGTAATTAGCAAGACTCTGAAGACCTGACTGCATACTGAGGAGCTTATTTGATTCAGGTGTGTGGGACCAGGGCAACTTCTAAAAGTTTCAGGACACCGGTCCTCGAGACTGGAGCTTGACACCACTGATCCAGATAAATGGTGTTTTGTCGTGTCATGTGACGACGCCAAAAGTTCAACATGTTCAACTTTTACATTTTTTTCTCAGTTTTTTCAGCAGAGATGTTTTACAATTATTTTGGCATATCAACGGGTGCTGGAGGTGAAGCCTAGATAGGTAGTTATTGTCAGGATGCAGCTTGTAGGCTGCATGCTGAACCTCCCTTCCTCTCTCTCTTCCCTGCGCAGCCTGATTGGTTTCACCTGTCAGGCTGCAATCATCACTGATCTGTCTCCACCTGTTATCTTCTCCATATAAACTCACTTCATTCTGTTCTCGTTGCCGGTCTGTAGAGTTCACTCCAGCTTAGTTTCTGCCAGAACCTTTACTTCAGCTTTGTTTTTTGTTCCAGTCAGCCAGAAGACTTTACTTCAGCTTTGTTTCAGCCCAGCCTCACCCAAGACACTGTTCCGTCCGGCTCACAAGTTCTCAACTCCTGTTCTCGGCTCTGATGTTCTGGTCTCAAGTCCTCGGTTCTGATGTTCTGGTCTCAAGTCCTCGGCTCTGATGTTCTGGTCTCAAGTTCTCGGCTCAGATGTTCCATCCTGCTCTCAAGTCTTCGGCTCCAGAGTTCCTCCCGGTCAGTCTCTCAGCACTCCTCCTGCCGGCCAGCTTCTGCACCCTACATCTCCGTCTGTTGAAAGACTCTGGGTTCCATCATCATCCATCTTCCACACTGTTCAATAAACTCACTTTTAAGAACTAGCTCTGTGTGTGCCTACTGTGTCCGGGTTCATCCCAGAAAAATATCATGACATTATGGACCGGCCAAGGGATGAGCCCGAGCACGCACAGAGCCTGGTGCAGAAGCTGGCAGGATCTGCCCCGCCTCCGGTTCATCTCGCCTGGGTCGCCGTGCGGCGACGCCTTGCCTCTGGTTCGTCTTGCCGAGGTCGCATCTGTGACGCCCTGCCTTTGACTCTGTTCCCCGGGGTCGCTCACCGCGAGACCCGCCTCTGACGCTGCCCAGCACTTAAAGACGCTGCTTTTAGTCGTCGCTGCCCAGCGTAACTATTGCCGCTGCCCAGCATATTAAGACTTTGCTGCCCAGCGCCTTCTTGTTTCTGTTTTTGTTTTGAGTTATTTTTGGCCCTGGTGTTTTTAACATTCCTTAGTTTTAGAGTATTTCAGTGTTTCATAGATTTCTTAGAATTCTTTAGTTTCGGTTTTGTTCTGTGTTCAAGTTCTGCTTAGCTTTTCAGCTCCTACTTGAGTTTCTATTTGCTTTTGGTTTTATTTCTTTTCAGCTCTGTTCTATTGTTCTAGGTTTGCCTTTAGTCTTTCGCGTTTTTGCTTCTGAATTCTAGTGTTTGCCTTAGACTTCCTGTTTTGCTTGTATTCTTATTTCTAGCTTTAGTTATCTTGTTTTTACATTAGTTTAGCTGTACCTGCCCTCGTCTCCCTGTTTTGCTTTGTTTTATAGTTTTGCTTTAGGTTTTGGTCCCCTTCCTAGTTTTCTGGTTTTGTTTTTGTTTTTCTAGCTTTAGCCCTGTAGTTCCTGTCTAGCCCCTGTAGTCCCTATCTTAGTCTTGTAGTTCTGGTCTTAGTTCTGTATTTGTTTTTATTAAGTTTTGTTTGTTTTATCCCCTTAGTGTCTATGTGTGTGGGTTCCTGCACCGTCTGGGTTCCTGCGTTGGATGGGTTCCAGCGCTCATAAAGGTCCCTGTGCTTTCTAATGTCCCTGCGCTTTACTTCTCCTGTCTTCTTTTGTTTTAGTTTTGCCCTGTTAGGGTTAGTCTAGTCCCCTCTAGCTTTCTGTAGTTTTTATTTTGTTTTGACTTCCCCTGTTCCCTGTTTTTCCCTGTTGTGTAGTCGCCAGAGTTCTCCGGCACTCGTGCCGCTGTTTGTGCCCTCTGGCACTTTTAAGAACTAGCTCTGTGTGTGCGTGCTGTGTCCAGGTTCATCCCAGAAAAATATCATGACAGTTATCGGTTCAAATTCAATGTCATGCTTAACCAGTATTAATTCAATTCAATTTCAATTCAATTTTATTTATATAGCGCCAATTCATGAAACATGTCATCTCAAGGCACTTTACAAAGTTAAGTTCAATCATATTATACAATTATTAGAAGTGGAAAAGCTGTCAAGATCTTTTAGATGAAGTTAGTTTATTGATATATGGTATAAAGCAAAAAATGTAATCATTTCACATGGGTTCCAGCACATAAAGGAATTGTAGGTAATGAAAAAATAGATAAGTTGGCTAAAGAACCAGTTAAGGCAAGATAAATTGAACATGATGTCCCACTAAGTAAAGGAGAAATAAAAGTAATTATGGAATTTAGAAGAAAGAGGAATCATTTACATAACATACAGAAGCAGGTAATCATAAGAAATAGAATCAAGTTTATTGCCAAGTAGGTTTGCACTTACAAGGAATTTGACTTGGTGTATATGGTGCAGATAAAATAAAATAGAATAGATATATATACAGAAGCTATATAAACACAATATACTGTGCGTTAATGTAACGCAGAAGCTTAGAAGTCCTGAAGGGGGGAGAGGCAGTGTCAAGTGTCACGGGCGGTTCCTGGCCTTGTTAAGGCCGGTAGCAGATGGGGAAAAAACTGTTCTTGTGGCGTGAGGTTTTGGTCCTGATGGAGCGCAGCCTCCTGCCAGAGGGAAGTGACTGAAATAGTCTGTGACTGGGGTGAAGGGGTCAGCCACAATCTTCCTGCACGCCTCAGAGTCCTGGAGGCGTACAGGTCCTGGAGAGATGGAAGATTGCAGCCAATCACCTTCTCTGCAGACCCGATGACACACTGCAGTCTGCCCTTGTCCTTAGCGGTGGCACCAGCATACCAGATGGTGATGGAGGAGTAGAACTGCACCATCATTGTCCTTGGCAGGTTGAAGTTCTTCAGCTGCCTTCTTCAGGAAGTACATCCTCTGCTGGGCTTTCTTGGTGAGGGAGTTAATGTTCAGCTCCCACTTTAGGTCCTGGGAGATGATAGTTCCCAGGAAGCGGAAAGACTCCACAGTGTCAATGGTGGAGTCACAGAGGGTGATGGGGGTAGCTGGGGCTGAGTTCTTCCTGAAGTCCACAACCATATCCACTGTTGTTACAGCGTTGAGCTCCAGGTTGTTCTCCCTGCACCAGGTCACCAGATGGTCAGCCTCCCACATGTAGGCGGACTCGTCACCATCAGAGATAAGTCCCATGAGAGTGGTGTCGTCCGTGAACTTCAGGAGCTTGACAGACTGATGACTGGAAGTGCAGCTGTTGGTGTACAGGGAGAAATAATCCATATTTCTCCTCTCCTATTCATTAAACTATTAACAGGTTGAGGATTGGACATAATAGTTTAAATAGTGGTTTAAAGATAACAGGTAAACATCCATCGGGTGATTGTTCTTATTGTGGGGAAACAGGAGTAGCACATGTGTTGATTTATTGTAGAAAATATATAAAAGAGAGGAATGAACTGGAAAGGGTAATGGGGAGTTCAGTGACTATGGTTAATTTATTAGGGAAGCATCAATTACATGATATAACTCAAGTACTTATTAAATATTTAAAAGAAACAAAATCCCACCAACACGTCTTCCATTGCAGAAGCAGAGCCTGAGGACTCTGGGTCGGGTTCTCCCATCTCTGGTGCTGAAGTCACCGAGGTTGTTAAAAAGCTCCTCGGTGGCAGGGCCCCGGGGGTGGATGAGATTCACCCTGAGTACCTTAAGGCTCTGGATGTTGTGGGGCAGTGTTGGTTACCGGGACTTTGCAACATTTTGTGGACATCAGGGGCAGTCCCCCTGGATTGGCAGGCTGGGGTGGTGGTCCCTCTATTTAAAAAGTGGGACCGTAGGGTGTGTTCCAATTACAGAGGAATCACACTCTTAAGCCTCTCTGGTAAGGTCTATTCTGGGGTTCAGAATAGACCTTACCATAAGGAGGGTCCGTTGGATAGTTGAATCTCGGATTCAGGAAGAGCAGTATGGTTTTCGTCCTGGCCGTGGAACACTGGATCAACTCTACACCCTCAGCAGGATCCTGGAAGGGGCATGGGAGTTTGCCCAACCAGTCTACATGTGCTTTGTGGATCTGGACAAGGCATTCGACCGTGTCCCTGTGGGGGGTACTCCAGGAGTTTGGAGTACAGGGCCCTTTAATAAGGACTGTCAGGTCTCTGTAGGACCGGTGTCAGAGTCTGCTCCGCATTGCCGGCAGTAAGTCGGACTCGTTTCCGGTGAGAGTTGGACTCCGCCAAGGTTGCCCTTTGTCACCGATTCTGTTCATAACTTTTATGGACAGAATTTCTAGGCGCAGCCAAGGTGTTGAGGGGATCCATTTTGGTGGCCTTAAGATTCCGTCTATTCGCGGATGACTTGGTCCTATTGGCTTCATCAGGGCGTGATCTACAGCTCTCACTAGAGCGGTTGGCAGCCGAGAGCGAGCCAGCCAGGATTAGAATCAGTGCTTCCAAATCCCAGACCATGGTCTTGAACCGGAAAAGGATAGAGTAAATCCTCCGGGTTGGGGAGGATGTGTTACCCCTAGTGGAGGAGTTCAAGTTTCTTGGGGTCTTGTTCACGAATGAGGGGAAGATGGAGCGGGAGATCGACAGGCGGATTGGTGCAGCGTCTGCTGTGAAGAGGGCGCTGTACCGATCCGTTGTGGTGAAGAGAGAGCTGAGCCAAAAGGCGAAGCTCTCGATTTACTGGTCGATCTACGTTCCTACCCTCATCTATGGTCACGAGCTTTGGGCCGTGACCGAAAGAACGAGATCCCGGATACAAGCGTCTGAAATGAGTTTTCTCCGTAGTGTGTCTGGGCTCTCCCTTAGAGATAGGGTGAGGAGCTCAGTCATCCGGGGAGGACTCAGAGTAGAGCCGCTGCTCCTCCACGTCGAGAGGAGCCAGTTGAGGTGGCTCGGGCATCTGGTTAGGATGCCTCCTGGACGCCTCCCTGGTGAGGTGTTCCGGGCACGTCCCACTGGGAGGAGGCCCAGAGGAAGACCCAGGACACGCTGGAGGGACTATGTCTCTCGGCTGGCCTGGGAACGCCTTGAGATTTCCCCGGAGGAGCTGGCCCAAGTGGCTGGGGAGAGGGACGTCTGGGCCTCCCTACTGAAGCTGCTACCCCCGCGACCCGACCCCGGATAAGCGGAAGACAATGGATGTATGGAAAATTTGCTGAGAGGATTTAGTATGTATGTGGGTTGAGTGTTTGACTATGTAAATAATTCAGTTATTTTAAAATTTGAAGATATATAGGAAAAAAAATTCTAAATTACATCTCTGTCCAGTTGGTGGCGGTAATACACAGTTTGTAAACTGCCAGAAAACGCTCTAGAAGACTTTTTGACTTTTAACAAAACTTTATTAACAAAAGGTTCAAGCAATTTGGATAAAAACAAGTGTCATTTCGTTAAAAGACTTACATTAGGAGCATTAGGAGCTAAATTGGAGTTCAGACACCTCACATAAAGTCTTGTTAAAACCCCACAACTGCATAAAATCCTCCATGTTCTGCATGGCTCTTTGGAAGTGAAGCTCCAGCCTAATCCTGGCTTTAACATTGCACTTCCACAGAGCCACAGCATCAAGGTGAGTTCCCCCCTGCAGTCTGTTTCCACGGGACAAATAAATGGCCATCTTTACCTCACTGATTAAAAAGTTTAAAAGACTGGCCTTTGGCATATTAATTTTCATTTTTGGAACAGTTCTCCAATAAATAAAGAAGTCGTAAAAATTGTACCAAAAAGACTAAAAACATTTGTTAAAAGGCTAAAAATGGTCTTTAGTCTGTTACAGTCCATAAAAACATGAAAAACATTTTCAGACAGACTGCAGAAAGGACACTCGTTTAATAGACCCCGATTAATAACGGATAAAAACGAGTTTGTGGCGATGGCACCATGTAAAATCCTCCATTGGAGATCCCCAGTTTTTTAATTGGAGGCTTGTATAAAGTCCTCCACTGGGGTGCTCTACCAGCAAGTTTATCTGTCCATACACATACTGAGCGGTTCTCGAGGTTTCTTTGAGGCATTACTTTAGAGCAGACTCCATAAACAGTTTTCTGGTCCATAGTGAATAAAACCATCTTCTGTGGGTCCGGGCTAGAGACCAGACGTCCACTTTGCTCCGGGAAGTCAGAATCCAGGATCAGGCCAGGAAAGGAGTCCGTTGGGTCTGGTTGGCTTTGTCCCTCACAAACATATGAGAATCCATACAGGACAGAAGCCTTTCTGTTGTGATCTATGTGGAAAAAGCTTTAGCTCGAAATCAAATTTAAACACGCACATGATAATCCATACAGGAGAGAAGCCTTTCTGTTGTGATCTATGTGGAAAACGATTTAGCGATAAATCCACTCTAATCAAACACATGAGAATCCATACAGAACAGCAGCCTTTCTGTTGTGATCTATGTGGAAAACAATTTAGCGTTATATTAAATTTAAACGCACACATGAGAACCCATACAGGAGAGAAGCCTTTCTGTTGTGCTCTATGTGGAAAAAGTTTTAGTGAGAAATCCACTCTAAACAAACATATGAGAATCCATACAGGACAGCAGCCTTTCTGTTGTGATCTATGTGGAAAAAGATTTAGTGAGAAATCCTCTCTAAACAAACATATGAGAACCCATACAGGAGAGAAGCCTTTCTATTGTGATCTATGCAAAAAAAGCTTTAGCTCCAAATCAAATTTAAGCAGTCACACGAGAATCCATACAGGAGAGAAGCCTTTCTGTTGATTTCTGATGATTAAAACGTAGAAAAATAAAAATGTAAACAAATAGCTTGAAGGAAATATAGGAAAAGTGAAACAAAATAAAACAGGAAAAGGATAACTAAGAGCAAGTATTAATGATTTTATAAACATTTGGATAACAAATTTAAACTAATGATTTTTCAGTTAAAAGCTTAACTAGAACAATCATAGTCAATCCTAAGCAAATAGGTTTATAATCTTGATTTAAAAGAACTCAGGGTTTCAAGCACTTTATACAGTTTTCTGGAAGTTTGCTCCAGTTGATAGAATATGGGAAGTCATCTTGTTACAACTTGCAAAGCACTCTGGGGTCTAGTTAAAGTGCTATACAAGTACAAACCAGTTACCAGATTAGGTCTGAAGCAGAAGTCCTTAGTCGTCTGGAGGGTTGATAAGACTTTGTTGATTTCACAGTGGAGAAATTCACTTGTCATTGAAATGCTGATAACAAGTCTATCATGTACTTAGGTGCTAAGCCATTCAGGAATTTTTTTAATTGACTTTTTTGGTGGACCTGTGAAAACAATGTTCAATTATTGATTTGACTAAAATTGAATGCATGGATTAGTTTTTCCAAAACCTGCTGAGACATTAATACTTTAATCCTGGAAATGTTCTTCAGGTGATGGAAGGCAGACTTTGTAATGGCATACCGCGCACGTGACGTCACCGACTCAAGAGCAACGGCCCTTTTGCCGCTTAGGTAGGGCATACAGGAGAGAACGCACGGATAACCCAGCCATTACACGCGCAACAGAACCAGCGATATAACCGACTTTGCAGACGTTAAACTTTCCCAAGACGATGTTCCAGGCGCACGGATTACTGGTCGCACTGTCGAAGAACACACCAACCTTCAGCTCAAACGATGGCTTGAGTGTCGAGGGCTTAAAAAGATCGGAAAATGGGCCCAGTTGATCGAACGGTAAGCTTTGTTTTTTTTTCCTGCGCGGCGGTCATGGCGTCATCGGCCATTTTTTTGTTTGTAATCACCGTCCAGGGATAGGTATATGTTTAATGTTTGTCTTATTTGAAATGTTTTTGAGTAAGCTATCCTGGTAGCAGGGTATCAAGTTAGCGCCTGCTACCATGATAGCCTATATGCTGTCATGGTAGCAGGCGCTACTTTATTAACATGTCGGCCACCAAAATACTCTTACCTTGACTTGATGTCGCTGGAATTGGGTCAGGATGTTCTTCGGTTGGGCCCTTTCCTCCAACAAAATGCTTGCTACATATGTAGGTGAATTTGGTAACTTTTTCCGGGTTGAACTGTTGTGTAGGCCGACCGCCCCGGTGTACCCAGCGCACACATTTCTCCTTGGCAGTCTTGAAGAAAACATCCTTCATATGCGGCCGATCAGCGTACCTCGAGTCACTGTTGCCCGTTCCATAGCAACAATGTTTAAAAACCATGGTTTTAGATTTGGAAAAAGCAGTCGTTTACCGAGTAAAACCAAGGGTAACGCACGTCTCTTTTACAGCGAAACAGCGGCGGACTATGCAAGCTTGTCCTACTGCGTACCACGTGATGTGACGTCATCGTGACGTTACGTTTCTAAAAATAGCTAGCTTGCGGTACGCCATTGTGTTTAGATGCCTTTGGAGGTTCATGCCTGAGTCTTAGTGTAACGCCCTTTAAACTGGGGTCCCATGAAACTTTGCTGTCAGGCCTGAGGAGGCACTGCTGAGGATGAGCCCTGGTTGAGCTAAGTATCAAAATATTAACTCCATTCACCTCATCAAGTAAGGTAAAAGCCAAATCAGCTAAAATTAGGAGGTAAATTGGGAAGTGAGACTTTGTCAAATCCAGAGCTTTGCAATCACAGCTGTTTGGTCACTTTGCCCAAATCTGGATGCTGAACATGACACACTGCTTTATCACTGAGGTGTGATGGTTGTCTCGTGGGAAAGTGTTGCAGAGTTTTTGACCTACACAGAGAAATGCCTGAATTTATGAGAGGAGAAACTGGATATTGTACATTTCTGACATGATCCAGACTGCATTGCCAAGTTAGCCTATCTTAGACATGTTTATCATATTGAACAGCCTCAACCTCTCCATCCAAGGAGGCTACACATCTATCCTTAAAGTTAGAGACAAAATCACCACCTTTATGAAGAAGAATACAAGATGGAATAACAGACATGTTTCCCCAACTGACGGACTTTTTAAACAATGAGAAGCTGTCTGTTAACCTGACAACAGCCAGATGCATTTCGCTCCGCCTAGCTCCACTCACATACATCTGGGACACCGGCATAGGAATTGCCTTTACTGAAGGCTGGGCCTTATCAAAAATCCTTGCATATGATTGGATAAGCCACTTGTCTGTCATCTTTATTGACGTGCTATTTCAACCACTCACACCGAAGCTAACCCGTGACGCTGATGATAGCGACACAGGAAAAAAAAACACATTTTTTTTTTATGTGTTTGCGGCTCTAGTGGCACGCGTTTTATTGACAGTGAGCTAACAGGAAAAGGGGGAAAGACAGGCGGCAAAGCGCCGCGGGTCGGAGTCGATCCTGGGCCGACCGCGTTGACGACTAAAGGCCTCCTAATATGGTTCCCGCTCCGCAGCGGACGCGCCCCGGAAAACAAAACTTGCCAAATCCGGTCGGGAGAAAACATGGTTTCCACCAACAAAAGCCTTCAGAGCCGTTCTCTGATGTTCTTTTACTGAAACAATATTAGTTAGATTGGACAACACGGAAGAAATAGCAGCATGGTCGCGTCTCCACTACGTCACATCTATGAAACTCCAGCCCTGCGTCCTGATTGGCCAGACCATAAAATTGGTTGGAGAAATCACTCTCTATGGGCGATGTCCCAGATGTATGTGAGTGGAGCTAGGCGGAGCGATATGCATCTGGCTGTTGTCAGGTTAGCTGTCTGTTGCTATTGTGAGGGATGTTGTGACTTTACACCTAACATCACTGTGTGAGCACTTCAGCTCATATTTCTCTGATGTGAACACTGATGCCTGGGACTGGGTGCTGATCCATTTTCACCTGCTGCAACAAGAAATGTCTTAACAGGTAAAACAAGAACAGCTCTTGAAGTTATCTTGTGACAGAACATTGAAGGCCAGATTCCATCAGGAAAGTCATATGTCTCTCTCTCTCTCTCTCTCTCTCTCTCTCTCTCTCTCTCTCTCTCTCTCTCTCTCTCTCTCTCTCTCTCTCTCTCTCTCCTCTCTCTCTCCTCTCTCTCTCCTCTCTCTCTCTCTCTCTCTCTCTCTCTCTCTCCTATTTTTATGTTTAGTGTTTTTATTATATATTTCCTGGAACATATAGACCAGTGGTTACCATCTTATTTTCCTGTATATATCTATTGATTTTCTCTCTTATGTGTACAGAAGGCCTGCAGAAAGCAGAAAAACATGTTGTGATAATGATATGAACTGCACTCAGCCATCTGGTCTGCATACGCATAATTGAACTGTGGGAAACTTTGTATTTTCTCGAAGGTCACATTGCTGTATGCCTCCCCTACACTCCTTAGAAAATAAAAGTAAGGAGCGACAGGGATGTGTTTCAGAACGGGTAGGAGATGCAACTGAGCACATACCTGGCGTTCTCCTTGAAGAAAAGATCTAATGGTTGTTGTCTCTCTTCTTTGTGTTTATTGAATGTTTTAGGTGTTTAAACCCGACAGTGTTTATTCCTGCAAGAGTAGCCTTTCAGCCTGTATGCTTCCTCTCATAGTTCCTTTAGCATAGGTACGTCACAATGTCCCTTACCGGCGCTAAGGAGCTATAAGGAATCCCACAATCCTTTGCAGGACATGACATATAAGCCCAGCCCACCTCACAGAAATGATCATAAATGGCCGTTTCTCTTTTCAGGTGACTTCACGCTCACGTGACTACTCAGCGCGTCCGCCATATTGGGTGGCAGTCGTTTCGCACCATTGACCTGCATTGTATGACGCCTTAGGCAGTATTGAAAGTGAACATTGGGGAAAACGTGTTTAATGGTTGGTTGCACGGCCCGTGGAGGTGGAGAACAACGCTCTATCGCCTACCAGCCGTAATCGTGAATCAATGTGAAAAAACAAAACAGCTCTCTGAACAACGCCGTCACCTATGGCTGACACGGATATCCAGGTCCGATTTGGACGGTGTTAAGCTGGAATACGCCAGAGTCTGCGGTGCTCACTTTGTCACAGGTAATTAACTGTTAAGCATTTAAAACATGTAAGAATATATTAATAATAGGGCTTGGGCGTCATGTTGAATGCCTCCGCGGCTCCGCCCCCGCTACTCAGAATACTGCCTATGACTACCGCGTACTGTACTCCCTCTCAGCCGTGTTTTAATTTGATTAATTTCACCTTAACTTGATTTCAACCATGGTAAACCGTTGCTGTATTGTGGGCTGTAACAGCGCAACACATGATCGCCATGGGAAAAACATAGAAACAGATTAATTTTCCACCGCTTTCCTGCCTGGAGGCGCAACCACGGAGAACAACTGTTAGCGATAACAAAGAGTCGTCGGCTCGCTTGGATCGCGGCTGTAAGTCGACCGAACATAACTTTCCACAGTATCCCGATGTCAATGAGAGTGTGTTCTAAACCTTTGAAACACATAGCAGCTAGTTAAAAGTACATTACATGCGTGAGTGGTTGTTAGCACTAATGGTTAGCAGCTACTAAACTAGCATGGGCCAGAGCCCGTCTGAGCACAGCTTACCTTTGTACGAGTTACTGTGTTCCCACTGTTTGCTGGCTTTATGATCTGCAGCTCCTGAACCATTCATGAACTGCACATGAGACTCCAAGGACTTGTAGCTTTGTAACTGTTCTGAAGTATAGGCGCTCACACCACAAACAAGGCAGCCAAAGACGTCTGATATGCAAAGTGACGTCCGCGCTGCTTCCGGGTAAATACAACTTAATTTTGCACTGGTCATTGTTCTGCTTAAATAATTAAAGCCGCGAGCGGCGTCGATCAGCCCTGCAGCCAAGCGCCTTCGCGCACCGCCGGCCGTCAGCCACCGCAGAAGCTGTCACGCATTTGCGTCGGATTGTTTACATTTTTACCATCTTATTAAAACTCACCCGTCCACGTATGATGGTGATTTCCTTCATGTACATAACTTTGACATCTCGTACCCAACCAGATGTGAACTGGTTGTGAGCCTCTAGACCCTTGTAAGCTCTCATTTCCTCAAGACTGTGCAGAGGGTTTTTACCGAACACCAGGTAATGCACTATGTCGCCGTGCTCTACATTTGGCCAATCATCTGGATTAGTGCTAAACAAGGCACCGTGAAGGGCATAGGGGTCCGTATGGTCGATCACGGAACATTTCCTCAGATATACGTCCTTATCTGGTCGCTCTAGCGTGCTGGCGTACTTATCCATTCGCGATATGATATGATAATATGACACCCAAGATGGCGGACCGGAAGCTGGCCAGTGACGTCACTGAAAACCCCCTATTCACGAGAACGCGAGTCCGTACTCAGATTATACCTGGTCTAATAAGAATTGCACGTTAATGTCTCGCATAGATTACTGGTTAGTTTCTGATTACTTAGATAAGAATAACGTTAATCCTAGAATATTAATAACACCTTTAACCGATCATAAAGCAATATCATTGATTGCCTCACTCAGGTATCACTATTGCTGAAAAAGAGATAATAATTAATCAATTAGCTGACGATACCACTTTATTCTTAAAAGATGCTTCTCAGGTTTCTTTAGCAATTAATACAGTTGAGAAATTTTCTAGAGCGTCTGGACTCTACCTTAACATTGGTAAATGTGAACTTTTAGCCCTTAAAGGGGAAGTCCGGTCAACAAGGAAAAATCAGGGTATCATTAGCTATAACTAAAACTAATACGTTTGTGGTTATTTAATGAACTTATCTTTAATCAATAAGAAAATAAAAACATAAATTGTCGTCTGAATCACTGTGTATGGGGGCTGACATTACTGCCCATATTTGGGCAGTAAGGGGCGTTTGACATCACATCCTGGGGCGTGGAAAAGTGGAGCGGCGACAGCATTTCTCTCCACTTTCCATGCAAAGTCAATAGGAGCCGTTCTACATAGCTGCGATCATCAATCATTTTTTCGGATTTCCAGAGGACTTCACCACTGACATTCCCAAGAGCTATTGCTGAAGCAACAATGCCCACGTGCATGGCCATCGGATGTTCCAACACAACTGGTAAAAGTGGAAAAAACATTGCTTATTTCAACTTCCCGATTCATGAGCCACCGGGCTCGTTGCTGGATTGCCAACTTGAAGAGAGCAGATTTGCCATCTAACTTCTGGCCAGAGAGAAAACACGTCATATGCAGCGACCATTTTGAAGAAGAATGTTTTGAACATGACATGAGAGCGAGGATTTTCGGTAAGTTATTTTTTATTTTAGAATTTTTTATTTAGAATTTGCGGGGATGGTCACTGAGCAGAGGGGCGGAGGGATACCACATGTGATGTGGTATCCCTCTGCCCCAGCATGTGCTGGAACGCTCTTATATTTTAATATTTATACAATAATGACCACCTGCCCTATTTACTAGAGGGCAAATATATAACTTAAGTCACTTCAGCGCGATCTCTCCTCCGCTGTGTGTGTGTGTGTGTGCTCGCTCCGCTGCAGCGCCGGCGCACACACACACACACACACACACACACACACACACACACACACACACGCGTGTATACATATATACTGTAGGACCCGACTGAGTTTGCACTGGAAATAAGTACGCTGGATTCCGTCAAAAGTCCGGTTTCTGTCAAGAAACTCTTCTAAAAAAATCCATATTGCTATCAGATGATGATAGCTCCACGGAACTCTCATCACTGTCACTAAGTACTTCATCACTCTCTGCTTCGTACAGAGCACCAGTCGTCACCATGTTGGAAAATAGTGTGCCGTGACAAACAGAGCGTTGAAACTTGCTCAACCGCGGGTCCGCCGAGTGACGTGTAAAAATGGGAGGTGACAGTACTATTCCTGACCAAGATGGATTCCTCCACATAAACATGATTAAATTAAAATTATTCATAATTAAAAAAACGTATAATTTTTTGCACAGTATGTAGTAGTTTTATATTTAAAGTACTTTCAGCAGTTTAAATTCTGATTTTGACCGGACTTCTCCTTTAAAAATTGTAACACATCCTCCATCTATAATATTCCTGTAAAAGACTCTGTCACCTATCTCGGCATAAAGATCAACAAAGATCAAATCTCTAGAAATGCTCTGAATTTTAACCCTATTATAGAAAATGTACAAAAGAAACTCAATTCTTGGCTCCAAAGAGATTTATCAATTCAAGGAAGAATTTTATTAGCAAAAGCAGAAGGTATCTCCCGTTTAACTTATCCAGCTTTGTCTCTTTCTGTAAATAAAGATCTGACATCATTGATAAAATGCTTTACAGATTTGTATGGAAAAATAGAATTCATTATATCAGGAAATCAGTTTTAATGAACTCATTGGCACTTGGTGGCCTCAATTTTCTTGATTTTTTCGACCTTAAACAATACATTCAAAATAAATTGGATTAAACAGTTTCTTAAAAATTCATCCTCAATCTGGAATTTTATACCAAACTATTTATTCTCAAAACTTGGTGGCCTTAAATTTATTCTTCTTTGCAACTACAACATTGAAAAACTCCCCATAAAGTTATCTAATTTCCACAAACAAATGCTTCTTTCCTGGTCTCTAATTTACAAACACAATTTTTCGCCCCATCGCTATCATATTTGGAACAATGGAGACATTCTGTACAAACATAAATCTTTGTTCTTGGAAAATTGGTTTGAACATGGAATCATTTTAGTTCAGCAGCTTTTCAGTCCTGATGGAGTCTTAATGTCATATTCTGAACTTCTAGAAAAGTTTGGTCTCCCCATACCTCCTAAAGAATATGCACTTGTTTTTGACGCCATCCCGTCTGGTGTCATAATGCTTTTTAAATCTTCTAGAACTTCTGCTCTGACTCCACCGGATCTGGACCCTGCTAACACTAATGTTGGTCAAATCTGTTTTTCTACTATAAAACGAAAGAACAACCGTGATATACGTGCCTTATTCCAGAAGGACATTGTCTCTGCTCCAAATGCTATTTCGTATTGGAATAACTTTGCCTCCAACCTGGACTGGGGAAAAATCTGGTGTCTTCCATCTAAATATTTGATTATTAATAAGATCAAAGAAGTATCTTTTAAGATTATCCATCGTTTTTATCCCTGTAAATTTTTCCTGCAACGATACAAAAAAGACATTGACACAAACTGTTCATTCTGCCAACTCCATGAAGAAGATCTCTGTCATTTATTCTGGTCATGTAATTTCTCATATTTTCTGGCAAGATATTTGTACATTTATTTCCCAAACAATTCTTGATGGCTTTTCTCTTAACTATATAAATGTGTTGTTTGGATTCTTCTCTTATCCCACTAATAAAACTAAAAATTTTTATATTATCAATCTAATTTTATTCGTTGCCAAATATCATATACATAAATCTAAATTTTCAAATCAGAAACCTCGCTTTGCAGCCTTTAGAGAGGAATTCAAACAATATATTAGATCTCTCGAATATTCAAAAAATAGAAAAGCCATTAAGACAATGGATTTGTGCTCTTACTTTAATATCTTTCTGAGTTAATTTTTCATTTATTTATTGGCTTTTCGATTTGTTTGTGCTTGATATGTAACACCCTGGCATTACTGTCTTGTCTGTTTTATTACTCATTTGTATTGTTAATTTTGCTTGTTTGTAAACCCCTTTATCAATAAAAATATTTAAATAAAAAAATAAATTAAAAAAAAACGCGAGTCCGTACTCGCGTTCTCGTCAAGTCTGTTCTCGATAAGAACACAGGAAGATCGGATTTGACGAGAACGCGAGCACGCAGCACGTATTGTGCATTGGAACAGAAGTATACTCGTGACGTCATCACACCCACAGCTCTTGAGCATTTCTTTAACGTTCAAAACTATTTATACACTACACCATCATATCTTATTGAAAACGTTTTTTTTATTAATTTCTAAAAAGTCTAATAAAATATCTAAAAGAAATCACAGAACTGTGGGCATAAAACCAACAATAGCGGGAATTTCTGGGGAGTTGTAATTGTTTTAGTTGCAGAGGCGATTGAATCTTCTTTAAAAATCAGCACTTTGTAGAAGCAAAATGAGCGATACGAGCAATGTTGCTGTTGCTTCGGTCGTTGGTCAGCTTTACCAGCAGCCTGAAGAGGAGGTGATGCAGTTAAGGAGGCAAATCTGAGCAAGGAGAAGATTGATGCAGCAGAGGAGGCTAAGAAGGCAGGCTTTGCTCACCCATCTATTGCCAACTGGTAGGCATTTTAAGATTGACAGCCTATTTCCTACTTTTATCTTTAAAAAAACATTGAGGATGGTATTGAAAACGTGATCAGGTTGAAATTGTGACTATTTTTCTATAAATAATTAAAATGAAGACCCAATTGTAACATTAGTAACAGTATGACAGAGTTAAGCTACTTTATTGCACCTACTGACCTTCACAGCATTGATCATTAAGAAAGGGAAAAAAAACACATTTTTATGTCTGTCCACCTTTACAGTGATTAATCTATAAATTATGTGCAGTTAGTTCAGCTCATTTTTCAGTGAAATGGTAAAAATACCAGAGAAGGGAAGCCATTTGTTACATTTACTATACATTTTATCTTTTCTTTCTTGAGAACTATAATAATCTGCATGTTAAGCAGGTATAGTTTTATGCTGTGAAAAGGTGACAATTGAAAAAAACAATTACGGTAACATTTGGCATTTTTTATTTACAGGAAGAAACAGAAACAAAATATGTGAGGATAAACACCTCTGTGCCAATCCTCCAAATATGTTTTAATGAAGGGGACCTGAAACCAGCCTTCAGGCTAAACAGGGCCACCATCGTGGTCCCCATCCAGAAGGTCCATGGATGGCCACATGAGATAGAGGTGCTGCTGACCCTCTACTGGCTGGCCTGTGGTGCATCCTATAGGGAAACAGCTTGCCAGTAAGATCTCTTACCTTCTTGTCGTTAAATAGAGCCAACAATGACACACAATTGATACATAGATTATATTAATTGGATAGAAGATTAAGACATATCACTATATTACCTAAATTACAAGTTAATTTTATATTTGGTACAGGTCTAGTGGAGGCACGCTACAACAGACACCACGCCAAGGCGAGAAACATCGTTGAGCGTGCCTTTGGTGGTCTGAAGACACGGTGGCATTTCATCTTCTTAAGGGCGTTGGAGGTCCGCCTGACGTTTGCCCCAAAAGTAATCGCCGCCTGCTGCATCTTCCACAGTATTTGTATAGCAGCAGGTGATCAGCTAGATGAGGAGGTCGACCCAGAGGAGGACGGCCATCCGGCGGCTGAAGACAGGGAGCTGCTCCAGCTGGCTGCATGTTTAAGTGAACATGACTACATCTGACCTAACCTAGATCAGTTGGAGTCATGTTCACATGCTGCTTCATTTAATTTTTTTACCACCTGTGAAAATACATTAAATAATCATTAAATAATTTCCATTCCAACTATTTTTAATTCTAAGTTTATAGGCGTTGTCTATTTGTATAAGACCTTAATAGGAGTTATTTCTTTGTTTTAAACCATGTTAGTAACTGTTAATAATTTGTTGAATATATTACACCTTCATTCTGTTCCAAAGATAAAACATTTGTACAAAATAAATGTTATTTTTATATACTATTATTACTATTGTTTTCTTTCCCTCTTTCTCCTCTCAATTATTCATGTCCTGACTCAGAAGAAACTCACTTAGATAGGAAAAACATTTATATATATATATATATATATATATATATATATATGCTGCTGTCGTCCTTGGCAGACATTTACAATTTATTCCAGCAAGTATTGAGTTAATAAAGCAACACACGTCAGTCAGATAAACACAAAACAAATCATAACCAGCGGTATTATGCACACTACTTTTTTTTAATTACGCACTAACTCTGTAAACAGGCCACATAGGGAAGCTTAAAAGTATAATGTTCTCGCCTCAAACGATCTGAAAACGTACTTTTGAAGAACAACAACAGCAGAAAAGGGAATTTTTAACTTACCGCTGTGAGCTCTGTTTGCGCTGTCTCGAGTCAAGCTGCGGCCGCGGTGCATGCTGGGCAAGCGGTCAGTCTGAAGAACGCACGCATCAGTCTGCTCTTATGCATGCTCGACAAAGAGGGCGGGGCGAGAACAACATCCGGGGAATTCGGCGCGTTCTCGATTTGGCGTTCTCGGCAATTGGAACAGTGCTCGGGCTGAGGCTGATGACGTGTCACAAGCACACGAGAACGCTCAAGAACGCATATTGAGAAACGGCCAAAGTCTGCAGAGAACAGAGCGTGTGGTTGTAAGTAGCACCATTTACCCTTTCACATATTCCAGGAGTTGTTGGTCATCCATGTGGTTAAGAGGCCTTTGGCCATCTCCACCTTTGTTGTGTACAGCAACTTAGATCTGTTAGATATTGTAACAGTGTAACAGCAACGTGTTAAAGGAAGCAATAAAATCACCAGCTGTGATGAAATACAATTTATACATCTGTGTTGGCCGCACCTGCAGCCACACAGTCAGTAACCCCACAAACAACTACTTCTTCACTTTAAGTTTTCACACACATACACTGCAGCATAAATACAATGGTTTGTTTTTATTGTGACAATATTGAAAGACGTTAGTTCCAATTGTAGCGCACATATTTGTTAACTTTTGTATATATAATGTTGTCACATAACATTTGTTTGTGCTTCCTGTTCTGGTGTTGTGGGGAGTACCTTGAAGTGGGCTGAAGCAGAGGACTCTGGCTGGTACACTCCAGTCCCTTATTGACTGACTGACTGGGTGGTACCATCTGGAGTTCCTCTAGGGGGAACACTATGGAGTCCTTATTCTAACTTTGTTGCATAATCTTTCTTTTGCTTTTGTGATTTGTCTATTATGTTATGTTTAGTTATTAGTCATTTAAGTTTAATCCTTAAGCTAACTGTTTAGTTATGTTTGTTAAATGTGTGTAGATGTTCCCCCTTCCCTCTTCCTCAGTGGGTCAGTCTGGTCTGATCAGCCAGTATTTAAGACCCTTTTGTTTGCTGTGTGTCAGGTCAGTTTGTTTGAGATTTTGTTTAACTTTGATGTGTTTTACCTTAAATTAGTTTCTTCATTTGACCTCTTTTAAGGGCCCTGTAATTATTGTTTGGACTTTTGTTGCTTTGGGGAAATAAAACCCATTTTCCTTGAAAATCCCCACTGTGTCCTCATGCTTGTTCGGCTCGGTCCCTCACTACATTTGTTAACCCTAAAAACAAAACTTATTCATATAATTAAAACAAATAAACTTAAACAAGATCATCATCTGTATGTCAACTCTTTTTAAAAAGACTGGTTACTGTTAGAACGCTGTGTAAATGGCTACTAAATGATAAAATTCTCCTTCTTGCTCATGGGTTTAACAGTGACACCTAGTGGTTAATTTATGCATTTATTTTGAAGAACGGTAGATTTCTTCTTCGTGTGTTTTGTTATATGTAGCACTTCCTGTTCTTACTAAGCACAATGAGACAGTGGCCGTTTCTCAATATGCGTTCTTGAGCGTTCTCGTGTGCTCGTGTGCTCGTGACACGTCATCAGCCTCAGCCCGAGCACTGTTCCGATTGCCGAGAACGCGCCAAATTCCCCGGATGTTGTTCTCGCCCACCCTCTTTATCGAGCATGCATCAGAGCAGACTTGTGCATTCTTCAGACTGACCGCTTGCCCAGAATGCACCGCGGCAAGATAATTTTTAGGCTTTTAGAAATTAAAAATGTTTTAAAAAAATGTTCAATAAGATTTATTGTGGTGTAGTATATAAACAGTTTTGAATGTTAAAGAAATGCTAAAGAACTGTGCGTCTCATGACGTCACAAGTACGCTTCTGTTCTTGTCAAGTCCGATCTTCCTGTGTTCTCGCCAAGACCGGACTTGACGAACACGCGAGTCCGTACTCGCGTTCTTGTGAACTGAGAAACGGCCAACGTTTGATCCTGAAGGAACCTGAGGAAAATTGTTAAGATAGCGCCCTTGGAAAGCAGAATGAGGTATGAATATATGCAATTGTGATTTGTGATAAGAGATGTCGTTCATTTGTTTAAGAAGTTGTAGAATGTCATGTTTGTTTAAAAACAGAACTTTGTATGCTGATAGTTTTCTACAAGAGTTGAGCATGTCCAACAATTATGTATCTTTGTATTTCATACTACAGTTTTCAGGGTGTCTTTCACAAGAAAAGTAAAGATTAAACTACACCCGTTTGGAACTCCCTGCGTCTGGCTGTTACAGTGAAAACTCACTGCAAGAGACCAGATCCTTCTACCGTGAAGCTGACACCATCTCATCTGGAACCCAGCTGTCTCCACTTGCACTAATGAGTGCCACACAGGCAAGACAAAGCATACAATTAAAATGGACCATCACATGAACAAGCTCACAACATAACAAGCATCCATCCTACTTTGGATGGTGCAGCTCTTCTTTCTAGAAATCTGGCCGGATTTATTAGTCCTCCTAAATGCTGACAACCCAGGGTCCAGACCAGGAAGCAGAGCCGTAGTTTAACACACCTCTCTGCAGCTTCTGTACTGTTACCCATCCATTATCGTATTGAGACGGTGTCTTTCCCACGGCCAAAACATAACAGATCAAAAACTTATCTAAAAGGAACAAATCATAAAAACTTAATAAAAATCAATACGGTTCACCTTGAACCTAAAAATAAAACAATTAAATGTGGTCTATTAAATATAAGGTCTCTCCCTCCAAAGACTTTGTTAGTTAACGAATTGATTTCTGATAAACAGATTGATTTGTTTTGTCTCACAGAAACCTGGCTACAAGAGGACTACGTTAGTATAAATGAGTCAACTCCCTCTAATTATTCAAATTTCCACATTCCCAGATATGTGGGAAGAGGAGGAGGAGTGGCAACCATCTTTCAGTCTGATTTATTAATTAGTCCCAGGCCAATTAATAACTACAGTTCTTTTGAACATTTAACCCTCAGTTTCCCTCATCCAAACTGCAAAGCAATAAAACCTCTTCTGTTTGTTGTTTTGTATCGTCCACCAGGCCCTTACACTCAGTTTTTGGATGAGTTGTCAGATTTCTTATCTGATTTGGTGTTAAATACTGATAAGGCTATTATAGTGGGTGATTTTAACATCCATGTTGACACAGAATGCGATAACCTTAGTGTAGCCTTTAAAACTATCCTAGATTCAATTGGTTTTGCTCAAAATGTGCATAAACCGACACACTCTTGGCTCCATACTTTAGACCTTGTGCTGACATATGGCATTGATTGTGAAGAATTAACAGTATTTCCTCACAACCCTGTCCTATCTGATCATTTTTAATAACATTTGAGTTTAATCTAACTGAGTTCTCCACCCCCAAAAGAGGGTTCCATTATAGTAGATCTTTATCGGATAATGCTGTATCAAAACTTAAAGAGTCTGTCCCCTTTTTAATATCCTCCGTATTGCAGAAATGCCCTGTAGATGGCAGCAATGTTGTTTCTTCCAATTCACAAATAGATGTCTTTGTAAACGGTATGACTTCGTCATTGCGTTCTGCATTAGAAAATGTAGCTCCCTTGAAAAAGAAGGTGATTATTCACAGGAAGCTGGCTCCTTGGTTTAATTCAGAGCGGCGTTCCTTGAAGCACAATGTTAGGAATTTGGAGAGAAAATGGCGCTCTACACACCAAGAGGAATCCTACCTAATCTGGAAGAACAGTCTATTGTTGTATAACAAGACCCTTCGCAGAGTTAGAGCAGCATATTTTTCATCATTAATTGAGAATAAGAATAATCCTAGATTTCTCTTCAGTACAGTTGCCAAACTTACCCAGAGCCACAGCTCTGTTGATCCATCCATTCACTTAGCTCTTAGCAGTCATGATTTTATGGGATTCTTCATAAATAAAATTGATTCCATTAAAAATAAAATAATTGGCATCCTCCCAAACATGATTACCTCTTCCTCAGTAAGTGAGGGAACATTGGAGGAATCCTTAGAACCTGCGCAGTGTCTGAACTGTTTAAAAGCAGTAGAGCTTTCTGAGCTATCTAAAATTTTAGCTTCATCTAAACCTTCTACCTGTATGTTAGACCCAATCCCAACCAAGTTGTTTAAGGAGGTATTCCCTCTGATCAGTGGTCCTATTTTAGACATGATTAATCTATCCTTGGTAAATGGATATGTATCACAGGCTTTTAAAGTAGCTGTTATTAAACCTTTACTTAAGAAACCATCTCTTGATCAAGATGAGTTAGTAAATTACAGACCTATATCTAATCTTCTTTTCTTATCTAAAATTCTTGAGAAAGTAGTTGCTAATCAACTATGTGAACATTTACAAAGTAATGACCTACTTGAGGAGTTTCAGTCAGGCTTCAGAGCTCATCATAGCACTGAAACAGCTCTGGTGAAGGTCACCAATGATATTCTCATGGCCTCAGATAATGGACTTGTGTCTATACTTGTCCTGTTAGATCTCAGTGCTGCATTTGATACAGTTGATCACAATATTCTCCTACAAAGACTTGAGCATACTGTAGGGATTAAGGGAAAAACATTAGGCTGGTTTAAATCTTATCTGTCGGACAGATTCCAGTTTGTTCATGTTAATAATAAATCTTCCTCAAACTCTAGGGTCACTTGTGGAGTACCACAGGGTTCAGTCCTTGGACCAATTCTATTTACTATATATATGCTTCCGATTGGCAAAATTATCAGACAGCATGGGATTAATTTCCACTGTTATGCTGATGACACTCAGCTATATTTATCCATAAATCCTGATGAATCCAATCAGTTACTTCGACTGCAGTCATGTCTTGATGACATCAAAAGCTGGATGACTTTAAATTTCCTGCATTTAAATTCTGACAAGACAGAAGTTGTAATCTTTGGGCCAGAGTCTTCAAAAAATAAAGTTCTTAATCAATCACTTAATCTGGATGGCATTAACTTGGCCTCTGGTGATAAAGTTAAAAATCTTGGTGTTGTTTTCGACCAAGACATGTCATTTAAATCCCATATTAAACAGGTTTCCAGAGTTTCCTTTTTTCACCTCCGGAATATCGGCAAAATTAGAAACGTTCTGTCCAGGAGTGATGCTGAAAAACTAGTCCATGCATTTGTTACTGCAAGGCTGGACTATTGTAATTCTTTACTATCAGGAAGTCCACAAAATGCAGTTTGAAGTCTTCAGCTGATTCAAAATGCTGCGGCAAGAGTTCTGATGAAAATCAACAAGAGGGATCATATTTCTCCAATTTTAGCTTCCCTTCATTGGCTTCCTGTTAAATCAAGAATAGAATTTAAAATTCTCCTTCTAACGTATAAAGCCCTTAATAATCAAGCTCCATCATATATCAGAGCTCTGATTACCCCGTATGTTCCTAACAGAGCACTTCGCTCTCAGACTGCAGGTCTGCTGGTGGTTCCTAGAGTCTCTAAAAGTAGAATGGGAGGCAGATCCTTTAGCTATCAGGCTCCTCTCCTGTGGAACCCAACTCCCAGTTTTGGTCCGTGAGGCAGACACCCTATCTATTTTTAAGACTAATGTTAAAACTTTCCTTTTTGACAAAGCTTATAGTTAGAGTGGCTCATACCCTGAGCTATCTCTATAGTTGTGCTGTGATAGGCCTAGGCTGCTGGAGGACATCAGGGTCTAATTTTCTCACTCTACTGATTTCTACTGTTCTTCAGTCTACTGTTTTCCAGTTTTGCATTGTATTACATTGAAATGACTGTCGTCATTTCAGCTTTTAACTTTTTGCTCTCTCTCTTTTTCTTCATAGTAGGTACACCTGGTCTGGCGTTCTGTTAACTGTGACATCATCCAGAGAAGACGGCTCACCCGCTACTACCATCTAATGTAGAACAGATTACTAGATCAATGTGTGCTTCTGTGCCTTTTTGTCTGTCTTGTTGTGTCTCTGCTCTGTCTTCTGTAACCCCAGTCGGTCGAGGCAGATGACCGTTCATACTGAGCCCGGTTCTGCCGGAGGTTTTCCTTCCCGTTAATGGGGAGTTTTTCTTCCCACTGTCGCTTCATGCTTGCTCAGTATGAGGGATTGCAGCAAAGCCATGTACAATGCAGATGACTCTTCCAGTGGCTCTACGCTTCCCCAGGAGTGAATGCTGCTTGTCGGGACTTTGATGCAATCAACTGGTTTCCTTATATAGGACATTTTTGACCAATCTGTATAATCTGACCCAATCTGTATAATATGATTGAACTTGACTTTGTAAAGTGCCTTGAGATGACATGTTTCATGATTTGGCGCTATATAAATAAAATTGAATTGAATTGAATGTCTCAGTAGGCTTTGTAAAACCCTACTGTAAGACCATCAGTGCCGGGGGCCTTCTGGTCCTGCATATTCAGGAGATGAATAACCTAATAATGATTCTTGAATGCATTAAGGTTAATCTCATTTAGTTGCCCTGGTTTTAAGATCTTCTCTATAAAACTGATTGAGAATGAAAACCGAAAGAAGCATTAACAGGCTAGTCTTGATTTTAACTGACTTACTAATGCACTTGGAATAACCTTTTCAAAATTAGTTTTAAGATATTTCTCACTTGTCTAAAGCCTGGATAGTTTTCCTTTTTTCGAGGCGTTCTAACAGTAACCAGTCTTCCTAAACAGAATTGACATACAGATGATTTAGTTTTATTTTATCTGTTTTAATTAAATAATTGTTTTGTTTTTAACAAAAGATGGTGTATACACACGTGAAAAATAGAAAAAAAATGTACATTAATGAAAATTAATGTTTAATATTTAATATCGACTTATGTTGTGACGGACCGAGCCGGACAAGCATGAAGACACAGTGGGGATTTATAAGGAAAATGGGTTTTATTTGCCCAAAGCAACAAAAGTCCAAACAATAATTACAGGGTCCTTAAAAGAGGTCAAATGAAGAAACTGATTTAAGGCAAAACATATCAAAGTTAAACAAAATCTCAAACTAACAGCTCAAATAAACTGACCTAACACACAACAAAGGGGTCTTAAATACTGGCTGATCAGACCAGACTGACCCACTGAGGAAGAGGGAAGGGGGAACATCTACACACATTTAACAAAAATAACTAAACAGTTAGCTTAAGGATTACACTTAAATGACTAATAATTAAACATAACTAACAAAAAAGACAAATCAGTAAAGCAAAAGAAAGATTATGCAACAAAGTTAGAATAAGGACTCCATAGTGTTCCCCCTAGAGGAACTCCAGATGGTACCACCCAGTCAGTCAGTCAATAAGGGACTGGAGTGTACCAGCCAGAGTCCTCTGCTTCAGCCCAGTTCAAGGTACTCCCCACAACAGGAAGCACAAACAAATGTTATGTGACAACATTAAATATACAAAAGTTAAACAAATGTGTGCGCTACAATTGGAACTAATGTCTTTCAATATTGTCACAATAAAAATAAACAAACCAATGTATTTATGCTGCCGTGTATGTGTGTGAAAACTTAAAGTGAAGAAGTAGTTGTTTGTGGGGTTACTGACTGTGTGGCTGCAGGTGTGGCCAACACAGATGTATAAATTGTATTTTATCACAGCTGGTGATTTTATTGCTTCCTTTAACACGTTGCTGTTACACTGTTACAATATCTATCAGATCTAAGTTGCTGTAGACAACAAAGGTGGAGATGGCCAAAGGCCTCTTAACCACATGGATGACCAACAACTCCTGGAATATGTGAAAGGGTAAATGGTGCTACTTACAACCACACGCTCTGTTCTCTGCAGACATTTATGATAATTTCTGTGAGGTGGGCTGTGCTTATAGGTCATGTCATGCAAAGGATTGTGGGATTCCTTATAGCTCCTTAACGCTGGTAAGGGACATTGTGACGTACCTATGCTAAAGGAACTATGAGAGGAAGCATACAGGCTGAAAGGCTACTCTTGCAGGAAGAAACACGTAAAGCCAAATTAAAGTTTTCAAACCCCCACATGGAAGAGGTCTATATGTTCCAGTAAATTTATAATAAAAACAAACACATAAATAGTAACACGGGTACAACATCAACAGTCACCTGAAAACAACTTTAATATCTGAATAAACTCAAACTTTAAAACCTTTTTAATAGTAATGAGTAAATATGTGATAAATGTAATGAATATGGTAAATAAAACATATAGAGAATAGTAAAAATAATTCTAACAAACATGTAAAAGCCAGATTAAAGTATTCAAACCCACACATGAACAAGGGAATTAATTTTTGGAGACATATTCTGTGGTCTAAGAACACTAAAGTTGAGCTGGTTGGCCTTAAGGACCATTGTTACATTTGGAGGCAGAAGGGGAAAGCTTTCAAGTCTGAGAACACCATCCTAACTGAGAAATATGAGTTGGTAGCATCATATTGATATTATTCTGTGTGCCAACATCTCCTTTCATTGAATAAAAAAAACTTTTTCACACAGCTTTAGTTGCTTCAGCTAGTAACCACAGATCAGGCCCAAAATCTGGGTGCACTGACACAGGGGTTCACCTAATAGAGATTTGCTGCTACCTCCATTTGCTATCCATTGTTAATGTTTTGCTTTATTAATTTTTATTTTTTGTTAAAACTATGAGTTGTGCAATATTTGTTATAATTGTGTTATTTTCATCATATGGAAATAAAAGGCAATATTCTCTTCATTAATAGGCCCAAAAAATTAGGCAGCACATTTTTGGGTTAGATCGACTGATGTGAAAATAATGATCTATCTTCAAAAACCGTTATCCATCACTAATATGCTAAAAGGAATAAAAATAAAGATTTTAACTCCTTAAATACAGAAGACATTCATTCAAGTTATATTTTCACAGGATGTTTTCTTAAAATATAACAATTTAAAGCTTCCAAAAAAATAAGCTGTGAGAAGACTGAAGTTAATTCCATTGAACCCCATTTGGTCCATTATTCAGATTATAGACTCTTAATTGGTTCAATTTTAGCACAACAAACATCTTATTCAAACTATTGGCAAAAAAACAAAACATTCTTATGAATCTCTGCTTCAGGCTTTGTTACTCACGGTCAATCAATGACATCAATAACCTCTTGACAATTAGTGAGAAGGATGAGCCTGTCTCTCCCCACAGTTTATTCTTGGAGGCATGGATGACAAACAAAGTCTAAGATCATCTTCCACTTGTAAACCAGCTCTGCATTTGTTCTTCATTACAGTCAGAGCTGAAAATGTTGATCCACAGAGGTAAGTGGTCGGAAACGGCAGCAATATTTTCATGGCCTCAGCAGCCAGTTCAGGATACTCATGTGAGAGGGAGGCCCAAAAGTCTGCATGACTTTCCTGTTGGAATCTGGCCTTCAATGTTCTGTCACAAGATAACTCCAAGAGCTGTTCTTGTTTTACCTGTTAAGACATTTCTTGTTGCAGCAGGTGAAAATGGATCAGCACCCAGTCCCAGGCATCAGTGTTCACATCAGAAGAATATGAGCTGAAGTGCTCACACAGTGATGTTAGGTGTGAAGTCACAACATCCCTCACAATAGCAACAGACAGCTTCTCATTGTTTAAAAAGTCCATCAGTTGGGGAAACATGTCTGTTATTCCATCTTGTATTCTTATTCGTAAAGGTGGTGATTTCATCTTTTACTTCAAGGATATATGTGTAGCTTCCTTGGATGGAGAGGTTGAGGCTGTTCAATATGATGAATATGTCTAAGATTGGCTAACTTGGCGATGCAGTCTGGATCATATCAGAAATGTCCAATGTCCGGTTTCTCCTCTCATAAATTCAGTAATTTCTCTGTGTGGGTCAAAAACTCTCTGCAACACTTTCCCGCTGCCCATGTTCTCACTAAGAGTAAGAAAGTAGAAAAGATCTCAGAAAATAGACAAATACTTGTGTTAGTCAATAGAATTCCTGAACGGCTTAGCCCATAAATACATCAGAGACTTGTTATCAGCATATCAGTGACGACTAAATTTCTCCACTGTGAGATCAACAAAGTCTTATCAACCCTCCAGACCACTAAGGACTTAAGCTTCAGACCTAATCTGGTAATTGGTTTGTACTTGTATAGGGTAGTTCATTGTTATTGTTTTGATGCGGGTTTTTCGCGCATGCGCGCCGAACTGGTAGGCAAAAGGCGAACACAATGGCGGACTCAAACAGAGAAACTGACGAGTTCTCCACGTATTTTCCTTCTTTAGATAACGTATCACAAGATCGTTTTAAGAGTAAGTTGATGGTTGATGGTATCAGTTTGCCAGATCCACACAGCAAAAGCCTGAAGGGATGGAGCGAGTCTGTGAAATGCTGACCAAGTGCTCCGTACCACGACATATACAACTGCCTTATAAACACGGCAGTACAGACGAGAGAGCATGAAAGCCCCTGAAACCACTGGACGGCTACAATTATTTTAAATCAGGAAAAAGGCTCCAGCAACGCCCGCTACGCCATGAGGGATTAAGCGGTCAGAAAATGGATGGATGGACGTTCAGACATGTTTGTGCAACAGCACAAAGCGCCGTCGGACACAGGCCGCGTCTCAGCAGAGGAAGACCCGCCCGGTAGGTTAAAAAAACATTGTTCACTACGTATTATTTAGGTGTTTTGTCTTGTTAAAATGGGTGGGGGTGTCGGCGACATTGCAGCGTAAACACAGACGTACTAGCGCCCGTGAACGGGGGCGTAATAGCAGCAGCAGCTGCTGTAGCTGCTGCTGCTGCTAGCCGCTGTAGCCGCCGCTGCTGCTAGCAACGATTTGGAATGCCTCTCTGTGCAATCGGCAGCACAAGTCGTAGGCATTGCTTAGGTTCCAAAAATAAACTAACTAAAAGTACGCTTTAAATCACCCGTTTTGTCATGTACTAGACGAGAACAGTACTGTTTTTTGCCTACCAGCGGGACCCGGATGTAGCGCTGACGTCACGCGTGAACTACCCTATAGTACTTTAACTAGTCCGACGACCCCAGAGTGCTTTACAAGTTGTAACAAGTTGACTTCCTATATTCTACCAACTGGAACAAACTTCCAGAAGACTGTAAAAAGTGCTTTAAACCCTGAGTTCTTTTAAAGCAAGATTATAAGCTTATTAGTTTAGGACTGACTCTGATTGTTCTAGTTAAGCTTTTAACTGAAACATCATTAGTTTAAATTTGTAGTCCAATTGTTTATAAAATCAATACTTGCTGTTAGTTATCCTTTTCCTGATTTATTTTGTTTCACTTTTCCTACATTTCATTCAAACTATTTGTTTACATTTTTATTTTTCTACTTTTTAATCATCAGAAATCAACAGAAAGGCTTCTGTCCTGTATGGATTCTCATGTGTATGTTTAAATTTGATTTTCGGCTAAATCTTTTTCCACATAGATCACAACAGAAAGGCTTCTCTCCTGTATGGATTCTCATATGTTGGTTTAGAGAGGACTTATGGCTAAATCTTTTTCCACATAGATCACAACAGAAAGGCTTCACTCCTGTATGGATTCTCATATGTGTGTTTAGAGAGGATTTCTCACTAAATCTTTTTCCACATAGATCACAACAGAAAGGCTTCTCTCCTGTATGGATTCTCATGTGGCTGCTTAAATATGATTTGGAGCTAAAGCTTTTTTCGCATCGATCACAACGGAAAGGCTTCTCTCCTGTATGAGTTCTCATGTGTCTTTTTAAATGTCCTTTAGTGCTAAATCTTTTTTCACATAGATCACAATAGAAAGGCTGCTGTGCTGTATGGATTCTCATGTGTGTTCTTAAATTAGATTTTTGGCTAAAGCTTTTCCCACATAGATCACAACGGAAAGGCTGCTGTCCTGTATGGATTCTCATGTGTCTGATTAGAGTGGGTTTATCGCTAAATCGTTTTCCACATAGCTCACAACAGAAAGGCTTCTCTCCTGTATGGATTATCATGTGTGTGTTTAAATTTGATTTAAAGCTAAAGCTTTTTCCACAAAGATCACAACAGAAAGGCTTCTCTCCTGTATGGCTTATCATGTGTGTGTTTAGAGAGGTTTTCTGGCTAAATCTTTTTCCACATAGATCACAACAGAAAGGCTTTTCTCCTGTATGGATTCTCATGTGTGTCTTTAAAGCGTATTTTCCCATAATTGTTTTGCCACAGTCTTTGCAGCTAAGCTTCACTCCTCTGCGGCCTTTCCTACATGACTCCACATTTTTCTTCTCTGCAGAACATTTCTTATATCCAGAGTCTGATAAGTGTTTCAGGTCAGAGAGAGGGTGTTCTACATCACGGTCTTCTTCATCCTCCTCAGTGTCTTCAGTCTTAAAAGAAATGGAAGCATTTCCATGATCTTGTATCCTGATGGATTCTCCATTATTCTCTTCTGGACGCTCTCTGCCTTTAACTTGATCTGTATAAACCTGTGAGAGCAGCAGAGACTGTTCATCATCCAGACTCTTTATGGGAGGAGGAGCCACTGGAAACCTGATGGCATTAATCACCTCCTTCCCATTGAGCTGCTCTCCTGGCAGACTGATGTAGACTCCCTTCTGTTCCTCCTTGATGTGGGGGGGCTTTGGGTCATGCAGGTCAGCAGGAGGTCTGTGGTCTAAAGAAGCTTCTTCTTTAACAATCAGCTTCTGCTGAACATCTGCAGGAAACATTGAAACACATTATGCACATTAGAAAGTATTTGGATCTCAGCCTGAACTGAGGCACATTTTAATAAAGATATATTTAGGTAATTTAGTTAGATAAAATCCTTTGACAGAACATGCAGCAGAGTAAAATTACATGATTGTTGTAACCCCTGCAAAAACTCAGTTCTTTGTAGATCTACCTTTTTTTTTACCTTTAAAGTGTTGATGACACAATATTGACCTTTTCAGCCATGCTTTAAAGAAAGATGTTAGGCTTTGTCCAATGTGCCTAATGTGTCTATGTTCACATATGGTGCACCGCATTATAAGGCGCACCATGGATTTTTGAGAAAATTTAGGGACTTATAGACCAGTTCATTGTTATTGTTTTGATCCGGGTTTTTCGCGCATGTGCACCGGACTGGTAGGCAAAAGGCGAACACAATGGCGGACGCAAACAGCGAAACTGACGAGTTCTCCACGTATTTTTCTTCTTTAGATAACGTACTACAAGATCGTTTTAAGAGTAAGTTTATGGCTGATGGTATCAGATTGCCAGATCCACACAGCAAAAGCCTGAAGGGACGGAGCGAGTCTGTGAAATGCTGGCCAACTGTTCCGTACCGCGACATATACAACTGCCTTATAAACACGCAGGCCAGTACAGACAGAGAGCACGAAAGCCCCTGAAACCACTGGACGGCTACAATTATTGAATATCGGGAAAAAGGCTCCAGCAACCCCCGCGACGCCATGAGGGATTAAGCGGGTCAGAAAATGGATGGATGTTGTTCACACGTTTGTGCAACAGCACAAAGCGGCGTCGGACACAGACCGTGTCTCAGCAGAGGAAGACCCGCCCGGTAGGTTAAAAATAAACATTGTTTACTACGGATTATTTTGGTGTTTTTGTCTTGTTAAAATGGGTGGGGGTGTTGGCGACATTGCAGCGTAAACACAGAAGATAAAAATAATCAGAACCAGAACCACCTGTGAGATGATGTAGAACCACAAACAGGGCAGAGCAGCTTCTGGATCATTTAAACTCCGGCAGCCCATCAGACTCCTCATTTGCGTTTCTGAATGCAGCGTCACTCGGACACGGCCGCAGTTGCATCACTGATCCAGACGCCCAGGACACAAAACCGTTTTTAATCAATGGGAAACTGCTATTTACTTTTCTTTTATATGGAGCCGGACAAGTTTCAGAGGGTAAAAAAAAAAAAAAAAAAAAATCTGGTTGACATCCGTAGTCACGCTTTACTAAACTGTGCTCTTAATTTCTGCATTAACTGCGCTCTGTCTGGCAATCCATGCAGATTACTGAGTGACATGTGTCAAGAGTTTGGACGCATGGCCCACACCTGTGACGTAAATCCTGTGGAAATGTCCTGTGTAAAGTTAAAGCTCTGCCCTGTTTTAATCAGCATGTCTCACAGCTTGTAGTCTGACGTTACTTATTGGTTTTTCATCTCAGCCCCCCCCCCCCGACCACACAGTATTTCAGCCTGAGGCTGTATTTCAGCCTTAGAGGCAGCCTGCGCACAGTGTGTGCGCAGGCTGCCTCTAAGTGTGTAATAAGGCATGGCCAAGGCTGAGTTTGGAGTTCTCTGAACAGATGTTTTAGGTTTGTGCTCCAAGCAGACCCAGTGAGGCCTGGACCCCTGCTTGACCTTTAACCCCTAGCATTAGTCTAAAGCCTACAGGATATAGCATCATAGGAAACAGCTCTTTTAGTCTCCTATCCCCAAATTCTATAAGTATAGGCTGAGACTTTTAGGCTCTGGGCTTAACTACACCTCACTTCTCTACACAGCCTGGGTGGCTGTAGAAAAACAATAGAATATTTGGGAACTGATTGTCTGATCCCAGCATCCTTTATGTTCAATGACAGCAGGTTGAGGCGGTCAGAGAACCGCAAACATTTCTTTTATTTATTTCATTTTTATTTATTCGTTTATTTGATAGGGACAAGTATGTTTCATGAATCATGTCACACACTACAACATTTTAGCTAAGGCTAATTCTCAATGCCTGTCCTCAGTAGGGCTGGGTACCGAACTTCGGTTCTTTTATGGTACCGACCGAAATGCTTCCGTTTTACAGAGTATCAAGACATCCTCGTGCACGGGATCAATTTAAGAGCGGAAAGTTGCTCAGTGTTTGACTGCAAGAAGAGCGGACCACAGCCAGCGCTGCCGTCCTCCTCTCAGCAGCCCTTGGACAGTGCTAAACCGGAGCGAAGTGAAAAATGTCAACCACCGCACTCCGCCTCAGAGATTACAGAGGATGGCATGGTGTCTGGAATTTCAACAGGCAAGTATACATTTATTAGCGTTACAGCAATTTAGAACGTGCATCGTGCTGAGTTAGCGCGTAGCCCAATTTTAGCTAGCTACATCAAAAGCTAACATTAACAGCTAACGCTAAGCTTGTAAAAATATGCCATCCATTGCATTAGCTGGTTAAACAGCTAACCTTATCTTCACTATTTTTATATTCTCCTCACAGTAGCATCTGACTCTGATGTGAGGAGGAAAAAGCCAGTCAGCGTAAATCCATTCACACTTGCAGAAAAGGCAAGGATGCCAAAAGAAAAACAAGATCAGTGTCACAGGGCAGTCACAAACTTTGTTGTTAAAGGTTTGCTGCCTTTTTCTATAGTGGAGGCTCCATTATGGAGTTAAGTAAGCTGCAGGCTATATTGTTGACCAGTTTAGCCGTTATCTCTTAGCCTAGATAATGGTTTTTGAGCAAAAATTACACAGCCATGTTATTGTTGATGTTTTGTGTTTTGTAATGTCAATTAGGGAGATGGTAACAGCCCTTAACCCCAGATACCAGTCCCCCAGCAAAGACATGCTGTCAAATACACTTATACCAGCATGGTATGCAGTAGAGAAGGAAAATGTCAAGAAAGAATTGCAAGACGTCAGAGATGTGGCTGTGACAGCGGATGGGTGGACCAGTGTGGCACAAGACCATTACTTGACTGTTTCAGTCCACTTTTTGAGAGAGGTGGTCATGAAGGAGAAAATCCTGCATACCAGGGCAGTCTACACATCACAGACAGGGAATGTAATAGCCGAGGAGAGGGGATATTCTTGAGGAATTAAATATAAAAGGATAAAGTTGTTGCGATCACTGTAGACAATGCAGCTAATATGGATGTAGCAGTGAAAAAACTAAAAAAAAAAAAAAATTAGAAAGATTGCCTGTTTTTCCTCATACTCTAAACATTGCTGCTCAAAAGCTATACACTATACCAGTCATCTCAAAGTGGGCAGGAAGAATCCGAGCTACAGTGGTGTGGTTAAAGCGGTGCAGCTTGGCTAAACCGATCCTTAAAGAGAAGCAGCGTCTTCTCGGTTAGTAGAAATCAAAGTACACTAAACTTATGTTTCAAAAATAAATGCACAAGCATGACCAGAAAAACTAAATCAGATTACTATTTTTAGACTCATTCTTAAAAAGGATGTCTGTATTGCTCTTAAAGCTATTGATCCAAAAAAATCAGCAGGACCAGACAACCTAGAACCTTTCTTATTAAAAGTTGCAGCTGAATTTATAGCTAAGCCTGTAGCATACATTTTTAATTGTAGTCTGCAGACCAATTCAATCCCTGAAATATGGAAAGCAGCCTATGTGCTTCCTTTGTTGAAGGGTGGTGACCCTTCAGATCTTCACAATTATAGACCAATTTCCAAGCTCTCCATTCTTGCAAAAATTTTGGAAGCTCAAGTAAACTGTCAATTTAAAGACTACTTGGCAGAGCACAATATTCTAACTGATGTACAGTCGGGTTTTAGAGCTGGACACAGCACTGTTACAGCAACTTTGCTACTATTAAATGACATTATAAATGCCTTGGACCAGAAGCAACACTGCGCTGCACTATTTGTGGACTAGATGCACTTGCCAACGGCAGAAGAATCATTGGTCATTTCAAGCACTCAACTTTGGCATACTCAAAACTACAAGACATCCTAATTGAGATGAAAGTACCTGTAAAGCGCTTACTGCAAGATGTCCAAGTAAGATGGAATAGTACACTGTACATGATGCAGAGCCTCCTCGGCCAAAAGCGCACCCTGAGCGTTTACGCTGCAGAGCACAACCTCCCAGCTACTCTAACAGTGAACCAGTGGTGACTGATGGAGAGGCGGTCGAGATCTTTCCTCCATTCGAGGAGCTAACAAGAGCTGTCAGCGCTGAAACAGCCACTACAGCTGACGTGATTCCTGCAATTGCAGCCCTGAAGCGTGTTCTTTCCAGAGAGCAGACCACTGATGAAGGAGTTAAGACTATGAAAAGGACCCTATTGGAGGCAGTGGAACAACGTTTCAACCACATTGAAACTGATCCACTGTATTCAGTGGCCTTATTAGTGGATCCAAGATACAAAGACAGGCAAGTCCCTTAAATGTATATTTTGAATATTTTAGTTGCAGAATCAAATTCATGACTTGTTTCAAACTCTAGAAATATGCACTTTATTAAAATTCACAATATTGTTTTTTTTCCAGATACTTTGCAGATCCTAATAGCTTAGGGCCTGCCAAAGACGCTCTCTTTGGAGAGGTGGAGAAGATGAAGGAGTTAACGAAAAGCCAGCAGTGATGTGCCAGAAGAGCAACAGTCTAGCAAAAAGCCACATCTCAGCACAGACACCAGCCTTGGCAGTGTGTTTGAATAGATCCTGCAAGAGAGTGTTGTTTCTTTCTGTTGTGCTACAACAGAAAAGGACATTTGTGGGACTTCCGGCCGGAACATCGCCAAGATGGCAGCACGTTAAGAGCGCTCCCATCAAAACCCCAGCAAATTCACCTAAAGCCCCATTTCAGAAGTAGTACTATTTCAAGATTGTTGATACAAAGGGGGCACAGCTCACCCTAAGCAACTTATTTGGAGGTGGGAAGATAAATATACTGTTCAAGCCCGGTAGCCGAAGCTAAAGCTAATTAGCACCTCGTTAGCATCTTGCTTGCCGAGATTAAAGCCATGGCTGATCTAGATGTAATCCTCCAGGAACTCAGAGGAGTTCGGCAGGAAAACAACGAAAAGCTAGAGACTATTAAAGACGAGATTTCCAAAATAAATACAAGACTGGACGAAGCAGAGAACCAAATAGAACAAGCCGAGGAGCGGGTCCAAACTACAGAAGACATAGTGACGGAGATGCTAAAGCTACATGTGAAGCTACATGATAAGCTAACAGATTTGGAGAGCCGCTCCAGACGAGACAACATAAGGATATACGGCGTGTGTGAGGGTTCGGAAAAGGACTCAACAACTATGGCATCATTCGTAGAACAGCTACTACGTGAGGGTCTACAGTTATCCGAGGAGGAGGTGCCAGATCTTCATATCGAGAGGGCGCACCGCTCCCTCGGGCCGCAGCCACCGGTGGGGGCATCTCCACACTCCATCATAGTGAAGTTTGGGAGTTTTAAGTCCAAAGACTCTCTGCTCCGCTTGGCAGATAAAAGGGTTTAAATGGATGGACAAACACGTAAACCTGGACCAAGACTACCGATTGTGCATTATTAATAAACGAAGAGAATACGCAGGGGTCCGCAAGGTTTTGAAAGAGAATCAAGTTCAGTTCCAGACCTCATTTCCTGCCAGGCTGCGGGTAAAATACACAGACGAGGTCAAAGTGTATGACTCTGCAGCAGATGCGGCGGATGACCTGAGGAGGAAAGGATACGCTGTTAAAACTACGAAAGCACCAGAGTCTCTCATGGAGCGGATAAAGCAGCTGCCTTGGACGAGAAAGGAACGCCCCACAAGCAGGAGCGCGCTTGATCCCGTCAAAGACGCCAGTTACAAGGAGAAGCTTCGCGCATTTAGGTCTTTACCAGGTGCTTCTGTGGAGTAAAGACTTGGGCTTTGGTTTATCTTAATTTTCTTTCTTGCAGTTAACCACCGTTCTAAATATGGACAATGCTAAAAGGAGAGTGGGTGAGTAAGCTGTGAACTTTCTTACAGGGGTTTTGAGGGTTAACTTCAATATACGGTTGTAGCCACTAAGCACCACGTTCACCAAAATAGGAGAAGGGTTTGCGTTTAAGCGCCCATCAGGGTAATTAGGGTCTATAGATTAGACCCCTGCATAAGGAGTCACATTTTGTGTTCTGTCATTGTTTGTTAGTTAACGGTATGTCTTGTTTGGGTGTTTTACTTATTTCTTTGTTCATCCTCTGCTGTTGTGTGCGGAGAAGGGGAAGCTTGCCACATTGTTTATTAAGTTGTTCACTTCGTTATATATTTAGATGCAAGACAGGCCGATAAAGTTTCACTTAACATAAATGGTGTACTCAATCCAATCAAACGTTGGAAAATGTTGTCTCAGTTAAAGAGGGATAAAGTCCAGATAGCATTCATTCAGGAATCACATCTTGATGATATTGAACATACTAAATTAAATAAAATGGGATTTAAAACAGTCTATTTCTCTTCCCATAGCTCCGGAAGGCGAACGGGGGTGGTGGTTTTGTTGTCCAATGCAGTAGATTTTGACTAGATATATCTGAATACAAGGATATTAAAGGGAGATATGTTACGATAATTGGGAAAAATCCACGGTGTTCTAGTAAGTCTTCTCAATGTTTACGTACCTCCAGGCAGTGACTGGTCAGTTTACAAACACGTCTTTGACATTATGACTACAAAATGTCAAGGTATTGTAATATGTGGGGGGGGGGGACTTCAATATTAGGTTACACCCAAAAATCGATTCATCCAATGGGAAATCTGATGCCAAAAATATTAGTAGAAGAATAAATATCTTAATGAAAGAATTGGGAATTGTTGACGTATGGAAGGAAATTGATCCAGCAAGTCGAGACTATACACATTACTCCTCTGCTCTTGTGTACTCTCGCATTGACCATTTCTTTATGTTTAAAAACAATATTTTTAGAGCCATTAACTGCAATGTCGGTGCTAGCACGCCCGCTGCTCCCAACACAAACATCCGCGGTGCTGTTCATATGATCAGACTCGGAGAAAGAGAGGGACTGCACGAGCGGAAAAAAACATGAACAGGGAAAGAAGCGCCATTTGGCTAAATTTAATACCGTAAATGAAACCAGGCTGTATGGTTTGTAAAAAGCTGGTTAAATTAAGTGTTAACATAACAAATTTATATAAGCACGGGAAAAACTATGAGCAAGAAAACGTTGAGCAACAAACGGAGAGAGGAGACAAATCTTCTCTCATTGCCCCGACAGACCCACAGACTGACGTTACTGACTGAGGCGATTCAGTCCTCCAGAGAACATCCAGGTAGATCAGAGTGGTCATCTTCAGCAGCAGTTCATGTTAACTTTCAAAGTAGATATTATCTATCATATGTTACTGGAGCCCACACATAACATGTAATTAAGACCTTGAAAGAACCCAGTACATATATCCTATTAAAAAGTGTTATTTAAGATAATCCTTTATTTATCCCACGACAGGGAAATTTATAGGATTAAAGCAACAGGCAGGTGCACACAACACAGACAAAATTACATAAGGATTGAAAGATATAAGAGGTTGATTTTGAAAAAAAAACACTATGAACATAAGATTATTATTATTATTATTATTATTATTATTATTATTATTATTATTATTATTATTATTATTATTATTATTATTATTATTATTATTATTAATATTATTAAATTGTAATAGTAAAATAAAAATCACAAAACCCGGAAGGTCAACAGTTTCATGATACATCAAGCTTAGGGACTGGCTAATATACAGCAGGTCAAAAAAGGCCATATTTTTGCTGCAGTGCTTGCTGTTCTCTTATGAAGAAAAGATTAACCAGTGCACTAAATTCAATAGAATGGTTTAAAATATCCAATATAAAATAAAGAGATTTCCAGGGCATGAAGTACACAGTTAAGTTGACTTTTTTTAGTGTGTGTGTGCACGTGCGTGTGTGTGTGTGTGTTGGCGGCAGGTGTAGAGAGGGGGGCCCAAAAAGACTGCGTTGTCCCGGGCCCTAGCAAAGCTGTCAGCTGGCCTGTGTGCTAGTACAGTCTCAGATCACAACCCCGTTTATCTATCACTCCAGTTGTTTAATAAGACAAGATCTACTCATTGGAGGTTAAATGCAAATATTTTAAAAGACAGTGTAATTAAGGACAAACTGAAACTTGAAATTAGATCGTACCTAGAGTTTAATGACAACGAAGAGGTATCACCGACTGTGTTGTGGGGTGCTTTAAAAGCAGTAATCCGAGGTAAAATAATAACCATTTCTGCCATGGTAAAGAAACTTAAAAGTCAGAAACTGATGGATCTAGAAGATAAACTTATGAGGCTACAGAAAGAGCACTCCAAATCATTACAGGATACAATCAAAACAAAAATAGCAGAAGAAAGGAATGAAATTAATGAAATAAATACAAGAATTCCAAAAGAAGCTGCTTTTTACAAAGCAGCAGTACTATGATACAGGGGGGAAAGCATTGAAACTACTCTCTTACAGGTTAAGAAAACAGCAAGCAGAAAGGACAATACACAAAATTAGAAATCCATTGACAAATCAAATAGAAACCGACCCGGAGAAAATAAAACAGTGTTTTGAGGTCGTGCTATCAGAAATTATATTCCCAGCCGCAGGTGAGGTTAACCAAATTAATACTTTTCTGTCTTTACTAAATCTACCAAGGGTCACTGATTCTCAAAATAAAAGATTGGTATCCAAAATTACTGAAGAGGAGTTTTTAATCAGCTATTAAAAGACTAAAGACAGGTAAATCCCCTGGCGCAGACGGTTATGATTTGGGGTGGTATAAAAGTATGCAGGAGGAACTGTTACCGATCTCACTGAGAGCATTTAACTGGGTAATGGAGAGAAAGGTGATTTCCTCTTCATGGAGTGAGGCCATCATTTCTATAATTCCTAAGGAGTATAGAGATAAATTAGAGTGTGGTAATTACCGGCCATTTAGTGTATTAAATATCGATTATAAACTGTTCACCTCAATTTTATCTAAAAGATTGGAAATAATACTGCCAGACCTCATTAACAAGACCAGACAGGCTTTATTAGACAAAGTCAAACCCAAGACAATTTTCGAAAAACACTGCATATTATGAAGCATGTTAGCCAGCATAAATTGGAAACTCTGATTTTGAGTTTAGACGCTGAACAAGCCTTTGATCCGGTACAGTGAGCTTTTCTATATAAAAAGTTTTATCAAAATTTGGCTTCCATTCAAACATAGCTGATACTTTTGTCGCACTGTACGGCAAACCTACAGCCAAGATCAAAGTAAATGGGGATCTGACTAACAGTTTTACTCTACAGAGAGGATCCCGACAAGGCTGTGGTGCCTCTCCACTCCTCTTCGCCTTATTTCTAGAACCTCTGGGGTAGTGGATACGACAAAGATCTGATATTAGTGGGGTTACAATGACAGCAGGGGAACAAAAACTGGCCCTATTCGCCGATGACGTATTTATGTTCTTAACACAGCCAAATCAGACACTCCCCAGACTAATGACAGTACTCGAGGAATACGGATCACTCTCAGGATATAAAATTAATGTTAACAAAACCCAGATATTGTGTCTGAATTTTAATCCATTTATTAGAATTAAGAACATGTACAAATGGAACTGGGACTCAGAACACATTAAATATTTGGGGGTAGTTCTGACAAAGGATTTATCTAAATTGGTTAACGCCAACTACGGATCCTTAACCTCAAAGGTAAAATCTGATTTACATTCAATAAATAAATTTTAGTGTCCGTTTTGTGTCTTCAGTAGTTCAGAGTTCAACATTTCTGAGTTCAACTTTATACTCACGAGTGGAATCAATTAGAATGAACATTCTCCCTCGTATGCTTTACCTTTCTCAGTGTTTAACATTTAAAATACCTCAGAAATATTTTGATGATTGGGACAGGATGCTGGCGAAATACATATGGCAACATAAAGGAGCCAGGGTTAAATACAAAACACTCCAATTAATTAAAGAGAAAGGGGGAATGGGCATTCCTTGTTTTAAGGAGTATTACTATGCTGCCCAGCTTAGACCCTTAATCTGTTTGAGTTCGCCAACCTATTCTGCAGGATGGAAGGATATAGAAGTTGATATTACAAAAGAGGTGCCCATCATGGCGCTATTGGCAGATACTAAATTACAGAAGATCACACTGTATACTTCTGGCTTTATGTATAATTCCCTGCTGAATTCCTGGAATGAAATCATTAAAAGGTGTAAACTGGGTGAACTGTCCAATATTTTGAGGTGGTGCGCCTACAACTCTGAGTTTGTGCCAATTAGATATGATGATCGGTTTAAGAGATGGCTATCTAAGGGGTTAACAACCTATTATTCCTTCATCCACAAGGGGGCATTCTCGAGTTTCGAGGCCCTACAGACTAAATATGGTTTAGGTCAAGATGATTTTTACAGGTATTTGCAGGTTAGACATTATTTCCACCAAAATTTAAAAACAGTATATGAAAAGAAAGATTTAGGTTTCCTACAGATATTCTTAACTCTAACCAGGTCTCATTATCAAAATAATATAATTTCTAAATTATATAAGGGCATTCAGCAATGTACACAAGTCAGCACAGAAGGTATAAAGAAGAGGTGGGAAAAGGAGGGAAATATGGTTGTCTCACTTGACAGTTGGGCCAATATTTGTCAGTTTCAGTGGACAAAAACAGTGTCGAATACATGCTGAGAGTTCAGTTGGAAGAACATGATCAGGTACTTTATTACGCCTATCCAGAAACGTCACCAAGGTGGTGGGGATGGATGCTGGAGACTATGTGGGGTCACTGGTGCCAACCACTTTCATATTTTTTGGGAATGTCACGTTATAATTAATTCTTGGACACAGATAGGTGAACATGTTAATAATGTATTTGGTACTAAAATTCCCCTTAAATGTGAAACACTGTATTTGGGGGATGTTCCTGTGACAAATTGGAATAACACGGATAGAAGATTACTCGGTATGTTACTTATTGCAAGTAAAAAGGCCATCACAAGAAAGTGGCTCAGAGTGGAATCTCCAACTATTGAGGATTGGATCAACATAATACACGAAATATATGAAATGGAAAAGTTGTCTTTTACCCTCAGGATGCAAAAGGACATGTTTTACAAAATCTGGACTAAATGAACTGAGTACATAAAACCCTTACGGTCAGATTTTGTATGAATGATACGTTTCTGTACTTAAAACCTTGTTTTGTGAATATTGGCATGCTTCCCATATATGTTTATGTTTGATACTGTGAAAACATTTAAAAATAAAAATTATAAAAAACATAAAAAAAGAAAAGGGACATTTGTTTATTTCATGTTGTGGTTCCTGATTACTTCAATATATTAAGAATGTTTGCCTGATACGAGGACGACGATCATATGTTTTAACTAGATTATTAGAAGGATTAACGCTGATTAAAGCACGTTCTCAGCAAGTTAACGGCTCTATGGTCATTTTCAGATGTCCTACAAAAATAACATTTACTTTGATTGTTGCACATCACCAAAGGTCTCTGTAGGAAACAAAAATCCACCTTCCTGAGTCCATCCCTAAAAACAGATGCTGCTTTATTCTTGGAAAACGCATTTGTGCTGCTTTATAGACCTATGAATGGATTGGAAACAGATCCCAAATGTAATAAAATTAAAACTTAACGTTACACTCAAAAATAATATAAACTCTGGCAGATCTAGAGTCTAAAGGGATTTACATTTAATTAAGAAGTAAGGAGTAAGAATGGCAGCTAGCCTTCAGAATATAACCATGTATAAAGATACATGATAGAGACAGAAAGATTGATAAATAACAGGTTAAGAGAGACAGAAGATGGCTGCTTATATAAATCTGTACTCTGTGATTTAAATGGACAGCTAAGTGGAAAATAAGCATTAGCATCCCATTTTGCAACATGCTAAACCAGCATTAGCATACCATGTGCCACATGCTAAACCAGCATTAGCATCCCATGTGCCACATGCTAAGCTAGCATTAGCGCCCTCTTTGCTACATGCTAGCTGATCACGTGCTGCAGGCTTAGCCAGTTTTCTGGGGGAAACCCTGCAACGAGTTCTGATGAAGAGGAGGAATCCATCAGCTGCTGAAAACGGCTCCTAAACTTTAGCTCCATCCACACAGTTAGCATGAAGAAGGAAATCTCCAAACCTAATCGGTGCAGCAGAACTCTGGGCTGGAAAACATCCCCCATCATTGGTGTCTCCTCTGCTGCGTCCTGCCGCTCTTTGAGCTCCTGCTTCCCTCCAGTTTCTCCGCTGTGCCTCCAGCTGCTGGACTTCTTTCCAGACTTCATCACCTGCAGCAGCTGCTGCTCTCTTCCAGCTTCACCAACACTCCCGCTTCTGGCCTCACAGTAGTGATGTTACGTGATGTGCCGAGGCTTCGAGGCGTGTGTCGAGTAATGGAGGGGGCGTTTCCGTGAAGCGCGTATCGAGGCTTGCTTCATTTAGGGGAGGAGCCGAAAACGATGACGTCCGAAGCCTCGCTGGCCGGCTGTACCACGTGACTGCTTCGGGAAGTGGCTCAGATGTTGGCGCGGCTTCGACAGCTTTTAGAAACCCCACAGGCTCCATTCAAAATGTGGGTTGTTGTAGGCGAGTTGCGGTCAGTTGAGAGAGTGGATAGAGTTTTGATAGTTTGGATAGCAGAGTTTGGATAGTGGTTATTTAGTTTGAGACAGTTAGTTTGGTGTTTGGAGAGTTTAGGAGAGAGATAGATAGATAGATAGATAGATAGGAGATCAGTGCTCTCAACTATCACGCATTGACCGTCACTGACTTCACACGGTCACACGCAAACATGGCATTTTTCACGCATAAAAATCCCAAAGCCCATCTGGGCAGCGGACGATAAAAACTCCGCCTTCTGCTGAGATGTTTCAGCTTCTTTCACAGCTTGTGGCCATCAGTCCTGCTGCAGTTCATGTTAACAGAGCAGCAGGAAGAGCGATCAGAGTTATGAATAATTTTAGTCTTAACCAGCGGTTGAAAGTGTGCCGGTAAGGTCCTGTACTACGTACGCAGGAGGGGAGGGGGCGGGGGAAGAGAGCTGCTGCCAGATATTGCCTTCATTCAGAACCAGTTATGGCTGCACTCTGGATCATAAAACAGTTCTGCTCACCAGATGCAGTTTAAAACGCTACGTCTGGTTATAAGTTGTTTTTATTAATTCTGCATTTTTTTAACTACATGCACCGTATTTCTGTGCCTCAGCGCTTCGATGCGCTTCTGCCGTGCGCTTTTTTCAGGTGCGCAAAATTACGTTACTTGTAATTTGGGTGCGCGCTTTCATTTTAAAGAACTTGTAACATCAGGAGGCTGATCTCAGACCGGTCAGCTCCTATGATCACTGTATAGGAGCCCTTTACAGTTTTTATTTATGCATTTCCACCCTGTTTATCCCTCGCACGCAGCGCACCATCGGGTAAAATCCTCCCACCTCACCGCCCAGAGCGCACTGAGGAGAGCAATAGAGATTTGTCTGGTCGACTGAGATGAGAAACCTGTTGCTGTGAAAGGTGATAAAGGTTATAAACTGTTACTGTCTAGAATTGCATTAAGCTGAAAAGAGAGGAGACATCAGCAGCTGGATCGTGCGTAAAGACGCAGCGGGAACCTCTGTGTGCTTCAGTGTTGCTGCTGAAAGGGAAACTGTGGGACCGTATAGTACTGGGCTAATCATTGGTCACAGTACCCCAATCTGTACATACTTGCACTTATTTGTTTATGCACCCCGGCATCATCTGTGTCATGTGAGCGTGTCTTTTCAAAGGTTGGAGAAGTAGTATCAAAAAAGAGAAATCATTTGAAACCAAAAACTGTGGAGAAATTGTTGTTTCTTAATAAAAATGCATGAAATCATCCAAGTTACACAAGCATTAGCCTATTCACTACCCCCTGCCTACTTCCACAAGTACTTTCATTGTCCTCTGCCTGATTAAGCCCATGCCATTTTTCTAGAGTCACAGAAAAACATTATTACACAACATGCCATATCATGTCACTACTATTTTGGGAATAATTACACACAGACAATACATTCAAACAATGTTTTATTATACACATGTGTATACAAAATTTATGTAGACAAATTATTTCGTCCTACACCTTTTGTGAAGTCATTCCCAAGAGTCATAATAGACAAAAATTCAATGCATCACACGTGTTAAGATACAGCTGGCTGTGATTATACAACTTGCCAGTAGGTGGTGCTGTGTGCACATGAACCGTCAAGAAATGAACCTTTTCTCGAACCAGTTGGCTGAGTGGTTCAATGCCTCATGAGGCTTCATCTCGCCATCACTACCTCACAGCAACACAAGGACAAACAACCCGGAGGATCAACGTGGCTGTAAACTGGGAAGAGGGAAGAGCTTCTTCTTCTTCTTCTTCTTCTTCTTCTTCTTCTTCTTCTTCTGGTGTGTAATGGCGGTTGGCAACAAACTTTGAGCAGCATTACCGCCACTTACTGGTATGGAGTGTGGTTGTTGATGGATTATATATATATATATATATATATCAATTCTAATTCTTAATTTCTGAGTTAAGCCAGCTGAGTGTGTTAAATAATGAAGATGATGGGTTCCCCCATTGCAAAATAATTAATTACCTCATGCTCTGTTAACTAAGAGATAGAAACTGTTTTCCTTTAGAAGTTTAGATTAAAATATCAGGTAAATCCTTTGAGATAAATAAAACTCCAATTAACCTGACAAAAAATATTTTGTCAGGTTAATTGGTCAAGAGTTAGTAACAAACTGGTAGACAAAGTATTTTGGAGAATAATACATGAAATTATTTCCCAATGTGTTGGAAATGGGAAAATTAGTGATTTGGATTATGTTAGAGGGAATTTAAAATTTCTAATTGGTAATTAAACTTTAAACTTGTTTAAAGCAGAGGGACAAATGAGTTTTAAAAGACCAATTCTAATTTGGCCATAAGAAAAATGGAACAAGGAGTTGACCAGTAGTGTGTTAAATTTTGTCTAGTTACACATGATTTAAATAACTTAGAGGACTTGATATTATAACATATATGCAAGGAAGTTATTTGGTCCACAATAAACAATATCCTTAAAGGGCTCTATGGTGTGAGGGGCTGTCTCGGCGTGGGTGTGAACTTTCTTTTTGATTCCCACCTTCGTGGGTGTAAATCCATTTTGATTCCTTCCCCGTGTCACATGTTGTTCAAAATTAAATCTGAATTTTGTCATGGTGCCATGGCATACCACAAAATGTACAATTTTCTACAGCCTTGAGTTATTTACATAGAAGAACTGCAGAGAATGTTTCAGTGGAACTGTGGCAGCAGCTCAGATAGAGTATAAGACAAGTTGGACTACAAACTTAAGCTTTAACATTCAAAGGCAAGTATTAACAAATAGGTTTATAATCTTGATTTAAGGCTTTTAGCACTTTTACAGTTTTCTGGAAGTTTATTCCAGATCAGTGGATCATAGGAACTAAATGCTGCTTCTCCATGTCTGGTTCTGGTTCTGGTTCTGGTTCTGGTTCTGCAGAGCAGGCTGGAGCCAGAAGACCTGAGTGGTCTGGAGGGTTGATGCCCTGATAACAAGTCTGTGATGTATTTAGGTGCTAATTCAGGGATTTATAGACTAACAGAAGGATTTTAAAGTCTATTCTCTAAAATCCAGGGAGCCATGAAAGGACTTCAGAACCGGGTCCATGTTCTCTACATTCTTCTTAGTCTTAGTGACCTAGTGTGTTCAGCTTGAATCAGCAGGATTGGGTAGCAGGTCGACCGCCCCAAGATGGCGGCCGTAATTCCTGTGCAGCGACGGTCAATGCGGGGTCTAGTCTTATAAAACGTCTGTGGTCCTTCCCTCTTCCCAGTTTACAGCCACGTTGATCCTCCGGGTTCTTTGTCCTTGTGTTGCTGTGAGGCCAGAAGCGGGAGTGTTGGTGAGGCTGGAAGAGAGCAGCAGCTGCTGCAGGTGATGAAGTCTGGAAAGAAGTCCAGCAGCTGGAGGCACAGCGGAGAAACTGGAGGGAAGCAGGAGCTCAAAGAGCGGCAGGACGCAGCAGAGGAGACACCAATGATGGGGGATGTTTTCCAGCCCAGAGTTCTGCTGCACCGATTAGGTTTGGAGATTTCCTTCTTCATGCTAACTGTGTGGATGGAGCTAAAGTTTAGGAGCCGTTTTCAGCAGCTGATGGATTCCTCCTCTTCATCACAACTCGTTGCAGGGTTTCCCATAGATATCCATAATAAAGGCTAGATGTCTCGTCCGCGCTGCTGGCCAATGGGGGTCGACGTCCGCACGTGGCGGCCATCTTGCCACAGGCAGCTCGCTCATTCGTAACATTGTGTTTCAATGGCGCATGTACTTAAATAACCATAACTTCCTCAATTGTCTAACGATTCTCAAACTGTTTGGTTTGTTAAACAAAAGTCAGACATTTAGTTATGACACTGCACACTTATGAATAATTTTAACCATGGAATTTTATATGAAAAGAACATTGAATAGAACATACAGGTGCAATAAATATACACATGCACAAGGTATTTATGTTAAATCAATATATGCTATTAAAACTCAGTGTACAGAATGGCAACATTATATAGATATATAGAGAGAGATATAGATATATATATAGATAGATAGAGACACAGATACATAGATACAGATACATATATATATATATACATATACACATATACATATATATATATATACATATACACACATATATATATATATATATATATATATATATATATATATATATATATATATATATATATATATATATATATATATATATACACACTTTTATTTGGGTGTGATTAATTATTTCACAGTCCTAATTTATTTATATTTACATACATACTTTTATAATATGAATATTACTGTTATAATAAAATATGAAATACTGACAAAAAAGGCTTATTGTGTGGCAACCTCTTGGTGTAGAAGCATAATCCAGGTTTCAAATTAAAGGTAACACTTTGAAGTTTCATGTAGACTATTCAGATTATATATCAGGAGTAATTACACAAAAGTTCCTATTTTTAAACCATTGTAAAAGTGACATTTATTTGCTATAAAAATTGGTACAATAGTCCCATTCACAAGTATATATAGATGTAGCATGTTGAAATCCCCACCTACACTACTGTGATGGTATACACATGGAAGACAGAGATTTAAAAAATGACCCAAAAAACATAGCTTGGCTAATGCCCTTTGAAAAGGACGGTTTTATTGAGCTTCTGTTGCATGTTGTTGCTCTGTAAGCTAAGGTTAGTTATTTTGGCAATGTGGTGCAGCCTTAACTTAAAAAAAACAAGGACACAACCAACGTTAACAGCGTATGGTGGTGGCTGTCTTTGCCATAGACAGGTCTGACGAATGACCCACTATGCTGCCCTGACTACCATCACTGTGCCTTCTGATGGAATCACCAGATTTCCATTGTTTTTTAACTTCAGCAGGTGGTAGCGCTGGTCCGTGATGGCAGATGCAGCATCTGTTACCAAGCTGGCACGGCAGACATCACAGGACAGCTTCTTCAGAGCCTGTCGCTCAACAAATCCTGAAATAAGAGTTGGTATATTAAAATAATTTATAATAACCATGGGGAAATTAGGGGAACATTTATTTTTTTGGACCATTGTGAGATTGATTTCCCTCAAATTTACACCAAAGATTAATTGTCATACAATCGTTATTGGTGTCAGTAAAACCTATATAATTGACCAGTGGTCTCAGCCTTGATAACCTGGGCAAGTAGCCGTGATGCACAACTATGCTGCATGATTAAGTTATTTTTCAACAAGAAAATCTGCAATTTCGACATGTTCAAACATCAAGAATTATAGCCACGTTCATAACGTTTGTAAGAAACCAAACTGTTTGTAAATCCGTCAAGAATTCAATGAGATAAGAGTATTTGTGTTCGTGCTGATCACTCACCTTACATTAGGTACCACAGAGCACGCCAGAAAGCTTGCCTGAGGCAAGATGGCCGCCGGTGATGACGTTTGAGACTCCGCCGTAAGACATCTAGCCTTTATTATGGATATCTATGGGGTTTCCCCCAGAAAACTGGCTAAGCCTGCAGCACGTGGTCAGCTAGCATGTAGCAAAGAGGATGCTAATGCTAGCTTAGCATGTAGCAACATTCAGCATCAAGTTCTTCTTGTCTGTCTCCCTGGCAAAGTTCCTCCGATCATCACTTTTTGGTTTATCTTGTCTAGAAAGCTTCCCTTCATTGGCTTCCTGTTAAATCAAGAATAGAATTTAAAATTCTTCTTCTAACGTATAAAGCCCTTAATAATCAAGCTCCATCATATATCAGAGCTCTGATTACCCCGTATGTTCCTAACAGAGCACTTCGCTCTCAGACTGCAGGTCTGCTGCTGGTTCCTAGAGTCTCTAAAAGTAGAATGGGAGGCAGATCCTTTAGCTATCAGGCTCCTCTCCTGTGGAACCAACTCCCAGTTTTGGTCTGTGAGGCAGACACCCTATCTATTTTTAAGACTAATGTTAAAACTTTCCTTTTTGACAAAGCTTATAGTTAGAGTGGCTCATACCCTGAGCTATCTCTATAGTTGTGCTGTGATAGGCCTAGGCTGCTGGAGGACATCAGGGTCTAATTTTCTCACTCTACTGATTTCTACTGTTCTTCAGTCTACTGTTCTCCAGTTTTGCATTGTATTACATTGAAATGACTGTCGTCATTTCAGCTTTTAACTTTTGCTCTCTCTCTTTTTCTTCATAGTAGGTACACCTGGTCTGGCGTTCTGTTAACTGTGACATCATCCAGAGAAGACGGCTCACCCGCTACTTCCATCTAAAGTAGAACAGATTACTAGATCAATGTGTGCTTCTGTGCTTTTTTGTTTCTCTTGTTGTGTCTCTGCTCTGTCTTCTGTAACCCCAGTCGGTCGAGGCAGATGACCGTTCATACTGAGCCCGGTTCTGCCGGAGGTTTTTCCTTCCCGTTAATGGGTGGTTTTTCTTCCCACTGTTGCTTCATGCTTGCTCAGTATGAGGGATTGCAGCAAAGCCATGTACAATGCAGACGACTCTCCCTGTGGCTCTACGCTTCCCCAGGAGTGAATGCTGCTTGTCGGGACTTTGATGCAATCAACTGGTTTCCTTATATAGGACATTTTTGACCAATCTGTATAATCTGACCCAATCTGTATAATATGATTGAACTTGACTTTGTAAAGTGCCTTGAGATGACATGTTTCATGATTTGGCGCTATATAAATTGAATTGAATTGAATTGAATTGAATAGAAAGATAGTTGCATGTTTTCTTCTGGCTGTTGGTTATGGAGGACCAATCCTGCCATAATTCAGATCGCATACAAAAGTAAGAAAAAGTATTCCTCTACTGTCCCACAATAGGGAAATATTGGTGTCACAGTTGCAAACACATGGACAGTTACACACAATTATTAGCAATGAGGCAAAAATGAGAATAAAAATGAAGGAATCTGTCTAATCCAAAGTTACCTCTAAAGAAACACCAAGAGTAGCAGATAAGAGTAAAATACCAGAATAAATATTCACCAAGGAAAGAAAAAAAATGATAGTGGAAGAATAAACTGCATTTTATTTACCTTTCACATGATAATGATATATGCAAATCTTCCATAACATATCGGAGGGGGGGGGGGGGGGACACTTTTTTTTTCCATGTATCTTTATACATGGTTATGTTCTGAAGGCTAGCTGCCATTCTTACTCCCTACTTCTTAATTAAATGTAAATCCCTTTTAGATTCTAGATCTGCCAGAGTTTATATTATTTTTGAGTGTAACGTTATTAAGTTTTAATTTTATTACATTTGGGATCTGTTTCCAATCTATTCATGGGTCTATAAAGCAGCAAAAATGTGTTTTCCAAGAATAAAGCAGCATCTGTTTTCAGGGATGGACTCAGGAAGGTGGGTTTTTGTTTCCAACAGACTTTTGGTGATTAGTGACGATCAAAGTAAATGTTATTTTTGTAGGACATCTGAAAATGACCATAGAGTCGTTAACTTGCTGAGAATGTGCTTTATTGAGCGTTAATCCTTCTAATAATCTAGTTAAAACATATGATCGTCCTTGTATCAGGCAAACATTCTTAGTGTATTGAAGTAATCAGGAACCACAACATGAAATAAACACATGTCCCTTTTCTGTTGTAGCACAACAGAAAGAAACCACAAAGGAGGCCTTCATCCTGTTGTTTCCCTTTGCTCCTGACACATGTGATATAAATTGTGTCTGGGATAATTCCTGCATATTTCAGTTTTTCTCTTTAATGCACCACCGCATGTTTCCCCATCAGAACTCCACCAACGTCTCCACGGCCAGAAGGCGCTCAGTGCTGCCGACTCCATGGAGGTTTTTACTGCAGCCATCCTCAGAAACTAGAAACTAGGCCTGTTTACTAAACACACATATGTTTACCAAGGCAGGTAGAAATATGCTGGGACTCTGAGCGCTGTCTCACCTGGTGGGATTGTAAGTTTACCTGCGTGAGGACCCAGGTGACTCTGAGCTGAAAGTTGGTTATTGGCAGAGTGGCTCCTGTTGAATGTTAGGGAAACACTGCAATAAATGAATATGGTAGTGCAGCTTCATCCTAGCTAAAGCGTGTGAGTTACCTTAGCATTTGGGAACAGTGTAAACAGTTGATGGTTGAGAAGCTATGCAACGATTAGCATGATGTAAACAGTTATCTTCAGATCTGGGAACAGTGAAAACAATAATGGTTGGATCATGTCCTGTGGAACACTTTATATGATTTAAACAGATATTATGTCTGTTGGGAGCAGCTAAGATTCTAAAGTCTGACTGCAGCTGGGAGGAAGGATCTGCAGAAACGCTCCTTAGAGCATCTGGGATGCAGCAGCCTGTATTTATGCATTTTACCAACAATGTTTAACCTTTGCGCTCAGAGCAGAACTACAATACTTGTTTGCGGTTCTCTGACCGCCTCAACCTGCTGTCATTGAACATAAAGGATGCTGGGATCAGACAATCAGTTCCCAAATATTCTATTGTTTTTCTACAGCCATCCAGGCTGTGTAGAGAAGAAGCCCAGAGCCTAAAAGTCTCAGCCTATACTTATAGAATTTGGGGATAGGACCTAAAAGAGCTGTTTCCTATGATGCTATATCCTGTAGGCTTTAGACTAATGCTAATCCACAATATAGAAGAAAGCATCAAAAATGTGTTTATTCTACATAAAGTTAGTTGAACTCTGACTTCTAGTTCAAAGTTCAGTACTGGTAGCCCTTCATGTGACACAACACCATTGAAATAGCTCTGGAGGTTCAGGTCTGAGTCCATCACTGAACCCAGATTTGGGTCCTGATCGGTGGTTCCTAGCTGAAGCAGCTGAAGCTGTGTACTAACTCTTAGTGGCTCTTCCATTGGTCCAATTTTTTTTTTTTTACTCTGTTTTTATTAGATTGAGGAAAATTTTGGTACATCCATGCATTGATTTCTAAAGCATCTTGTCACAAGGTGACAAGATGATGTAGAGCTGTGTGTTGTCTGCTTAGTTATGGTAATTGATGTGTTTTTATGTTCTGAACTAGAGGGAGCATGTAGATGTTGAACAGGATGGGACCCAGGATGGACCCCAAAAGCTATAGTTTGTAATCCTATTCAGAAACACTTTGGTGTTATACTGGGTGAAATAGTACTTCCAGTAATAGTACAGTAGTAAATGTATTCTGTATTTTAAAAAACGTTCTGAGAGCTGCAGGACTGTAAAGACTTCCCAATCTTCTGAATGGTTAGTTTTGGTCCTGCTCACACATCCCTGTTTCTGTCAAGCTCTGAGGGTTTCACCTTATCTATTGTCCCTCATGCCAAAACTTCTGACATGCTCACGCCAGTGTGTGTGAAATTTCAGAGTTTCCCATAGATAGATTCACTTCAGCAGCCGGCCAAAGTAAATTGAGACCCACCCAGGAAGATACCCCCCCCCCCCCAAAAAAAACCCCAAAAACAAACAATTGGCTTTATAAACGGCGCACATCTGCGGTGTGCATCACTTACGCAGCGACCAGCATCAGCATCCTACTTCATGCACCTACAACTCAATAAAGCTGGTGTTTCAGAGCTAAGGACATTGTCTCAGATTTGTAGGACTATGTAATCTATAAGGTATCGATAAAGTAGCTAGTAGCTGTGGGCTGTAATTCCCATGATGCTGAAAGACGGACAGAATCACATAATTTACAGTAAACAGTTAAACCCTGAATCTACCAAATGAACAGAACACTGCGGGGGCTCAGTGCACACACACCGTCACATATAAATATAGGCGTATAAAAGTGCAGCCAACTAAAGGCTCCCTCCCTCATGTTTGCTGACAAGAGTCCAGGCACACAAAGCGTATAAAGGACATTTAAAATCCCTAAATTTTCTCAAACATTGATGGTGAACCTTATAATCCGGTGCACCATACGTGTGGACATAGACACATTAGGCACATTGGACAATGCCCAACATCTTTCTTTAAAGCATGGCTGAAAAGGTCAATATTGTGTCATCAGCACTTTAAGGTTAAACAGGGTAGCTCTACAAAGAACTGAGTTTTTGCAGGGGTTACAACAGTCATGTCATTTTACTGTTCTGCATGTTCTGTCAAAGAATTTAATCTAACTAAATAACCTAAATATGTCTGAAATAAAATGTGCCTCAGTTCAGGCTGAGATCCAAATACTTTCTAGAGTGCATAATGTGTTTCAATGTTTCCGGCAGATGTTCAGCAGAAGCTGATTGTTAAAGAAGAAGCTTGTTTAGACCACAGACCTCCTGCTGACCTGCATGACCCAAAGCCCCCCCACATCAAGGAGGAACAGGAGGGAGTCTACATCAGTCTGCCAGGAGAGCAGCTCAATGGGAAGGAGGTAATTAATACCATCAGGTTTCCAGTGGCTCCTCCTCCCATAAAGAGTCTGGAGGATTAACAGTCTCTGCTGCTTTCACAGGTTTATCCAGACCAAGTTAAAGGCAGAGAGCTTCCAGAAGAGAATGATGGAGAATCCATCAGGATACAAGATCATGGAGATGCTTCTATTTCTTTAAAGACTGAAGACACTGAGGAGGATGAAGAACACAGTAATGTAGAACACCCTCTCTCTGAGCTGAAACACTTGTCAGACTCTGGATATAGGAAAAGTTCTACAGAGAAGAAAAATGTGGAGTCATGTAGGAAAGACTGCAGAGCAGTGAAGCTTAGCTGCAAAGACTGTGGCAAAACATTTGTTGGAAAATACACTTTAAAGACACACATGAGAACTCATACAGGACAGAAGCCTTTCTGTTGTGTTCTATGTGAAAAAAGATTTAGTTGTAAATCCACTCTAAACGGACATATGAGAATCCATACAGGACAGAAGCCTTTCTGTTGTGATCTATGTGGAAAAAGATTTAGCTGTAAATCTTATTTAAACCTACACATGAGAACTCATACAGGACAGAAGCCTTTCTGTTGTGATGAATGTGGAAAAAGCTTTAGCCGAAAATCTCATTTAAACATGCACATGAGAATCCATACAGGACATAAGCCTTTCTGTTGTGATCTATGTGGAAAAAGCTTTAGCCACAAATCACATTTAAACGTACACATGAGAATCCATACAGGACATAGGCCTTTCTGTTGTGATCTATGTGGTAAAAGTTTTAGCCAAAAATCACATTTAAACAAACACACGAGAATCCATACAGGACAGAAGCCTTTCTGTTGTGATCTATGTGGAAAAAGCTTTAGCCGCAAATCAAATTTAAAGAGACACATGAGAATCCATACAGGACAGAAGCCTTTCTGTTGTGATCTATGTGGAAAAAGATTTAGCCTCAAATCAAATTTAAACACACACATGAGAAACCATACAAGACAGAAGCTTTTCTGTTGATTTCTGATGATTAAAACGTAGATAAATAAAACAAGTGAAACAAAATAAAACAGGAAATGGGTAACTAAGAGCAAGTGTTAATGATTTTATAAACATTTGGACTACAAATTTAAACTAATGATTTTTCAGTTAAAATCTTAACTAGAACAATCAAAGTCAATCCTAAGCAATTAAGCTTATAATCTTGATTTAAAAGAACTCAGGGTTTCAAGCACTTTTTACAGTTTTCTGGAAGTTTGCTCCAGTTGGTAGAATATAGGAGGTCAACATGTTACAAGTTGTAAAGCACTCTTGGGTCGTCGGACTAGTTAAAGTGCTATACAAGTACAGACCAATTACCAGATTAGGTCTGAAGCTTAAGTCCTTAGTGGTCTGGAGGGTTGATAAGACTTTGTTGATCTCACAGTGGAGAAATTCACTTGTCACTGATATGCTGATAACAAGTCTGTGATGTAGACTTGTTGGGGGGGGGGGGGCATGCGGCAAAGGACCACGGGTCGCATCCGAACCCGGGGTCGACCTGGTACACGGGTCGCGCTACCCGCTGCGCAACGAGCGTGCCCCTGATCGATTTTTTTGGTGGACCTGTGAAAACAATGTTCAATTATTGATTTGACTAAAATTGAATGCATGGATTAGTTTTTCCAAAACCTGCTGAGACATCAATCCTTTAATCCTGGAAATGTTCTTCAGGTGATGGAAGGCAGACTTTGTAATTGTGTTTAGATACCTTTGGAGGTTCACGCCTGAGTCTTAGTGTAACGTCCTTTAATCTGGGGTCCCAGGACCCCCGGGGGTCTATGAAACTTTGTTGTCAGGCCTGAGGAGGCACTGCTGAGGATGAGTCGTGGTTGAGCTAAGTATCAAAATGGACAAATATTTAACTCCATTCACCTCATCAAGTAAGGTAAAAGCCAAATCCTCTAAAATTAGGAAGTAAGTAAATTGGGATATGACTTTGTGAAATCCAGAGCTTTGCAATCACAGCTGTTTGGTCAACTTTGCCCAAATCTGGATGCTGAACATGACACACTGCTTTAACGAAATTTCGTTTGTATACAGCTTGAGAATTTCAGTGAATTGCAGTGGATTTCAGAATAAAGTAAATTTGCAGGATAAATAAAGTAACTTTGCAGGATAGTAAAGTAACTTTGCAGGACAGTTCCAGGATAAAGTGCACAGTGATTTCACAGTACAGCAATTGAAATGTAACCAATGCAGGACACATGTGATACAGAGTCCAGTTATAGCTTCAGCAGTTCAACACTCTGATGGCAGCAGGGAAAAAGCTTTTACAGAACCTGGAGGACCTGCAGCGGATGCTGCGGAACCTCTTTCCAGAAGGTAGCAGGGAGAAAAGTCCATGGTGGGGGTGTGAGGGGTCTCTGATGATGTTACGGGCTCAGGACACACATCGCTGTGATGAAATGTCCTTAATGGAGGGAAGAGGAGCCCCGATGATCCCTTCTGCTGTCCTCACCACTATCCTCACGTTCTTCCAGTCAGAGGCACTGCAGCCTCAACACCACACAGAGAGACAGCTGGTCAGAATGCTCTCTATGGTGCTTCTGTAGAAGGTTGTGAGGATGGGCGGGGGCAGGTGGGCTCTCCTCATCCTCCTCAGGAACTACAGTCGCTTCTGTGCCCTCTTCACCAGTGATGTGGTGTTCACAGACCAGGTGAGGTTGTCCGTGATGTGCACCCCCAGGAACTTGGTGCTGCTGACCACCTCCACAGCTGAGCTGTTGATGAGCAGTGAAGTGTGGTGAGGCCGGTTCTTCCTGGAATCGCCAAGTTAGTCGATCTTAGACATGTTCATCATATTGAACAGCCTCAACCTCTCCATCCAAGGAAGCTACACACCTGTCCTTGAATTTGGAGACAAAAGCACCACCTTTATGAATAAGAATACAAGATGGAATAACAGACATGTTTCCCCAACTGATGGACTTTTTAAACAATGAGAAGCTGTCTGTTGCTATTGTGAGGGATGTTGTGACTTCACACCTAACATCACTGTGTGAGCACTTCAGCTCATATTTCTCTGATGTGAACACTGATGCCTGGGACTAGGTGCTGATCCATTTTCACCTGCTGCAACAAGAAATGTCTCAACAGGTAAAACAAGAACAGCTCTTGGAGTTATCTTGTGACAGAACATTGAAGGCCAGATTCCATCAGGAAAATCATGCAGACTTTTGGGCCTCCCTCTCACATGAGTATCCTGAACTGGCTGCTGAGGCCATGAAAATATTGCTGCCGTTTCTGACCACTTACCTCTGTGGATCAACATTTTCAGCTCTGACTGTAATGAAGAACAAATGCAGAGCTGGTTTACAAGTGGAAGATGATCTTAGAGTTTGTTTGTCATCCATGCCTCCAAGAATAAACTGTGGGGAGAGACAGGCTCATCCTTCTCACTAATTGTCAAGAGGTTATTGATGTCATTGATTGACCGTGAGTAACAAAGCCTGAAGCAGAGATTCATAAGAATGTTTTTCTGCCAATAGTTTAAATAAGATGTTTGTTGTGTTAAAATTTAACCAATTAAGAGTCTTTAATCTGATTAATGGACCAAATGGGTTCACTGGAATTAACTTCAGTCTTCTCACAGCTTATTTTTTTGGAAGCTTTAAAATGTTATATTTTAAGAAAACATCCTGAAAATATAACTTGAATAAATGTCTTCTGTATTTAAAGTGTTAAAATCTTTATTTTTCATTCCTTTAGCATATTAGTGATCGACTGATGCAGGTTTTTGAAGGCAGATGATTGTTTTCACATCAGTCTATCCTCTATGTGCTGTCTATTTTTTTGGGCTTGCTATTTAAGACGATATTGCCTTATTTTTTATATGATGAAAATGACTCAATTACAACAAATATTGCAGTACTCAGTTTTAACAAAAAATAAACATTAACAGATCAAACAAAATATAGCGAATGGAGAGAGCAGAAAATCTCTATTAGGTGTTTTTTTTTTAAAACATACATAATTCCTGATGTGTTTAACTGTACAAAAAGCTGTTTAGAAATACTATCAGCATGAAGAATCTAAAGGGGTCTTTTAAAAATGTTCCTGCTGCTAAGGGGTTCCTGGCAATGAAAAGTTTGAGAACCCCTGCGTCAGTGCACCAAGATTTTGGGCCTGATCTGTGTTTACTAGCTGAAGCAACTGAAGCTGTGTGCAAAAAAACGTTTTTTTTTTTTTTTATTCATTTGAAGGAGATGTTGGCACACAGAAAAATAACAATATGATGCTACCAACTCATATTTCCCAGTTAGGATGGTGTTCTCAGACTTGAAAGCTTCCCCCTTCTGCCTCCAAATGTAACAATGGTCCTTAAGGCCAACCAGCTCAACTTTAGTGTTCTTAGACCACAGGACATGTCTCCAAAAATTAATCCCTTGTCCATGTGTGAGTGTCGGTTCGTGGCCTTTTGAGGCTGGAGTTTCAGCAGGAAAGATGACGAAGCCGCAGCATGTGGCAGTAGTAATATATTTATTTGTTGGTAGCAGCATTCACTCTGACAACCAACCAACAACCAACCTACAACCAACTTGGTTTACAGACACTGCCTTAAATACCCCCTGCTGATTAAGGGTTAAACCATTCTGCACTAAACAATTTACTATTAACTTTATCTATAAATTACAATATTTACATTATATAAATACACATACACATTCCCACCTATTTTTATAAATATTTTATCTTTTAACCCCACACCTAAAAACCCCTTAAACAAACGTGCAAAAGTTCCCCCCTGCTTTTCCCATGGTCTCTCCCGGAACCTATAAATGGTGTCTGGGCCCCCGGGGAAGCATTTGTCCAAACACCCTGGAGTACATAGAAATGGAGGACATAGAAAACAGGTAAGTCACCACATGCTAACACTCTCATCTCACTTCTCACAGATTCTATACCATTTGCTTAAGTTTCCAGACAGTAGACCTTAGCTCCAAATAACAATTCTTCTTTTCACAGAGCCCACACCATTTCCCAATGAGGAGCAGCTGTGCAGAGCCTGAACAAAAGACTACATGCTAATTATTAAAATATCCAATAAATATTCAATAAATAGTTAAAACTTCTTGTGTGCAAATGGTTATTTCTGTGCAAAGTCATGCTTAAAGTGCTGTGCTAAACAAAGTGCTAATTAAGGTGCAAGTTTACAGTGCAAAAGTATTCTTAAAGTGCAATACCAGTTACTTTTCCTAAAAACAGTCCCAGTAATGAAGACCTCTTCATTACATTTCCCCCCTCTTCTTTTCAAAGCACAGTATCTCAATCCTCTGTTATCCTAGATAAACAGTCAGCAACCACATTAGCCTTCCCTGGTTTATACTGAACCGTGAAATCAAAAGGCTGCAGAGACAGGTACCATCCTGCAATGCGGGTATTGGCATCTCTCATACGTCTTAACCACTGAAGAGCTCGATGGTCAGTCTCCAGAATGAAGTGACGTCCCAGAAGATAATACCTTAGGGCTTTGATGGCCCACTTCATGGCCAAGCATTCTTTTTCCACCGTTGAATATCTTCTCTCCCTCTCAAGCAGCTTCCGACTCAAGAACACCACCGGTCGTCTTTCACCATCCACCTCCTGTTGAAGGACAGCTCCAAGGCCCACTCCTGAAGCATCTGTTTGCAAGATGAATGGCTTGCTGAAGTCTGGGCTTTGTAGAACTGGATGTGTACATACTGCTTTCTTGAGGTCTTTAAATGCTTGATCACATTCTTCTGTCCAGCGCACTTTGTTGGGGGCTGACCCCTTTGTTAGGTCAGTCAGTTATGCTGATCTCTCTGCAAAAGAAGTTACAAATTTCCTGTACCAGCCCACCAAACCCAGAAATCCTCTCACCTTTTTCTTCGTGGTGGGAACTGGGAAGGATTGGATTGCCTCCATCTTTCCAACTTGAGGCTTTATCTTTCCAAAGCCAATGACAAAGCCCAAGTACTCCACTTCCCTCTGGGCTATGGTACACTTTTTAGGGTTAATAGTCAGCCCAGCCAGTCGGATGCAGTGTAGCACCTCCTGTAGATGAGTCACATGCTCCTCCCAAGACTTGCTATACACCACAACGTCATCCAAATATGCCGCAGAAAATGCTGACACATCTCTCAGTACATGATCCATCAAACGTTGAAATGTTGCTGGTGCACCCTGAAGCCCAAATGGCATGACTTTAAATTGGTACATACCAAAAGGCGTTTTAAACCCGGTCAGCTCTCTCGCCTCTGGTGCCAAAGCCACTTGCCAGTATCCTTTGCACAGATCCAGAGTCGTGATGAAGTTTGCTGAACCAACTCTCTCCAATAGGTCATCAACCCTGGGCATTGGGTAAGGATCAAAGTTGAACATGGCATTTAAATATCTGAAATCAATACAGAACCTCAGGGAGCCATCTTTCTTTGGGACCAGCACAATTGGGCTGCACCACTCACTAGTAGACACCTCAATTATTCCCAAAACCATCATCAGTTTTAGCTCTTTTTCCAACACTGGCACCAACCGCTCTGGGATACGATAACTCCTTTGACGGCTTGGTGCATCCTCCTTCAGTTGAATCTTGTGTTGAACCAGTGATGTGAATCCTGGAGTTTCTCCAAAGAGCTGAGGATCCAAGAGAGGTTTTATGGTGCCCTGCTCCATTAGGGACAAATGAGACAGGTCAACTGAAGCACAATCTGACGTGCTAGTTGGGAAAAATTTCTCAGTCACCTCCTCATCCTTAACTGCACGCACAAATAACCCTTAGTGCACAGGCTCCTGTCGGATATGAAACTCCTTTAACAGGTTGACATGAAATGTCTGATACTTTTTAGCTCTTTCTGGCATGTACAGTTCATACACGACTTTACTCACTTGTCTTGTGGTCTCATATGGTCCATGCCATTGTGTCAGCAGCTTGTTGTCACTGGTAGGAAGTAGTAACAGTACCTTCTGTCCCGGAAGGAAAACCCTGTCTCTGGCCTTCTGGTCATACCAGGTCTTTTGGTGCAGTTGAGCTGATCTCATGTTGTCCTGTGCAAATGATGCCATCTCCTGCAATCTCTCTCTCATATTGATGACATATGCTGCAATATTTTCACCGTCTGACTTGGGGTCTTCCCAGCAGTCCTTCAGCAGATCCAGTGGGCCTCTCACTTGACGCCCATACAACAGTTCAAAGGGTGAAAAGCCTGTGGAAACCTGTGGAACCTCCCGATAAGCAAATAACAGGTAGGGAAGCCATTGGTCCCAGTCGGTACCGGTGTCAGAAACAAACTTGCGTAGCATATTTTTGAGAGTCTGATTATATCTCTCCACTAGCCCGTCCGTTTGGGGGTGATAAGGGGTGGTCTTAAGTCCCTTAATCCCTAACAACTTGTAACCCTGCTGCAATAATTTGGACAAAAAATTTGTCCCACAATCTGTAAGAATTTCTCTTGGTATTCCTACTCTAGAAAAAAGCTGCAGGAGACAGTTAGCGACATGACGTGCTTTAATGGACTTGAGTGGAAAGGCCTCAGGGTACCGTGTAGCATAGTCGCATACTACCAATATGTAACGATGACCTGCAGAACTCCTTTCTAATGGGCCCACAATATCCATGCCTAGCCTTTCAAAAGGTGTTTCAATGATTGGCAGTGGCTGTAGCTGGGCTCGCGCCACGCCCTTGCTTGAAGTCAACTGACACTTTTCACAGGAGCTACAAAAATTAGAAATCTGAGTATACATTCCTGGCCAACTAAAACGCCTGCTGATTCTACTCAGTGTCTTGTGAAAAGCCATATGGCCTGCCCAGGGAATTGAATGTCCCAGCTCCATAACTTTAAGTCTAAATTGCTGTGGGAGGGCTAAAGCTTCTGACTTTCCCCTCTTCTGATACAAGATGCCCCCTTTAATTACAAAAACAGTGTCTTCCAGGAAGTTTACCTGGCCGTGAGGAGTTCCCTCCACCCCTGTCACCTTTTCAAACCAGGGCTTTAGAGTAGGATCCTCCTTCTGGAGTGCCCCTATATCTGAGGGAATGTCAAAATCAAAGAGGTTGGATGGTTTAGCCAACTGTGCTGTCCCCTCACTACCTGCACCTTTAAACTTATCCCTTCTTTTCTGAGCTCTAGACTTCTTTGTCTTTCCCAGCTCTGCTTCCAGAGATTCACCAAAAAAAGGCAGCTCTTCAAGATCTCCCCTTGCACTTTGTGCTCTTGTTACTACATGACAGTGTTTTATGTGTCCCCCAGCTAGCCCTTGAGTTTTATCCACTGAAATCTGCGAGTTTGTGTCACTGAGCCCTTGGGTTTCATACTCTAACTGGTGTAGAAGGTCAAAGAGTGTGGGGATATCATTTCCAAGAATAACTGAATATGGTAAAGAGGGAACTACCGCTACCTTTACCAGGTATGTTTGACCTCCCACTGTCAAATACACCTCAGCTGTAGGATAAACATGTTCATATCCATGTACACAACTTATTTTAGCCCCCAACCCACTAAGTTTCTCTTCTGAGATCAAACTCTTATGCACCAGAGACTGGAAGCACCCAGAATCAAGCAAAGCTTCTTCCTTCTGTCCATTAATCAGAACTGGAACAGTGCAAACTTTCTTTTCTGCCATCTCTCCAGCTGGTCTTGGAACTGAACACAAAAGTGAGGGCTTTGATTTAAGGATAGGGCAAAAGTGTTGTGTATGGCCAAAATTATTACAGTTATAACATCTTACATCTTGGACTGAGGATTTGGAAAATGACTTCTTAACAATCTGTCTTTGGGAAGGGAGATGCCTTAAACTTGAAATATTTCTAGGCTGAACTTGACCAGAGCCCTGTTCACCCCCAGTGGACTTACTTGGTTGGGCATAGTGGGTCTCTCGGCCAAAGTAGGTGCTCTTGCTCCCCTTCCTGGCGGATGTGAAGGCCTCTGCAAGGCTGGCTGCTTCTTTTGCCGTCTTCGGGTCACGCTCACGTATCCAAATCTCCAATTCTGGATTAACCATTCTCAAAAACTGCTCCAAAATTATCTGCTCAGATATTTCTTGCACAGTAGATTTTTCAGGTTTAACCCATCTTGAAAACAAGTCTTTCAGTCTTACATAAAGTTCACGTGGCGTCTCACCTGGTTCAACCTTCAGGGATCTGAAGCGGCGCCGATAAGTGTCAGCAGTGATCTCATACTTGGCTAGAATTGCTTCTTTCACCTTGTCATAGTTCTCCAAGTCTGCAATATCCATGAGAACATAGGCTGTGCGAGCTCTTCCTGTCAATAGGGGAACGAGGCGAACCGCCCACTCATCTCTGGACCAACGACACACCTGGGCCATCCTCTCGAACGTTGTCAGAAAATGTTCAATGTCGTCCTCCATGGATAAGGGAATAAACTTTGGCTCAATTGTGGACCTGGAACCATGGGCCACCTGCATGTCACCCTGATCAACCTCATGGACCTCAGATGTGGTAGGGGAAGATTGTGCTTCTGATAGGTCAGGTTTGTCAAGTATAGAATTAACTTGAAGTTGAATTTGTTGAAATTGGTGTTGCATGCTTTTCCACCTTTGCTCCTGACGAACGAAGTCCTTCTCCAACTTCTGGTCTCTGGCAGCTTGAGAATGCACCAGAAATTTCACCAGCACTGCCAACTCCTCCAACTTGTCCCCAGGGTTGGTTACTGTCATGGCTTCCAGATCAGTTGAAGCTCCAACTCCATCATCAGGCACCTCCTCTTGGCCTGGCTTTTTTCCACCTCTCGTCATCATTTTCCCACTGAGCGTGACAAAACCCACTCCTGACACCACTTGTCGGTTCGTGGCCTTTTGAGGCTGGAGTTTCAGCAGGAAAAATGACGAAGCCGCAGCATGTGGCAGTAGTAATATATTTATTTGTTGGTAGCAGCATTCACTCTGACAACCAACCAACAACCAACCTACAACCAACTTGGTTTACAGACACAATCACTGCCTTAAATACCCCCTGATGATTAAGGGTTAAACCATTCTGCACTAAACAATTTACTATTAACTTTATCTATAAAATACAATATTTACATTATATAAATACACATACACATTCCCACCTATTTTTATAAATATTTTATCTTTTAACCCCACACCTAAAAACCCCTTAAACAAACGTGGAAAAGTTCCCCCCTGCTTTTCCCATTGTCTCTCCCGGAACCTATAAATGGTGTCTGGACCCCCGGGGAAGCATTTGTCCAAACACCCTGGAGAGGACATAGAAAACAGGTAAGTCACCACATGCTAACACTCTCATCTCACTTCTCACAGATTCTATACCATTTGCTTAAGTTTCCAGACAGTAGACCTTAGCTCCAAATAACAATTCTTCTTTTCACAGAGCCCACACCATTTCCCAATGAGGAGCAGCTGTGCAGAGCCTGAACAAAAGGCTACATGCTAATTATTAAAATGTCCAATAAATATTCAATAAATAGTTAAAACTTCTTGTGTGCAAATGGTTATTTCTGTGCAAAGTCATGCTTAAAGTGCTGTGCTCAACAAAGTGCTAATTAAGGTGCAAGTTTACAGTGCAAAAGTATTCTTAAAGTGCAATACCAGTTACTTTTCCTAAAAACAGTCCCAGTAATGAAGACCTCTTCATTACAGTGGGTTTGAAAACTTTAATGTGGCTTTTACGTGTTTGTCAGAATTATTTTTACTATTCTCTATATGTTTTCTTTTATTTACCATATTCATTGCATTTATCACATATTTACTCATTACTGTTAAAAAGTTTTCAGGTGACTGATTTCTCTCTCTCTCTCTTTGTGTTTAATGTTTTTATTATATATTTACTGGAACATATAGACCAGTGGTTACCATCTTATTTTCCTGTATATATCTATTGATTTTCTCTCTTATGTGTACAGAAGGCCTGCAGAAAGCAGAAAAATATGTTGTGATAATGATATGAACTGCACTCAGCCATCTGGTCTGCATACGCATAATTGAACTGTGGGAAACTTTGTATTTTCTCGAAGGTCACATTGCTGTATGCCTCCCCTACACTCCTTAGAAAATAAAAGTAAGGAGCGACAGGGATGTGTTTCAGAACGGGTAGGAGATGCAACTGAGCACATACCTGGCACTCTCCTTGAAGAAAAGATCTAATGGTTGTTGTCTCTCTTCTTTGTGTTTAATGAATGTTTTAGGTGTTAAAACCTGACAGTGTTTCTTCCTCCAAGAGTAGCCTTTCAGCCTGTATGCTTCCTCTCATAGTTCCTTTAGCATAGGTACGTCACAATGTCCCTTACCGGCGCTAAGGAGCTATAAGGAATCCCACAATCCTTTGCATGACATGACCTATAAGCACAGCCCACCTCACAGAAATTACCAAAAATGTCTGCAGAGAACAGAGCGTGTGGTTATAAGTAGCACCAATTACCCTTTCACATATTCCAGGAGTTGTTGGTCATCCATGTGGTTAAGAGGCCTTTGAAAAGTGGATCAGACGCTGCTGCCCGCGTCCTCACTAAGACTAAGAACGTAGAGAACATGGACCCGGTTCTGAAGTCCTTCCATGGCTCCGTGGATCTTTTACTCTATCTGAGCTGCTGCCACAGTTCCACTGAAAATATCTCTGCAGTTCTTCTATGTAAATAACTCAAGGCTGTAGAAAATTGCACATTTTGTGTTATGCCATGGCACCATGACAAAATTCAGATTGAATTTTGAACAACATGTGACACGGGGAAGGAATCAAAATGGATTTACACCCACGAAGGTGGGAATCAAAAAGAAAGTTCACACCCACGCCGAGACAGCCCCTCACACCATAGAGCCCTTTAAGGATATTGTTTATTGTGGACCAAATAACTTCCTTTCATATATGTTATAATATCAAGTCCGCTAAGTTATAATATCCTCTCCACCAATGAGATGAATGGAACTGCTATGTTGCTGAGTGGGTGTAACACAACTGATCCTACTTCAGGTCTGTGGGAGGAGTGAATGTGACGTCCAGAAATGACGTCAGCCTTGTGTGAGAAACCAGTACTTGAACTGAAGCATTTCTCTGCCTTTTAGATTAAATCTGATAAGATATAACTGTGGTTTTGTGAGTGTTTTTACTCCTACAGAAGTCTACAGTAGAAACACCACATTATTCAGTAAAAGAACCAGGAATGACCGCAGAATGTACAAGAGTCAGTAACAAACTGGTAGACAAAGTATTTTGGAGATTAATGCATGAAATTCTTTCCCAATGTGTTGGAAATGGGAAAATTTGTGATTTGGATTCATATTATGTTAGAGGGAATTTAAAATTTATAATGGGTAATTACACTTTAAACATGTTTAAAGCACAGGGACAAATGAGTTTTAAAAGACCAATTCTAATTTGGCCATAAGAAAAGTGGAACAAGGAGTTGACCAGTAATGTGTTAAATTTTGTCTAGTTACACATGATTTAAAAAGGGTTAACTTTTCACAATTTATATCAAAACATGCTAATAACAACTGCTAGATTCAAGGGACTGAAACTAAATCCATATTATTAGAAATTTTTTCATGACTTTAGAAACAATTAGCATTGACAAAAAACAACAAAAATAAAAGTAAATATTTACTATTTAAAACTGTGTTTGGTGACAATGATAGGAAACCTTAGTAGAGTATTAACATGAGCAAGAAAATAACTGTAATAAACGATGTTTAACAAATAAGTGATCGGTGAATTTTTATTCCCTAAAAAAAAAGAAAAAAAAATTCTAATAGGTAGTACCTAGATTTAAGTTATGTTAGTTTTGCACCATAATGCAGGAATGACCACAATGCATCCATGTGTAAAATATTACACTGAACTTTTACCAACATAATATCAGGAGAGATCCATTCGACACACTTTAAAATTTGGTTACTCTGACCAGAAGTTAACATTAGTCATATTTCCTTTTTACAAGTTATCATACCGTCTCTCCAGCGCTCATTTTACCCTTTTCTGGTGACGCAGTCTGTATCTGCCCTGCCCAGCCTTTCCTTTTGGTAAGACTCCTTCCATCTTGTAAAAAGTTTATTGGTTATTTCCAATGGTCTTGAGGAACCGTGTTGGTTTTATATTTTATTTTGAATAGTTTTTATTTTAAATCCACTCTAGTAAGTTTGATTGACATTTATTCCCAGCTAGGGTGTGTAAAATCTCTAGAGTAGGATGTAAGGATGTCAGTTCTGCTGAGGCCTTTCAGATTTATCCAATTAACTGTTGGCTGCAATAATAAAATTTGATTACAAGGATTAGCCTTGGGTCAAATAGGGTCAGGTACTACAGGTTGATTCAACTGCTTATTTCTATTTTCATTAGATGTCAAATACATATTTTTATTGGTACTTGTTTTTGTATCCATATTTACATTTTTTACTGAATCCTTTTTCAATAAGGTCGTTCTAGTTGAAGACCAAAGGATACAATTCAGCTCATTTTCTTTATTTTCTGTTCATTTTATGGGGTTCATGATGGTGATGATGATGCATGGGATAAATGTTATCAGCCAAGGCTATGCTCCCCGTGTGTCGAGTCCATAATGGCTTTCATCACGGTGAAGACCCAACTCAGGGGATGAGATGATGACAGCGTTTCTGTTGGATCGCTTGTTTGCCAGAAATGTTATTGTTTATGAAACCTGATAATGGCTAGAAAGACATGTAAGCAAAAGCTTCTTTGGAAGCCTTTTCTCAAAATCAGTTCAATATGATGTATCTTGTTTGGAGTACAAATACAATATTGTGGTGTCTTTAGTCTGTTAAGCACCACTTTCCAACAGTATTTGAAACTTCTTGAATGTGTTTTGGAGTGAATGTGACTGAAATTGTTCACTAATATGAGTCACAAATGGTATAAAATTTTCACATTTTGTTCATTATTGTTTTGGCTAATTTGACTAAATAAACTGTATTTTTTGTAAGGCAACTTCACTTTTCATTGCTTAATTTTAACATATACCATTACTAGCTTGTGAAAACAATGTTATTTACTGCTTTTTATAAAGAAATACAATTAATATTATGCAGGATTGAGTGCAGTCTTTTGGTCCGGCCCTCCGCAACATTTTCTGTCTCTCATGTGGCCCCCTGGAAAAAATAACTGCCCACCCCTGGTCTAGGGAGTTAAAAAAGAAGCTGGGAGATGTGGAAATGGCAAGGATTTTGAGAGATGGAAGCTTGTTGATAACATGCAAAACGGAGGAACAGAAAAACAAAGCCTGGGAAGTTGGAAGTGTGTGTAAGAAAATAATTGATGAGAGAAAGACTGTGGGTGAGAGTAGAGTTACAAGGGGTGATAACAGAGCTACCTGTAGAAGAAGACTTGGGCAAACTCAAGCACAGTATTAATGGAGGCGAGGTGAGCAGAATTGAGAGACTGTTGAGAACAGTAAATGGAGAAAGGTTTGAGAGCTTGTCGGTTCTTCTGGAGTTTCAGGAGTCCGTACTTCCAGAGAAAGTGAAAATAGGATGCATGAGCTTTCCAGTAAGGCCCTACATTCCTCCACCGCTACGCTGTTACAAATGCCAGAGGTATGGACATATAGCAGTAGTCTGCAAAGGGAAGCAGATATGTCCTAAATGCGGAGGTGAACATAGGGTGGAACTACTAATACTACTAGTAGTATTAGTAGAACTACTAATACTACTAGTAGTATTAGTAGTAGTAATAGTAGTAGTATCAGTAGTAGTTGTTGTAGTATCAGTAGTAGTAGTATCGGTTGTAGTAGTAGTAGTAGTTGTATCAGAAGAATTTGAAGGAATTCGGAGAATTTAAAAAAAAATTAAGTATTTGAAGTATTTGAAAAATTTTAAGAATTTTAACAATTTGAACAATAAGAAGAATTTGAAAGAATTTGAAGGAATATGAAAAATTTTAAGAATTTAAAGGAAATTGTAGTAGTACTAGTAGTATCAGTAGTACTACTAGTATAAGTTGTATTAGTAGTAGTAATAGTAGTAGTATCAGTAGTAGTAGCAGTAGCAACAGTAGTATCATTAGTAGTAGTATCAGTAGTAGTAGTAGTACCATCAGTAGTAGTAGTATCAGCTTTTAAAGAATTTGAAGAATTTGAAGGAATTTGTAGTAGTAATAGTAGTAGTAGTAGTATCAGTAGTAGTAGTAGTATCAGTAGTATTACTTGTAATACTACTAATACTATTCAATTCAATTCAATTCAATTTTATTTATATAGCGCCAAATCATGAAACATGTCATCTCAAGGCACTTTACAAAGTCAAGTTCAATCATATTATACAGATTGGGTCAGATTATACAGATTGGTCAAAAATGTCCTATATAAGGAAACCAGTTGATTGCATCAAAGTTCCGACAAGCAGCATTCACTCCTAGGGAAGCGTAGAGCCACAGGAAGAGTCATCTGCATTGTACATGGCTTTGCTGCAATCCCTCATACTGAGCAAGCATGAAGCGACAGTGGGAAGAAAAACCACCCATTAACGGGAAGGAAAAACCTCCGGCAGAACCGGGCTCAGTATGAACGGTCATCTGCCTCGACCGACTGGGGTTACAGAAGACAGAACAGAGACACAACAAGAGAAACAAAAAAGCACAGAAGCACACATTGATCTAGTAATCTGTTCTACATTAGATGGAAGTAGCGGGTGAGCCGTCTTCTCTGGATGATGTCACAGTTAACAGAACGCCAGACCAGGTGTACCTACTATGAAGAAAAAGAGAGAGAGCAAAAGTTAAAAGCTGAAATGACGAAAGTCATTTCAATGTAATACAATGCAAAACTGGAGAACAGTAGACTGAAGAACAGTAGAAATCAGTAGAGTGAGAAAATTAGACCCTGATGTCCTCCAGCAGCCTAGGCCTATCACAGCACAACTATAGAGATAGCTCAGGGTATGAGCCACTCTAACTATAAGCTTTGTCAAAAAGGAAAGTTTTAACATTAGTCTTAAAAATAGATAGGGTGTCTGACTCACGGACCAAAACTGGGAGTTGGTTCCACAGGAGAGGAGCCTGATAGCTAAAGGATCTGCCTCCCATTCTACTTTTAGAGACTCTAGGAACCACCAGCAGACCTGCAGTCTGAGAGCGAAGTGCTCTGTTAGGAACATACGGGGTAATCAGAGCTCTGATATATGATGGAGCTTGATTATTAAGGGCTTTATACGTTAGAAGGAGAATTTTAAATTCTATTCTTGATTTAACAGGAAGCCAATGAAGGGAAGCTAAAACAGGAGAAATATGATCCCTCTTGTTGATTTTCATCAGAACTCTTGCCGCAGCATTTTGAATCAGCTGAAGACTTCGAACTGCATTTTGTGGACTTCCTGATAGTAAAGAATTACAATAGTCCAGCCTTGAAGTAACAAATGCATGGACTAGTTTTTCAGCATCACTCCTGGACAGAATGTTTCTAATTTTGGCGATATTCCGGAGGTGAAAAAAGGAAACTCTGGAAACCTGTTTAATATGGGATTTAAATGACATGTCTTGGTCGAAAACAACACCAAGATTTTTAACTTTATTACCAGAGGCCAAGTTAATGCCATCCAGGTTAAGGGATTGATTAAGAACTTTATTTTTTGAAGACTCTGGCCCAAAGATTACAACTTCTGTCTTGTCAGAATTTAAATGCAGGAAATTTAAAGTCATCCAGCTTTTGATGTCATCAAGACATGACTGAAGTCGAAGTAACTGATTGGATTCATCAGGATTTATGGATAAATATAGCTGAGTGTCATCAGCATAACAGTGGAAATTAATCCCATGCTGTCTGATAATTTTGCCAATCGGAAGCATATATATAGTAAATAGAATTGGTCCAAGGACTGAACCCTGTGGTACTCCACAAGTGACCCTAGAGTTTGAGGAAGATTTATTATTAACATGAACAAACTGGAATCTGTCCGACAGATAAGATTTAAACCAGCCTAATGCTTTTCCCTTAATCCCTACAGTATGCTCAAGTCTTTGTAGGAGAATATTGTGATCAACTGTATCAAATGCAGCACTGAGATCTAACAGGACAAGTATAGACACAAGTCCATTATCTGAGGCCATGAGAATATCATTAGTGACCTTCACCAGAGCTGTTTCAGTGCTATGATGAGCTCTGAAGCCTGACTGAAACTCCTCAAGTAGGTCATTACTTTGTAAATGTTCACATAGTTGATTAGCAACTACTTTCTCAAGAATTTTAGATAAGAAAAGAAGATTAGATATAGGTCTGTAATTTACTAACTCATCTTGATCAAGAGATGGTTTCTTAAGTAAAGGTTTAATAACAGCTACTTTAAAAGCCTGTGGTACATATCCATTTACCAAAGATAGATTAATCATGTCTAAAATAGGACCACTGATCAGAGGGAATACCTCCTTAAACAACTTGGTTGGGATTGGGTCTAACATACAGGTAGAAGGTTTAGATGAAGCTAAAATTTTAGATAGCTCAGAAAGCTCTACTGCTTGTAAACAGTTCAGACACTGCGCAGGTTCTAAGGATTCCTCCAATGCTGCCTCACTTACTGAGGATGAGGTAATCATGTTTGGGAGGATGCCAATTATTTTATTTTTAATGGAATCAATTTTATTTATGAAGAATCCCATAAAATCATTGCTGCTAAGAGCTAAGGGAATGGATGGATCAACAGAGCTGTGGCTCTGAGTAAGTTTGGCAACTGTACTGAAGAGAAATCTAGGATTATTCTTATTCTCCTCAATTAATGATGAAAAATATGCTGCTCTAGCTCTGCGAAGGGTCTTGTTATACAACAATAGACTGTTCTTCCAGATTAGGTAGGATTCCTCTTGGTGTGTAGAGCGCCATTTTCTCTCCAATTTCCTAACATTGTGCTTCAAGGAACGCAGCTCTGAATTAAACCAAGGAGCCAGCTTCCTGTGAATAATCACCTTCTTTTTCAAGGGAGCTACATTGTCTAATGCAGAACGCAATGACGAAGTCATACCGTTTACAAAGACATCTATTTGTGAATTGGAAGAAACAACATTGCTGCCATCTACAGGGCATTTCTGCAATACGGAGGATATTAAAAAGGGGACAGACTCTTTAAGTTTTGATACAGCATTATCCGATAAAGATCTACTAGGGTGGATAACTCAGTTAGATTAAACTCAAATGTCATTAAAAAATGATCAGATAGGACAGGGTTGTGAGGAAATACTGTTAATTCTTCACAATCAATGCCATATGTCAGAACAAGGTCTAAAGTATGGAGCCGAGAGTGCGTCGGTTCATGCACATTTTGAGCAAAACCAATTGAATCTAGGATAGTTTTAAAGGCTACACTAAGGTTATCACATTCTGTGTCAACATGGATGTTAAAATCACCCACTATAATAGCCTTATCAGTATTTAACACCAAATCAGATAAGAAATCTGACAACTCATCCAAAAACTGAGTGTAAGGGCCTGGTGGACGATACAAAACAACAAACAGAAGAGGTTTTATTGCTTTGCAGCTTGGATGAGGGAAACTGAGGGTTAAATGTTCAAAAGAACTGTAGTTATTAATTGGCCTGGGACTAATTAATAAATCAGACTGAAAGATAGTTGCCACTCCTCCTCCTCTTCCCACAGATCTGGGAATGTGGAAATTTGAATAATTGGAGGGAGTTGACTCATTTATACTAACGTAGTCCTCTTGTAGCCAGGTTTCTGTGAGACAAAACAAATCAATCTGTTTATCAGAAATCAATTCGTTAACTAACAAAGTCTTTGGAGGGAGAGACCTTATATTTAATAGACCACATTTAATTGTTTTATTTTTAGGTTCAAGGTGAACCGTATTGATTTTTATTAGGTTTTTATGATTTGTTCCTTTTAGATAAGTTTTTGATCTGTTAAGTTTTGGCCGTGGGAAAGACACCGTCTCAATAGGATAATGGATGGGTAACAGTACAGAAGCTGCAGAGAGGTGTGTTAAACTACGGCTCTGCTTCCTGGTCTGGACCCTGGATTGTCAGCATTTAGGAGGACTAATAAATCCGGCCAGATTTCTAGAAAGAAGAGCTGCACCATCCAAAGTAGGATGGATGCCGTCTCTCCGGATCAGACCAGGTTTTCCCCAGAAAGTTCTCCAGTTATCAATGTAGCCCACGTCGTTTTCAGGACACCACCTAGACAACCAGCGGTTGAATGATGACATGCGGCTAAACATGTCATCACTGGTCAAATCAGGCAGGGGACCAGAGAAAATTACGGAGTCCGACATTGCTTTAGCAAACTCACACACCGAAGCAACACCAACTTTAGTGACCTCCGATCGGCGTGATCGGGTGTCATTACCGCCAGCGTGAATAACAATCTTACTGTATTTACGCTTATCCTTAGCCAGCAGTTTTAGATAAGATTCTATGTCGCCCGTTCTGGCCCCTGGCAGGCATTTAACTATGGTCCCTGGTGTCTCTAGTGCCACGTTTCTGACTATTGAGCTCCCAATAACCAGGATCGGCTTCTCAGCGGGTGTGTCGCTGAGTGGGGAAAATTTGTTTGAAACGCAGACGGGTTGGTGGTGAACTGGGGGCCTGAAATCTAGAGCTATGCTTCCTACGAACTGTCACCCAGCCGGCCTGCTTACCCGTCTGCTCGGGTGCTTCTGGAGGACCACTAAGTGAACTAACGCTAGGTCTATGTGGCTCCGCGCTAGCAGAGGGGCGGCTATCAGCTGGTCTTTCCATAGCACGGAGCCGGGACTCTAATTCTGACACCCTCGCCTCCAAAGCTACAAAAACACTACATTTATTACAAGTACCATTATCACTAAAGGAGGCAGAGGAATAGCTAAACATCTGACACAGAGAGCAGGAGATAAGGGGAGACTTAGTCAGAGACGGAGAAGCTGAAGTAATAGTAGGAGAGGAAGCCATTGTGGAGCTAAAGCTAGGCTAGGCTAAAGCTAGGCTAGCGCCCTTCTACCACGCCAAGAGAGCAAACCGTGAAACACGAGGAGTTCCCAAGCGTGATGTGCAGCAACAGAAAATGTTTTAAAAGTGCTTATGTGTTAGAAACAGATGTTACAGCAAAGAGATTAAAGATAAAAGCGAGAGAATCTGGAGCAATAAACCGTTGCTCACGCAGTGAAAACAGGAAGTGATACAATACGCCTTACCGCAAACAGGAAGTGACGTCAGCTCACTTCCTAGTAATACTACTAGTAGTATTAGTAGTAGTATCGGTTGTAGTAGGGTTAGTAGTAGTAGTAGGAGTAGTATCGGTTGTAGTTTTAGTAGTAGTAGTAATAGTTGTATCAAAAGAATTTGAAGGAATTCGGAGAATTTAAAAAATTTGAAGTATTTGAAAAAATTGAAGAATAAGAAGAATTTGAAGGAATTTGTAGTAGTACTAGTAGTATCAGTAGTAGTAATAGTAGTAGTATCAGTAGTAGTATCAGGAGTAGTAGCAGTAGCAGCAGTAGTATCATTAGTAGTAGTAGTAGTAGTAATAGTAGTACCATCAGTAGTAGTAGTAGTATCAGCTTTTAAAGAATTTTAAGGAAATTGAAGAATTTGAAGGAATTTGTAGTAGTAGTAGTAGTAGTAGTAGTATCAGTAGTACTACAAGTAGTAGTAGTTGAATTAGTAGTAGTAATAGTAGTAGTATCAGTAGTAGTTGTTGTAGTATCAGTAGTAATATCATTATTATTATTATTATTATTAGTAGTAGTAGTATCAGTGGTAGTAGTAGTATCAGGAGTAGTAGCAGTAGCAGCAGTAGTATCATTAGTAGTAATAGTAGTAGTAATAGTATCAGCAGTAGGAGTAGTATTGGTTGTAGTAGTAGTAGTAGTAGTAGTAGTACTAAAGTACAAATACTTCAAAAAGTATAAAAAGGTACCATAACCATGAGATGTAGCAGTAATGTCGAGAACGAGCCGAATGTTTTGGTACGAAAATCGTTGAAATCGGTTGAAGTATGCGGGAGTAGTTAGACGCACAAAAACGTACGGAATAATAATAATAATAAATCAGTGAGAATGCTGTATAGCATTCTCACTGATGAATGGGATAAAAAGAAAGTATGGATACCCAGTCTTAGATGATGGACAAATAATAGCAGTACGAGATGAGGAGAAAGCAGAGATGCTGGCTAAAACTTTTGTAAAAATTCACAGCTCAAATAATATTAGTGAAGAAGGAAAAAGATGGAGGAAAAAGCAGTAAGGGAGAATGAAGAGTTACAACAAGAAGAAAATTATAATGACTTATTAAACAAAGCTTTTACAATGACAGAACTAAAACGCGCTCTCCAGAAATCCAAGATGTCAGCACCAGGAAACGACCAGATTTGTTATGTAATGATAAATCAACTCCGTGAAAATTCAAAGGATGTGTTACTTGAGCTATATAATAAAGTCTGGGAGGATGGGAAACTGCCACAGAGCTGGAAGGAAGCTGTGGTGGTGCCAAAACACAAACCAGGAAAAGATTGTACAAATCCAGGAAATTATAGACCGATTGCTTTAACATCTGACATATGCAACATAATGGGGATAATGATAAATGAAAGGTTAACATACTATATGGAAAAGAAAGGATATATAGCTAAATACCAAAGTGGTTTTAGGAAAGGAAGAAATACAATGGATCCAGCTGTAAGTTTAGAACATGAAATTAGAAAAGCACAAGTTAACAAAGAAAGTGTCGTGGCTGTCTTCTTTGATATAGAGAAGGTGTATGATAAGATGTGGAGAGAAGGATTGTTAATTAGAATATGTCAATTAGGTGTCAAAGGGCGAATATATAAATGGATTAAGGATTTTTTACAAGGGAGATCAATACAAGTTAGAATAGGGAAGAATTACTCACGAAAATATACTGTAGAGAATGGAACACCTCAAGGGAGCATAGTGAGTCCTTTATTATCTTTATATTAATTAATGTTTTCAGGGAACTAGGAAATGGGATGGGGTTTTCTCTTTCTGCGGACGATGGGGCAATTTGGAAGAGGGGAAGAAATCTGAAATGTATGTAAATAGGAGTGGTCATATAAATGGGGCTTTAAATTCTCAGTAGATAAATGGTAAATGGTAAATGGCTTGAACTTGTATAGCGCTTTAACTAGTCTTGACAACCTAAGACAAAGACAATATTTTTTACAAAGAAAAGAATTGGTACAGAGGTACCAATAAACTAAAGCTGTATAATCAAGAATTAGAAAGAGTGAAACATTTTAAGTTTTTGGGGTTATGGTTTGATGAGGGAATAACACGGAGTGTACATATCCAGAAAATACAAGACAAATGTAGGAAGGTGTTAAATGTTATGAGATGTTTGGTGGGAAGTGATTGGGTGGCTGACAGGAAAGCGTTGAAGGCAATTTACTGTGGATTAATTAGATCAGTACTGGATTATGGTTGTGTGGTGTATGGATCTGCATCAAGTTCATCTCTAAAAAAGTTAGATAACATCCAGTTTCAGGCTTTGAGATTATGCACAGGGGCTTTTAAAACAACTCCAACGGCAGCATTACAGGTAGAAATTGGGAGAAATGCCTCTTGAGTTGAGAAGAATTCAGTTATCTCTGAACTATTAGGCTAATTTACAGGGTCATAGTGAAGATCATCCAGCACAAAGCAGGGGCTGATCCAGGATTTTTCAAAGGGGGGTGCGCACCTAAGAGTCATGTCAAGACAATGTGAGGCTAAATGACCAAAGAATGCCATCTTTACTCTTTCACACTACCCTAATTATTCATCTAAGGGTTTTTGAATTGATAATAATTTTAATGGATGAACATAAGTGAAATTAGCATGATTACATTATTGTAATTGAAAAAGGATTTTTAAGCCAAAACTTCTTGTTTTTTACAGCATGCAAAAGATTAAAAAGTACTTTTAAGAAAAAATTATCCTTATCAACAATTATTCAAACAAAGATTTTCTTTATTTCCAGAAATGATATTTATTTGGTAAAATGAAATAAAAAGACCCAAGGATCAAGAATAGTTTGTTATGGTTCAAGTGATAAAGGATTTTTGAATATATTTTAACGGGATAAACTATGTTGAGAGAAAAAAAAACTTTAAAGTAAGTTAAACCAATTAACATGTACGGTGAAGTTAAGCCATAAGCCTATAATAGAACTGTAAGACTTGACAAAGAATATTGTTCTCTTCTACAACACCTTCAACTTTATGATGACAATGTATGGAGATAATTTCCTGCCATAAGGTTGTAAGCAATAAAATGTGTTGCACACGAATAAAACTTGTTTTGCACACAAAATGATATGTTTCACACAAAAAAAATTGTTTTGCAAACTGTTCGCCAACCTTGCACTCAAAATATCATTTATAAGTTTTCCTCGAGTACAAAATGGTCTCTGCTCGCACAAAACAGCCTCTGCTCGAGTACGAAACAATCCCACCCCCGCTGCGGTAAATTTGTGCCAAAAGTCATGTGATGCATTGAGTTGTTGTTCAGACTTTCCGACAACAGGGGCACACCCGAAAAAAACTGAAACGCGCCGGTTTGGCTGAGGAAGAGAGACGTGATATCATAGCTAACAGCATCAGCACCCCACAGGTAACTTTCAAAACTTTCCCGGTGAAAAAGTAACAGCTCACTGATAGATCATGTAAGATTTCAGTTAAAGGCCCTGTTTAGTTTTATCTCTGATCTAAAAATGCTGTTTAACGGACTTTTGAAAAATAATGTATTTAAACCATGATTTGATCTTTAACTCTCCTTTCAGAATTGAACGTCTTTGGAGAGACGTGTGGTGCGCAGGAACTAACGTACACAACAATGTGCTGCACTCAGGAGAGGACAACAGTTTGCTTGACCTGTCAAACATGTTAGATAACTTCTGTTGTCACTATTTATTTGTCCCAAGATTACAACTAAGTTTTCACACCATCAGCAGTGGCTGGGATGACCATTCACTCAGAACTGAAGGGAATCTAACACTCAGTCAGTTATGGGAGATGGGAAGCATCCAGCATGCTGTGGTAGAACCAGAAATCACGGAGGTAAGATGGATTTTTTTGTACTTGCTATTATACAGTTTCAAACCAAAAAATAATTTATCTGATCACTCCAATACAACAAAACATTGAGTACATCAGAGAGGTGGCACTGAAACTGGTTTCTTTGACAGCTGTTTATTATGGTCCTTCAAAATAATTAATGGATTTTGGAGTCATTTGCTTTTCCATCCTTAGCTTCATAAATTCAATTATATTCAGTAAGTTGTAGCAACAGAATCATGGCCTCTTTTTTATTCACTATATATCTCCGTCTTTCTTGCGAGACTCTGCCTGCCTCATATTGACTGGGACGACAGTGGACTGCTTGATGACCCACACTGTGGGTCATCTGGGGTCACACAGTCTCTGCTGGTGTGACTGAAAAGCACTTTGTAAAAAACAGTCCAGTTGTCCGTTAGCCCCCCCCCCCTGTTGGTGTGCCCCAAAGGCACATCACAACGAAAACAGTTCCAAGGAATGGGCCGGACAAACCTTAATGGAAACATCTTAGCATCAATCAGCATGAATACTTCATAATTCAGCATTTTTTACTCAAGCCCACAGTCCAAGCATTTTAACTACAATTTAGGGTTCAACTATTTGAGCTAGGCCTGTTTTAGGTTCCTATGCGCACATTATTTTAAGTTTACTTTAGACTATATAAGCTAAAGGTGTACCTTAATCAAGGCCAAATTCGTCTACTCTACCCCCACCCCGAAAAACCTCCTACTTGGTCCTCCACTCTCCATTCCTATGGACAAATATCCATCGCTTTCAACCTCACAAATCCAGGAGTACCAGTAGGGGGCATCATAGGGCAGGCTGAGTCTTCATCACAAAAAACCATCTCTAAGAAATGGCAAAAAAGTGATGGAGCCCCAGTCAAGGGCACTCCCACTCTGGGCCAATCTGAGCGAGAAGACACCCTGTATTGAATCTAGAAATTAGCCTTACCGAGTAACTTATGGATCTGTGATAGCCATCAGATCCTGGTTCTCTATATAACAAAGCAAAAAGATTGCAAGAACTGTAGGTCTTGGTGTGTGTGTCTGTAACAGAGAGTTTCCATTCTTAGTCATAAAGCCATAGCGATCATCATAATGCAACATCACAGTATAAACATCATAACACATAAGATCAAACATGGTGATGGAAGTCAGTGGAGAAGAGAAAGGAAAAAATCAGTTTTGTGATATAAAAAGTGTCCGTACGTCAATAACGCAAGTAAAAAACGTCAGGCCAGTCTGAGCACGTGGCAGACATGAATCTATTCGCGCATAAGTGGTCAGCTCAGTGTTCTCAGGCAACTGCTCCTTCATGGCAAATCCATAGGTCTCTGGCATGTACTCCCAAACTTCTTAAGTCCTCTTCTTATTCCTCAGCATGGACAAAAACGATTTAGTTGGATGGTAATGAGTGTCCTGTCCTTTTTCAGGCAATAAGCATTTTATCCACTGTGTTATTCCTGAAACTGGCGATGTGTTGAGCCCCGAACAACTGGTAGCACTGAGGGCAGCCATGGATGCACTGGGACATTCTGAATCGGACGGCTCAGATATATATATATATATGTTGCTACTGACCAACACTTTATGGGTTTAATCTTATTGTGGTTACCATTGTTGCAAAAATTATTTGCAACATCCGCCGTATGTTTAAAGATTACATCAAATTTTGAATTGTTCAAGTCTTGGTAGTCTTGTGATGGAAGTCGGCGTGTCTCAAAGCAGGTTGATGATCTGGTAGCCTTCCATCCAGCCAATAATTTTGATGGCCTTCACCTCATCAGTGGATGCTGGAAAACAGATATGTGTTATGGTTATGTAAAGGATAATACTCCTCTTAAAGAAAAAAAAAAAATCACCAAGATGAAAACAAACGTTTTAAGAAAATATCTGCCCATGTGGCCAATTCCAGCTGTGGTTTTTGCCATGGCCAAACCAATTTTATTAAGTGCACAACACATATTTGCAATTGGGCACAGATGACCTTATTTTTACTTTGAAGAAATTAAAGGAGAAGTCCGGTCAAAATCAGAATTCAAACTGCTGAAAGTACTTTAAATATAAAACTACTACATACTGTGCAAAAAATTATACGTTTTTTTAATTATGAATAATTTTCATTTAATCATGTTTATGTGTAGGAATCCATCTTGGTCAAGAATAGTACTGTCACCTCCCATTTTTTGACGTCACTCGGCGGACCCGCAGTTGAGCAAGTTTCAACGCTTTGTTTGTCACTGCGCACTATTTTCCAACATGGTGACGACTGGTGCTCTGTACGAAGCAGAGAGTGATGAAGTACTTAGTGACAGTGATGAGAGTTCCGTGGAGCTATCATCATCTGATAGCGATATGGATTTTTTAGAAGAGTTTCTTGACAGAAACCGGACTTTTGACGGAATCCAGCCTACCTATTTCCAGTGCAAACTCAGTCGGGTCCTACAGTATATATGTATACACGTGTGTGTGTGTGTGTGTGTGTGTGTGTGTGTGTGTGTGTGTGTGTGTGTGTGTGTGTGTGTGTGTGTGTGTGTGTGTGTGTGTGCGCGCTCCGCCGCAGCACGGCTTTGCCGGCGCTGCAGCGGAGCACACACACACACACAGCGGAGGAGAGATCGCTGAAGTGACTTAAGTTATATATTTGCCCTCTAATAAATAGGGCAGGTGGTCATTATTGTATAAATATTAAAATATAAGAGCGTTCCAGCACATGCTGGGGCGGAGGGATACCACATCACATGTGGTATCCCTCCGCCCCTCTGCTCGGTGACCATCCCCGCAAATTCTAAATAAAAAATTCTAAAATAAAAAATAACTTACCGAAAATCCTCGCTCTCATGTCATGTTGAAAACATTCTTCAAAATGGTCGCTGCATATGACGTGTTTTCTCTCTGGCCAGAAGTTAGATGGCAAATCTGCTCTCTTCAAGTTGGCAATCCAGCAATGAGCCCGGTGGCTCATGAATCGGGAAGTTGAAATAAGCAATGTTTTTTCCACTTTTACCAGTTGTGTTGGAACATCCGATGGCCATGCACGTGGGCATTGTTGCTTCAGCAAAAAGCTCTTGGGAATGTCAGCAGTGAAGTCCTCTGGAAATCCGAAAAAATTATTGATGATCGCAGCTGTGTAGAACGGCTCCTATTGACTTTGCATGGAAAGCGGAGAGAAATGCTGTCGCCGCTTCCGCTTTTCCACGCCCCAGGATGTGATGTCAAACGCCCCTTACTGCCCAAATATGGGCAGTAATGTCAGCCCCTATACACAGTGATTCAGACGACAATTTATGTTTTTATTTTCTTATTGATTAAAGATAATTTCATTAAATAACCACAAACGTATTAGTTTTAGTTTTAGCTAATGATACCCAGATTTTTCCTTGTTGACCGGACTTCCCCTTTAAGGAGTCAGAAAGGTAGTGAGATATAATCTAGATCTGCTGCTATATGCTTTACTTGTAACATTCATATTTATGTTAGAAAACGCAATTTTTAATTCATTTCCTTACCAATTTTCATATAATCAATATCCACTTTCTTTAAATTGCTTAAGAATCCGTTTTGCATATAAGCATACATGCATTGGTTTGACAGTTTTAGGATAAATTACCAAATCCAAACACCAATTTAGGTTTACACCAATAAGAACAACAGACAGTCATTTGAAAACAACATAAAAACACATTATAATCTGTTAACAATGCATTTATCTGGGTGTCCACTCAGGTACTATTTATTTGACACAGCACAGTAAAGGGAGAAGCCAACCACTGGGGTTACATTACAAAGCAAAACTTGTTTTAGCATGGCGTTCAACCTAACGCTAACTTTCATGTTATTTGCTCTAAAACGTAACATGGTCCCTTACTGTAACACAGCAGTGCCTTTAACTGAAATCTTACATGATGTATCTGCAAAGTGAGCGATTACTTTTTCACCGGGAAAGTTTTGAAAGTTACCTGTGAGAAGCTGTTGCTGTTAGCTGCACTGAGCTATGATATCGCGTCTTTCTTCCTCAGCTAATCCGGCGCGTTTCAGTTTCTTTCGGGTGCGCCCCCTGCTGTCGGGAAGTCTGAACAACAACAACAACAACTCCATCTATCACGTGACTTTTGGCACAAATTTACCGCAGCAGAGGCTGTTTTGTGCAGCAGAGGCAGTTTTGTACCCGAGGAAAACTTATAAATTATATTTTGAGTGCAAGGTTGGCGAACAGTTTGCAAAACAAATTTTTTTGTGTGAAACATATCATTTTGTGTGCAAAACAAGTTTTATTTGTGTGCAACACATTTTTTTGCTTACAACCTTTTGGCAGGAAAATATCTCCATAACAATGATAATGGGTTTACAAATGTCAACCCTCTGGGATGCTTCTGGGCAAATATGTCAATGATTTTGTTGATGTCTAAATGAATGTCCTTGTGGACAAACATAAGTAGCAAAGCCACAAACCTTTCTTGTCCCATAGTCGACCTTAGCAAAGTTTTCACTTCTTTAAGGCCCAGGTTAGCACGTTCCACAGAAGCACTCGTAACAGATATAACTGACAGAAGGTGACGAATCATAGAAATGTTTCGGTAGCAATTCATATTTGTTTTCCTTAGAATTTCAGGTAGAGAGCTGGGTTTTTCCACTGATGATGACCACTTTGTGTGCCACAAACATTCCCTGCTTGAATGTTGATCCTGATGGTAGATCATCTTTATATGATGTAAAGATCTCTTTCTCACTCTCATCATTCATCATATGCAAGTTGCTTTGAAATAGTTTTAATCGCGTTGTAATAACGTGAGATCTGAGCTGTGAGCAATTTAAATTCATGCTCGGATAGACCCGTCTGCAGAAACAAATTAGGGGGGGTGGGGGGGTTAGGTTATGGGCAGGTTGTAAAAAATTGGGAAGCTTTTCACATTTGTTGGGCTATTAGAAAGAATTATTAACAAAATATATATCAAAATAGTTGTCTATGTCAGGAGAAAAAACTAAAACCCGTCTGTCCGTCCGTCCGTACGTCTTCTTCCACTTATCCGGGGTCGGGTCACTGGGGTAGCCGCTTCAGTAGGGAGGCCCAGACGTCCCTCTCCCCGGCCACTTGGGCTAGCTCCTCCGGGGGAATCCCAAGGCGTTCCCAGCAGTGAGACATAGTCCCTCCAGCGTGTCCTGGGTCTTCCCCTGGTACTCCTCCCGGTGGGATGTGCTCGGAACACCTCACCAGGGAGGCGTCCAGGAGGCATCCTGACCAGATGCCTGAGCCACCTCAACTGGCTCCTCTGGACGTGGAGGAGCAGCGGCTCTACTCTGAGTCCTCCCCGGATGACTGAGCTCCTCACCCTATCTCTAAGGGAGAACCCAGACACACTACGGAGAAAACTCATTTCAGCCGCTTGTATCCGGGATCTCGTTCTTTCGGTCACGACCCAAAGCTCGTGACCATAGATGAGGGTAGGAACGTAGATCGACCGGTAAATCAAGAGCTTGGCCTTTTGGCTCAGCTCTCTCTTCACCACAACGGATCGGTACAGCGCCTGCTTCACAGCAGACGCTGCACCAATCCGCCTGTCGATCTCCCGCTCCATCCTCCCCTCATTCGAGGGGAGGATGGAGCCCAAGATACTTGAACTCCTCCACTAGGGGCAGCACATCCTTCCCAACCTGGAGAAGGCACTCTACCCTTTTCTGGTTCAAGACCATGGTCTCGGATTTGGAGGCACTGATTTTCATCCCGGCCGCTTCGCACTCGGCTGCGAACCGCTCCAGTGAGAGCTGTAGATCACGCCCTGATGAAGCCAATAGGACCACGTCATCCGCGCATAGCAGAGACGCAATCCTAAGGCCACCAAAACGGATCCCCTTAACACCTTGGCTGCGCCTAGAAATTCTGTCCATAAAAGTTATGAACAGAATCGGTGACAAAGGGCAACCTTGACGGACTCCAACTCTCACCAGAAACGAGTCCGACTTACTGCCGGCAATGCGAACCAGACTCTGACACCGGTCGTACAGAGACCTGACAGCCCTTATTAAAGGGCCCGGTACTCCATACTCCCGGAGTACCCCCCACAGGATCTCTCAGGGGACACGGTCGAATGCCTTCTCCAGATCCACAAAGCACATGTAGACTGGTTGGGCAAACTCCCATGCCCCCTCCAGAATCCTGCTGAGGGTGTAGAGCTGGTCCAGTGTTCCACGGCCAGGACGAAAACCACACTGCTCTTCCTGAATCCGAGATTCGACTATCCGACGGACCCTCCTTTCCAGAACCCCTGAATAGACCTTACCAGGGAGGCTTAAAAGTGTAATTGCCCTGTAGTTGGAACACACCCTCCGGTCCCCCTTTTTAAATAGGGGGACCACCACCCCAGTCTGCCAATCCAGGGGAACTGCCCCCGATGTCCACACAATGCTGCAGAGCCGCGTTAACCAACACAGCCCCACAACATCCAGAGCCTTAAGGTACTCCGGGCGAATCTCATCCACCCCCGGGGCCTTGCCACCGAAGAGCTTTTTAACAACCTCGGCAACCTCAGCACCAGAGATGGGAGAACCCGACCCAGAGTCTTCAGGCTCTGCTTCCGCAATGGAAGACGTGTTGGTGGGATTAAGGAGGTCTTCGAAGTATTCCGCCCACCGAAACACAACGTCCCGAGTCGAGGTCAGCAGCACACCACCCCCACTGTAAACAGTGTTGGTACTGCACTGCTTCCCCCTCCTGAGATGCCAGATAGTGGACCAGAATCGCTTCGAAGCCGTACGGAAGTCTTTCTCCATGGCCTCTCTGAACTCTTCCCACGCCCGAGTTTTTGCCTCGGCGACCAGCCGAGCTGCCTGCCGCTTCGACTGCCGGTACACATCAGCTGCTTCCGGAGTCCCACAGGCCAAAAAAGACCAGTATGACTCCTCCTTCAGCTTGACGGCTTCCCTCACCGCTGGTGTCCACCAGTGGGTTCGAGGGTTGCCGCCACGACATGCACCGACAACCTTGCGGCCACAGCTCCGACTAGCCGCCTCAACAATAGAGGCGCGGAACATGGTCCATTCAGACTCAATGTCCCCCGCCTCCCTCGGGACGTGTTTAAAGTCCTCCCGGAGGTGGGAGTTAAAGCTCCGCCTCACAGGGGACTCCGCCAGACGTTCCCAGCAAACCCTCACAGTACGTTTGGGCCTGCCCGGTCGGACCGGCTTCCTCCCCCGCCATCGGAGCCAACTCACCACCAGGTAGTGGTCGGTGGAGAGCTCCGCCCCTCTCTTCACCCGAGTGTCCAAGACATACGGCCGCAGATCAGATGAAACGACAACAAAGTCGATCATTGAACTGCGACCTAGGGTGTCCTGGTGCCAAGAGCACAAATGGACACCCTTATGCTTGAACATGGTGTTTGTGATGGACAATCCATGACGAGCACAGATGTCCAACAACAAAACACCACTCGAGTTCAGATCAGGTGGGCCATTACTCCCAACCACGCCCCTCCAGGTCCCACTGTCATTGTCCACGTGAGCGCTGAAGTCCCCCAGCAAAACACGGGAGTCCCCAGGAGGGGCACTCTCCAGTACCCCTTCCAAGGACTCCAAAAAAGGGTGGGTAATATGAACTGCTGTTTGGCGCATAAGCGCAAACAACAGTCAGAACCCGTCCCCCCACACGAATGCGAAGGGAGGCCACCCTCTCGTTCACCGGGGAAAACCCCAACGTGCAGGCACCGAGATGGGGGGCAACAAGTATGCCAACCCCAGCTCGGCGCCTCTCACCATGGGCAACTCCAGAGTGGAAGAATGTCCAGCCCCTCTCAAGGAGACTGGTTCCGGAGCCAGAGCGGTGCGTCGAGGTGAGTCCGACTATCTCTAGTCGGAACCTCTCAACCTCGCGCACAAGCTCAGGCTCCTTCCTCACCAGAGAGGTGACATTCCACGTCCCAAGAGCCAGCTTCTGCAGCCGAGGATCGGAACGCCAAGGTCCCCGCCCTCTACTGCTACCCGTTACACAATGCACCCGACCCCTTTGGCCCCTCCGACAGGTGGTGAGCCCGTCGGAAGGGGGACCCATGTCACCTCTTCGGGCTGAGCTAAACTAAAACCCCTTTAATAAAATGCCATCTCATTTAACTCATTTTACTGGTCAATTTATTTTTTAAATGAGGTGAATCTGACATCATCAATGAATAATAGTTCTAATGAATAATATTAACAGTTATAATAAAACAAGAAATGAATAATGGTTAATCAAGTGTCACTATGAAATTGTATTGGTCAATGTAAACGCCCCAAGAGATCAACTTAAAAATATTTCATGGCTGTGTGAAAGAGAAATGTTTGATTGAGCTATATTCTGTAAGACAAATTACGTTTATATAAAGGTAAATTTACTACTCATGTTGGAAAGCTATTGATAATAATGCGCTTTTAACATAAGAGAGCTTGAGATTTGGGCTTGTTTTTTTATTTTTAGTTGGGCAGGTTTTATGCTGGGGTCCGTTCTTCGTACGTTGTTTAAAACATCCGAGATCAAATGAGACATCCAAGATGATTTCATCCGGCTAATCCTGATCCGGCTAATTGGGTTCTTTGAACACACCTGTTGTTTATGATTAGTATGGCTGGATTGAGTTTTCTGAGATAACTGCGCGTTCATGCGTTTGTTTAAAAGGGGAAATGTATTGATAGTAGAAACAAAGATCAGCAATGCTGCTATTGGCTGTTCAGCAAAGAACGCCCAAAGTTTTTCTCCCAAGCAGAACACGAGCTTTTAATGGAAGGTTATGCCGAATTTGAGTCATTAATTAAAACGACAGGGAACACCTCAAAGTCTGCTAAAGCCAGAGAAAGGGCTTGCAAAAAGCAGCAGACAAATTAATGCGTAAATACTGTCCATGGTAGATGGTTCCATCACTTTCTACAGTATGAATTTTTCCATTTTAATAATTTCATATTTACTTTGTTCTTTTATATCAGAGCCTCCACGGGTCCCACTAGAACATGGGGACAAGTAAAAGTGAAGTACAAGAATATTCTACAAAATGGTAGCCCTTAATTATTATACTTTATTTTAAAAAGGCACTTGTTAATGCAAAAGATCCAAATTTCAGTGTCATTCGTTAGACACTGGAAGTAAAAGACGCGTGCAAACTGGGAATTTTAACAAAAAAATGATTTATCCATAAATAATGAAGTTCTTCCTTTTCCAAGTCATCCACAGTTTACACGTTAAAACTGTATTGCTCCGTGTCTAGATAATCCATCCATAGTTTTTTCTACTACAATATACGGCTCGACAAGGAAGCAAGCCTTTCAAAGTAAAACTAAACTTCCCAATAAAATGGCCTGAACAAATCTTCTTACTGAATATGATAAAAATAAAAAGCAAACCATCATACAAATAACTTAAATATTTTATATTTATGGCTCTAACACCACTTTTTCCTCTTTAAAAGCCACTGTTAAATGATGTTTGTCTGTTTATAACAGCCACCAAGAAATATCTCTCTACAGTTACACTGTCGAGCTGCGCTAAAGGATCCTGTCTATTGCGCAATACGCTATTAATTCAAAAAGCTCTGCAAATTATTCTTGCACCTTCCGCAACAGGTTACAGTCGTAAAAATGGACATGGCTGTGGCAGACTTCCCTATTTCCTCCGCTTCTAAAGCTGCGATCTAATCCTGTTTACATGAAATAAGCCTGGTCCTCAGCAGGTTTAAGCTGGCGCACATGTTGCTATTGTGGTGTGTTATGGTCCTTGGGGCGTTCCGTACCTGAGGCGGGTTATGTGTATGTATGATTACTGGTAAAGGACACTTCAGTAAATATGCCTGCCGGCTAAAGCAAGCTGTTGTCGGAGTCCTTAATTAATGGTCTACAAGTTACTACATGGTGTCAGAAGTGGGATCTCTTCAACGTATGCTGCATTTCCCACGCACCCGCAACTAACATCAAGATAACTGCGCAGAGGAGATTATCATTAAGTTGTATTCGCACAGTCCAATGCAGAAAGGGAATGCAATAATTCTGCAGCAGCCAGCAACCCTGCGGCAGCTAGCAACGTTGGAGAGGAGTTTCGCCTAAGCCCGCCAGAAAAGTTTGACTGCAGAGATGTCCAGAACTGGCCCAAATGGATCCGACGGTTCGAGAGGTACAGGATCGTATCGGGGCTGGACAAAAGGGAAGAGGCTTTTCAAGTAAATATGTTGATATATTCAATGGGCGATGAATCCGAGGATATCCTTAATGCGTCAGCGCTAACGTCTGCAGAAAAGTTCGACTACAAAAAAGTAAAAGAGTGCTTTGATGAACATTTTATTGGAGAACACAATATAATTTTTGAAAGGGCGAAGTTTACCATGCGTAAACAAGAACCGGGCAAAACGGCCGAGAGCTTTATCACCGCGGTTCACCGCGGATTATTGCAAATTCGGGGCTCTCAGAGATGAACTGATCCGCGATCGCATTGTTGTCGGCATACGAGATGCCACGCTCTCCGAGAAGTTGCAGATGGATGCACAACTGACCCCGACTACAGCCGTAACACGAGTCAGACAGAGTGAAACTGTGAAACAACAACAGGGTTTGCTGCGCAGTGCGAGTGGCCCTGTATCCATTAAGGAGCCCAGTGAAGAGATGCATGCGCTTTCACTTGCACGCAAGACAGAGGGCAGTGCACGACAGAGACCGAAACCGAACATGTATGTAACATCGTCTGCCTTTTATAAATGTGGGAGGGCTCTATCACACAATTGGAAAGACTGCCCTGCCAAAGAGGCTGAATGCAGAAAATGTCACAAACAAGGACACTTTGCTGCTGTCTGCAAGTCTCAGCAGCCTGTACACGAGACAAAGAGGGACTCTATCAGGACAGTCTGTTCTTAGGTGAGGTGAAGTCAGACAGAAATGGCTGGTACTCAGACATCAAACTAAATGGGGCAGTAGTTTCCTTTAAACTAGATACAGGGGCAGCAGTGACCGCCCTTCCTACGAGTCTGTATAGCTACAGAAGAGACGGCCCTCTATTGCACACCCACAAAAAGTTGTATGGCCCAAATAATACCAGACTATCAGTAGTAGGTCAGCTTCAATGCAGCCTTGAAAGCAAGGACAGAAAGTCCACTCAGTCTGTATTTGTCATTGATAGCTTGGCTAGGCCACTGCTGGGTTTACCGGCACTTACAGAACTACATCTTGTGGAATGAATGGAAAAACTTGATACACTGGAGGAGAAGGGGGACCCAGAAAAAAAATTCAAAAGTAGATTCCCAAAGGTGTTTACAGGATTAGGGAGACTGGAAGGTGAATATCGTATCCGACTGAGAGACGATGCTGTCCCCTATGCCCTTACAACTCCTCGGCGTGTGCCAATACCCTTAATTGAAAAAGTCAAGGAGGAACTAAAAAGAATGGAGGAAATGGGTGTCATCTCCAGGATAGAGAAACCTACTGAGTGGTGTGCGGGGATAGTGGTGGTCCCAAATCCCAATGGCAAAATTAGACTTTGTGTCGACCTCACCAAGCTTAATGAAAGTGTGTGCAGAGAAAGACATATGGAGTGGCTTTTGGCAGATTCCATTAGCACAAGAAAGTAGGGAACTAACAACATTTATTACTCCCTTTGGCCGTTTCTGCTTCAATGTGCTACCCTTTGGGATAAATTCGGGCCCAGAACATTTTCAAAGACACATGTCCTAGCTCTTAACTGGCCTTGAAGGTGTTATATGCCATGCAGATGATGTCCTTGTGTCGGGAAAGAATGAAACAGAGCATGATGAGCGGCTCACAGCTGTCCTGACGCGACTCCAAGAGGCAGGACTAACACTAAATGAGAAATGCCCCTTTGCACAGCCGGAGGTTCTGTTTGTAGGACATAAAGTTAGTGCAGCAGGCATTGAACCAGACCCTGAGAAGATCAGAGCGATTACAGACATGCCTGTCCCACAGAACGCAGCAGACGTTAGGCGCTTTCTGGGGATGCTGACATATGTTGCAAAATTCCTCCCTCACTTTGCAGATTCTACCAAGCCACTCAGAGATCTGCTGGTAAAAGACAATGACTGGACCTGGAGTCATATGCAGCAGACAGCCTTTAACAAGCTCAAGAATGAGCTTGCCTCACCAACAGTCTTGGCTCAATACAGACCACAAGCCAAGACAAAGGTGTCAGCGGACGCCTCGTCTTTTGGCCTTGGAGCAGTCTTAATGCTGAGAGAGTAAAATATGCAGTGGCGTCCAGTTGCCTACATTTCCCGAAGCCTCTCTGAAACAGAGCAACGGTATGCCCAGGTTGAAAAAGAAGCATTAGCCGTCACCTGGGCCTGTGAGAGGCTGAGTTCATACCTCATCGGAGTACAGTTCACAATAGAAACCGACCATAAACCCCTCCTCGCGCTCTTAGGGACAAAAGCACAGGATGAATAACCTACCAGGATTCAGCGATTCCGGCTGCGACTGCTTAGGTTTATGTACAACATAGTACATGTACCTGGAAAGGCCCTCATCGCAGCAGATACACTGTCCAGGGCCCCGATAAAGCGTCCACTGACAGCAGAAGAAACACAGATGGAAGGGGAAGTACAGATTTTCATTAACACTGTACGTGATAACTTACCTGCATCTAAATCCAAACTCCAGCAGATAGCTGACCATCAGCGGCAGGACGCCATCTGCAGTCAGCTGATCCGCCATTGCCAAAGAGGCTGGCCACGACAAGAGGAGCTGTCCCAGCAGCTGAAGCCTTATTGGATTCACCAGGGTGAGTTACACATGAATGGTGATCTTTTGATGAAAGGACGACGTATTGTCATCCCAGAGACAATGCAAAATGAAATGCTCGCCCGACTGCACAAGGGACATATGGGGATATCCAAATGCAAGCTGAGGACTCAGCAATCTGTGTGGCGGTTAGGCCTGGGTTCCCAAATCACAAAAGTTGTGGGCCAGTGTGAGACATGTGTTAAGTACCAACAGCTACATCCAGAGCCAATGATACCCTCAGAGCTGCCTAAGCGGCCTTGGCAGAAAGTTGGGGCAGATATGTTTTACTGGGAAAATGACTCTTATCTACTGGCAGTAGACTACTATTCAAGATACATTGAAATTATGAAGACATCTATAACCACATCAGCAGGGATTATTAATGGCTTGAAATCTATTTTTGCTAGACATGGGATGCCTGAGATACTGATAACTGATAATGGACCTGAGTTTTCCTCTAGCTCTTTCTCCTCTTTTGCCACAGACTATGACTTCAGACATGTCACCAGTAGTCCATACTTCGCTCAGAGTAACGGGGAGGCAGAGAGGGCGGTAAAAACGATGAAAAGCCTCTTGAAGAAGAACACCGACCCATACAAGGCCCTGTTGGCATACAGGCTCACGCCGCTGAATCAAGGCCCATCACCGGCTGAGCTCCTGATGGGTAGAAGGCTGCGCTCACCCTTGCCACTCTTATCCAGTCAACTTAAACCACAGTGGCCAAACCAAAATACATTTGCAGACAAGGACATAGAGCTGAAACAGGCACAGACACTGGCCTACAACAAAAGACAGAGCGGGGGTCAGACCAGAGCTAACAGCAGGTCAGCGCGTCTGGATTACTAACACCCAGAAGACGGCTACGGTGCTGAGAAAAGCAGACACTCTTCGTTCCTATGTCGTGGAGACCGATTCAGAAGAGGTGAGGAGAAACAAGACATCTCAGACCCTTACCAGACATTCAACGCCCAGCATCACCAGACATTCAAAGCCCTGCATAAAATGGGGGAGACGCAGAACAGACAGCAGCACCGGAAGTGAGGGTGGGAGAGAAGGTGGAAAGGGTTTATTCCAAGGAGGGAGGTGAAGGCACCAGCATGACTCAAAGATTATGTCCTATAAGGAAGAACATTTAAAACCTGTTTCAAATGTTATTGTTATTATGTACGTTAATTTCAGTATTCAGTTGACAGACTGTATGCTTTTAGTTAGGTAAGTTCATGTTTTGTTTAAAATTTTATCACTACTTTGGGGAAGGGGAGGTGTGGTGTGTTATGGTCCTTGGGGCGTTCCGTACCTGAGGCGGGTTATGTGTATGTATGGTTACCGGTAAAGGACACTTCAGTAAATATGCCTGCCGGCTAAAGCAAGCTGTAGTCGGAATCCTTAATTAATGGTCTAGAAGTTACTACAGCTATGACAACAAGTCCAAGATGAGTTTCTAAGAACCACACGATCCAAGATAATGCCAAATCGTCAACAATCAAATCCAGCTAACTGAGTTAGCAACGTACGAAGAACGGGCCCTAGGACTCAAAATTTACATTACAAAAACAGCTAAAAAAACACAGAAAAAATAACTACAAGACAGATCCTACTACTACCATACACACCACCCGTGTTCCAGACGGATAAAACTGGATACATATAATTATCATCATTGTGGTTGTTAATGCCATTCATACCTGAGGAGAAAAAAAAGGGGAGGGGGTGGGGTGGCAAAGTTGCTATTTATGCTGAAGCACATGAAAATTCAGATTCAAAATAGGAAATAAAAGGTTTCCAGACCTTGAAATATCTTTTAGTGTTGCCCTGTAAAGTAATTCTAAGATGTTCCAACTTTAGGTGTGTCATCACCTCCTCCACCCATCTTTTGTGAGTTGGCGGTGCTGCTTTTATCCAATTAAATAAAATCAATCTCCTGGCCAATAATGAAGAAAATGCTATTGCTTTCCTTTGACAGTCGTTAGTTCTGTTTCCCCCGGTGGCACACCAAAAATGGCTACCAGAGGAAAGGGTTCAATGTTTTTCTTGTAAATGGATGAAAAGGTTTTAAATATTTTGATCCAGAATTCTTTGAGCCTGGGGAGAGACCAGAACATCTGAGATGTGTTGGCTGGAACATGTTTACATGTAGGGCAAGTCGGATCAGCTCCCTGGTGAATTCCTGCCAATTTGTCCCTCGTGAAATTAAGTCTATGTACCACTTTAAACTGTATTAGTCCATGTCTAACACATACAGACGAAGAATGTGTTCTACTGCCCACCTCCATTCATTATTTGATATGTCCAGCTCTAATTCTTCCTCCCATTTCCTTTTTATGTAGGCAAGGGATGGGGAAGCCACCCTCTGGATATTTACATAGAGCATAGAAACCGACCCCTTAGTAGTCAGATTTATATCCAATAGCCAATCTATCCACCCACTCTGCAGTGATTCACGAGATGAGGAGAATGTCTTTTTCACAAAATCTCGAATCTGAAAGTATCTGAAGTTTTTAAGGGGATTCCATATTCCTTTTCCAGCTGAGCAGCAGACATAAGTACACCATCTTTAACCAGATTTTTAACAGATTCCACCCCAGCTCTATATCATTCCTTAAATGCTGTTCCCCCCAGAGCTGGAGAGAACAGCTGATTGCCATAAACGGGAGCAGACCGGAGGCATTTCTGTTTTTAAAATGAGTTCTGAATCGGACCCAGATTGACAGTTTCATACAACAGGGTTATTTGTGTAAAGGTGCTTGCTTAGGGGCAAAGGGGTACAAATCAGGGAACGCAGGGATATTGGGCTAGATGCATATCTTTCCATATGTACCCATACTGTGGTTTCCTCATCATCTAATTGCGAGACCCAAAATAGCAATTTATGTAGATTAGCTGCTCAGTAATAATACATATAATTTGGTAGAGCTAGCCCCCCCTCCTCTGTCTCTCTAGAAACTTACCCCGGAATCTTATCCGGGGTACTGTTATTTTTTTCCACATAAAAGGTAATGTACATTTATTTAATTAAAAAAATATAGGGGAATAAAAATTGGTATTGTCTGAAATAAGAACAGGAACTTTGGCATTACGATCATTTTAAGAGTTTATCTTACCTGCCAATGATATTGGGAGAGATGACCACCTTCCTATATCTGATTTTGCCTTATCCGCTGTTACTTTAAAATTGTGCTTAAATAAATCTTTATATTTGCTTGTTACCGTAACACCTAAATATGTGAATTTGTCGTTCTTTGTAGTAAAAGGATAGACCTCGACTGTTCATTAATTGGGAAAAACACTTTTTTCTAGATTAATTTTATAACCCAAAACCCTCCTGAAGTTTTCAATAATAAGGAGAACCACCGAAATGCTTGTGGCAGGATGTGACAGAAAAAGGAGGAGGTCGTCAGCGTACAGCACAGTTTATGATTTTGCATCTTCCTGCGTATTCCCCCCAGTTCAGCAGCATTCCTCAACATTAATGGAAGAGGCTTGATTGCCACATAAAGAGCAGGGCTGACAGAGGACACCCCTTGTGTTGTTCCTCTGAAACAGAGGGAATGGGTCAGATATTATATTATTCGTTCTTACCATATCTTGGGAATTCACATATATTAACTCAATCCACAAATTAAATTTAGGACCAAATCCCAATCTCTCAAGGGTGATAAACAAATTAAGATACTCTATTCTATGAAAGGCTTTGTGGGCATCTAGGGATATTACAATGTCTTGATCAATGTTATCATCAGCAGTGTATATGAAATTAAAAAGGCGACGGAGATTACTGGGAAGTTGTTAACCAGTAACAAATCCTGTCTGGTCAGGATGCATTATATTACTTATAACAGGCTCAATCCTTGCTGCTAGTACTTTGGTCAATATCCTATAATGACATCCGAATAGACTCACTGGACAAAATGATTTGCATTTAAGTGGATCTTTATTTTTCTTAGGGTCACCGAAATCATAGCACGTGACTGTAGCGAATATTCTCAACGAATACAGTGAAGTTATGTATTAATATAAAATAAATTAATAAACAATACATAAAATACTTCAATCTTTTCTCAAACCTTATGAATACAAACTGTCACAAAACATATTAAATAAATTCTTCCATCATCATTCATTCATTTATATCACTTTAAGTTATTTAATTGTTAATTGTAAAAAAAGAAAGAAAAACAGAAAAGAAAAAGGACTCAATAGAAAATGTAAACATGGATGCAAAAACAAGTATCAATAAAAATATGTATTTGACATCTATTGAAAATAAATAGAAGCAGTTGGATCAACCTGCTGTACCAGACCCTGTTTGACCCAAGGCTAGTCCTTGTAAAGAAATTTAATTTTTGAAGCCAACAGTTAATTGGATAAATCTGAAAGGCCTCAACAGAACTGACACCCTCACATCCTACTCTAGATATTTTACACACGCTAGCTGAGAATAAATGTCAATCAAACTTACTAGAGTGTACAGAATTTAAAAATAAAACAATATTAAAAAAACTAAAATATAAAACCTACACGGCTCCTCAATATACAAGACCCTTGGAAATAACCAAAAACCCTATTTTAGAATCAAAAAACACTTACCAAAGGGAAACCTCCAAGAGACAAGGTTTTTGAGTAAATAAAATGTGATCAAAAAAGGACAAACATCAAGATTTAAAAGAACAGATACAAAAATCTGAAGGCTATAAAAGAATAACAAGGATTCAAAAGCTTTTGCTGAAGTCGCTTCTGAAAACCAGAGATGAAAAAGTGCTAAAAAAAACAAAACTTTGGACCGGCTCTGCAGAATTAATCTTTTGATTTATTTTTAATTCTTACCAGTGACGTACAATTAGGAATTAAAACAATAAACAAGTTAGCTAACATAAACTCTCAGAACATAAAACATCTCAACAGCTAACTCAAAAAAAGATCAGTTAATTATTCAGCCTTTGCCGGTGTAAACATTTCTCAGGTGAAAGAACTGAGTGTAAAACATTGCTCAATCTAAAAGAAACTGACTAGATCTATAAGGCAGACTTTAAGTTTATAGAAAAGACGAGACTCCAATCCAGAAAGTGGCAGCAGAGGGTCTCTGGTGGAAAACTACTAAGAAGAATTCTAATATTTACACTATTTGTAGTAAAAAAAAAAGACTACTTACGTTTGTGTTTTTATTTTATGACAAGATTCAAACTATCACCTTGACCGAAGCTTTGTCCAAATATTTCCTCATGAAAAAAGCCTCTCAACTGTGTGCGTTTTTTTTGTGAACATTTAAAGTAGCTAGTTGAGCGAAACTTTTTCCGCATGTCTGACAAGAAAAAGGCCTCTCACCTGTGTGGATTCTCATGTGAACATTTAAATGACACAGTCGAGTAAAACTTTTTCCACATGTCTGACAAGAAAAAGGCCTCTCTCCTGTGTGGATTCTCATGTGAACATTTAAAGTGGCTAGTTGAGTGAAACTTTTTCCGCATGTCTGACAAGAAAAAGGCCTCTCACCTGTGTGGATTCTCATGTGAACATTTAAATGACACAGTCGAGTAAAACTTTTTCCACATGTCTGACAAGAAAAAGGCCTCTCTCCTGTGTGGATTCTCATGTGAACATTTAAAGTGGCTAGTTGAGTGAAACTTTTTCCGCATGTCTGACAAGAAAAAGGCCTCTCACCTGTGTGGATTCTCATGTGTCTATTTAAATGACTCAGCTGAGTGAAACCTTTTCCGCATGTCTGGCAAGGAAAAGGCCTCTCACCTGTGTGAGTTCTCATGTGAACATTTAATTGACTCAGTCCAGTGAAACCTTTCCTACATGTCTGACAAGAAAAAGGCCTCTCTCCTGTGTGGGTTCTCATGTGAAGTTTTAACAACCACATGTGAGAGAAACTTTTTTCACATGTCTGACAAGAAAAAGGCCTCTCACCTGTGTGGATTCTCATGTGAACATTTAAAGTGGCTAGTTGAGTGAAACTTTTTCCGCATGTCTGACAAGAAAAAGGCCTCTCACCTGTGTGGATTCTCATGTGTCTATTTAAATGACTCAGCTGAGTGAAACCTTTTCCGCATGTCTGGCAAGGAAAAGGCCTCTCACCTGTGTGAGTTCTCATGTGAACATTTAATTGACTCAGTCCAGTGAAACCTTTCCTACATGTCTGACAAGAAAAAGGCCTCTCTCCTGTGTGGATTCTCATGTGAAGTTTTAACAACCACATGTGAGAGAAACTTTTTTCACATGTCTGACAAGAAAAAGGCCTCTCACCTGTGTGGATTCTCATGTGAACATTTAAAGTGGCTAGTTGAGTGAAACTTTTTCCGCATGTCTGACAAGAAAAAGGCCTCTCTCCTGTGTGATTTCTCATGTGAAAATTTAAATGACACAGCTGAGTGAAACTTTTTCCGCATGTCTGGCAAGAAAAAGGCCTCTCTCCTGTGTGGGTTCTGTAATGCTTTTTCAATTGACTCTTCTTTTTCCAAGACTTTCCACAAACATCACATTTTAAAGACATTTTCTTAGTGTCAGTGAAAGACTGACTCTCTGACCCAGTGGAGCTGCTTCCTTCCTGGTCTTTGGTCTGAACTACAGGAGAGATATGAAAGGAAAGCTGCTCAGTTCTTGGTTCTCCTTCATGTTCCTGAAGGGTAAAGGTCTCCATTAGAGCAACAGACTGCTTCTGGACAAGCTGCTCTCCCCCCTGACTACTGCAGACATCCTCCTGATCCCTTCTAGTTGGTAAATGTTCAGGATCCTGATTTTTACATTTAAGCCTTGAAGAACCCCTTTCTTGCTCAATCAGTGGAAGTTCTGGGCTCCTTTGCTCTACAGTCTGTGGTTCTGGCTCCATTTGTTCCTCTTTAACCCATAAAGACTCAGGCTCAATATGTTCTTGTTTAATCAGTGGAGATTCTAGTTCCTCCTTTTCCTCTTTAATCCATGAAGACTCAGGCTCCACCTTTTCTTCTTTAATCAGAGGAGGTACTGATTCCCCTTGTTCTTCAGTCAGAGGAGGTTCTGGTTCCATCTGTTCCTCTTCAGAACACTGAGGTTCTGCTTCCTCCTGGTCATGACTGGACCTTCTCCTCTGGTTGCAGAGCTGTTGGATGGAAGAAGCTTCCTCCTCCATGGAGACATGTGGCTTCTGGAGGTCTGTGGGGACAAAGAAAGAGATCATTAATATAATTCAACTGATGACTGTCTCATGCATCAGCCTGGTTGTTCCTGGAGATCCTGGACTGAAGGCGTCACACAGTTTATCTAAAATTAGTTTGTCATGTTTCCTTTCAAAGGAGGTGAAGTTAGCAGGGTAAAGTGTCCTCCACACTAATTGGCAGCCCTGGTAAAGATGTTCAAAAAGTTGAAAATAAATCCAAATTTTATTGCTTTACTACAAGGTTACACAAAAAATTTAACAATCAAACTTAAATTTGAAGAGATTTTTCAGGTGGGGAACTCATCGTACATTAAGAAAAACTACTTTTAACATAAACTCTGGTGCCACAGCTGTTGGCCCCACAAACACTGCCTGGACTAAGGAAAGTGGCCACCTGGATTTAACTAAGAAAATAGATGTGTGTGTGTATTGGTCATTGTAACTGTACATTTCAATGAAATGTGTCTTCTGCATTTAACCCATCCTCTAGGAAGCAGTGGTTAGCTTCTATAGCTGCCCAGGGAGAAATCGGGGGTTAAGGGCCTTGCTCAAGGGTTAGTGTTTGATATAAACCTGGCCCTGCATTTCATCAATGATAGCAAAGGGGATTAATGTTTGGCTATTTCCTGTTTTTTCCCAGTAGAACAGTTGTATAAGCAATACTTCCAGGAGTCAGAGGAAACGTCTGTTGTGAGATACACACCCATGTACTTTAAAAGGAGGCGGTGAAGTTCTGTTTGGGGGGGATTCTGCTGAATGAAAATGTGACTTTAAGTCTGGAATGAAAGATCCATCTGGTGTTTTTAGGAGCTGCTTTGTCTCAGCTTCTTGAGTCTATTTTAAAGTTCAATCCTCTCCGACATAATTGGTGACCCGATGTGATGGACGAGTGAAGAAGGAAGAGGAAAAAAAGGCTTTCCACAGCGACCACCAGCAGTGGCAACATAGGGCCCATTGAGAAACAGAAAAGAGGAGGTAAGTAAAATATACCTCACTTTTTTCCTTTTTCAACATAAGACATCCAAACTGCAGATATCAGGGCTCGCTGAACTAGGTTCCATTCTGTAGGACACATACAACTCCATCCAATTTCTGAATTAACCTACTAATGCCATGATGACTGTAGGACACTGCTAAACAATCTTTTATCGGCTTCCTAGTTTTGAGGGGATCATTTTATCTATTTTTTGTCCCACATGCTAATTATTGTGACTCGCTCACATAACTTAAATATGTGTGAACGTTTCTTGCTAGTTTCCTCTTGTTGGCAGCCCATGAGCACTTCTAGTGCCACATATCCATCTTTTACATTTTACTACTTCTTTAGGGTTTGGGGAAAGGAATAAACAGCCTATCAACTTTGGGATAATGTGTTTGAATTGTACTTTCCATCCTAACAATTTTTATAAATGTTACTGCTGTTTTGTTTTAAAAAAAAATTACTCTGACCACAATGTGTGTGTAATGTAACATCCTGGGATCTTGTCAGAGAGAAAGACGAAGCAACTTCTGCAGGTAAGGGGCGACTCACTTTGGGACGAATCGCGTTTTCTGATTGGTCAGTTACTGAAGAGCCTCTAAGAATGATTGACAGGTGGTGCCACGTCAGTTACAAAGTGGACTATCTAGAACCTGGAGAACATTTCTAGGATTCAAGGACTGATGTCTCAGCATGATCTGGAAAAACTAATCCATGTTTATCTTTAGTAGAACTGATCACTGCAACGGTGTTTTCACAGGTCTGCCTAAAAAGTGGATCAGAACGCTGCAGCTGATCCAGAACCTGCTGCCCGCGTCCTCACTAAGACTAAGAACGTAGAGAACATGGACCCGGTTCTGAAGTCCTCACTAAGACTAAGAACGTAGAGAACATGGACCCGGTTCTGAAGTCCTTCCACTAAGACTAAGAAAGTAGAGAACATGGACCCGGTTCTGAAGTCCTCACTAAGACTAAGAACGCAGAGAACATGGACCCGGTTCTGAAGTCCTCACTAAGACTAAGAACGTAGAGAACATGGACCCGGTTCTGAAGTCCTTCCACTAAGACTAAGAAAGTAGAGAACATGGACCCGGTTCTGAAGTCCTCACTAAGACTAAGAACGTAGAGAACATGGACCCGGTTCTGAAGTCCTTCCACTAAGACTAAGAACGCAGAGAACATGGACCCGGTTCTGAAGTCCCCACTAAGACTAAGAACGTAGAGAACATGGACCCGGTTCTGAAGTCCTTCCACTAAGACTAAGAACGTAGAGAACATGGACCCGGTTCTGAAGTCCCCACTAAGACTAAGAACGTAGAGAACATGGACCCGGTTCTGAAGTCCTTCCACTAAGACTAAGAACGTAGAGAACATGGACCCGGTTCTGAAGTCCTTCCACTAAGACTAAGAACGCAGAGAACATGGACCCGGTTCTGAAGTCCCCACTAAGACTAAGAACGTAGAGAACATGGACCCGGTTCTGAAGTCCTTCCACTAAGACTAAGAACGTAGAGAACATGGACCCGGTTCTGAAGTCCCCACTAAGACTAAGAACGTAGAGAACATGGACCCGGTTCTGAAGTCCTTCCACTAAGACTAAGAACGTAGAGAACATGGACCCGGTTCTGAAGTCCTTCCACTAAGACTAAGAACGCAGAGAACATGGACCCGGTTCTGAAGTCCCCACTAAGACTAAGAACGTAGAGAACATGGACCCGGTTCTGAAGTCCTTCCACTAAGACTAAGAACGTAGAGAACATGGACCCGGTTCTGAAGTCCTCACTAAGACTAAGAACGTAGAGAACATGGACCCGGTTCTGAAGTCCTCACTAAGACTAAGAATGTAGAGAACATGGACCCGGTTCTGAAGTCCTCACTAAGACTAAGAACGTAGAGAACATGGACCCGGTTCTGAAGTCCTCACTAAGACTAAGAAAGTAGAGAACATGGACCCGGTTCTGAAGTCCTTCCATGGCTCCCTGTATCTCAGAGAATAGACTTTAAAATCCTTCTGTTAGTCTATAAATCCCTGAATTAGCACCTAAATCCATCACAGACTTGTTATCAGGGCATCAACCCTCCAGACCACTCAGGTCTTCTGGCTCCAGCCTGCTCTGCAGAACCAGAACCAGAACCAGACATGGAGAAGCAGCATTTAGTTCCTATGCTCCACTGATCTGGAACAAACTCCCAGAAAACTGTAAAAGTGCTGAAAGCCTGAGTTCCTTTAAATCAAGGTAGTTCAGAGCTGCCTTTAAATGTTAATGTTTTAGTTTATAGTCCAACTTGTCTTATATCTTAACCTGCTGCTAATGTTCCACTACAATGTGCTTTAATCGCTAATGTTTCCTGTTCTCATGTCCGGTTCATCTACAGCACTGGAACGTTGTTTACTCTGGTTTACTCCACTTCCAGCTCCTACTTTGGATCTTCCAGCTAAAAGGACTGCACCATTACTTTTGCTGCCAAAAGTGGATCAACAATCAAAGGTTATAAATACTACAGAGGATTCTCTTAGTTGTCTTTTTGTAATTAATTTCCAACAGACTCAAAACAAACTTTTCATATTGTCATAATGAGGTTTTGTGTCTATAATCTTGAAATAAATTTAACACTATTTGGACCAAAGCTGTAACATCATGAACAAACTTTCCTGATGCAGAATAAAGGCTCTCTAGCTTTCTTTGTTCCCTGGAGCAGAAAACTTCTCCTCCTCCATCTTTAAACCAGAAAGCAGCAGCTGAGGAGAACTGGGAGGATGTTAGTTTCAGGTGTGAACGGAGCCTCAGAGACTGAAGTGTGGTTGGAAAGCTGAGAGCTCAGATTAGAAACTGATCAAACTGATTTATCAGACACTTTTTGTAGCTTCATACCGATTCTGGTGAGTTTTATCTGGGGTCTCCAGTAGCTTTCCAGCAGTCTGGCGTCTTCCTCGTAGCGGACGATGGTTTTCTCAACCTCTGAGAAGATTTCTTCAGCAGCAGCAGTTAGTCGCTCTCTGATAAACTCTCTCAGATGCTGAACTGAAGACATTGTTGCTGAAACTACGCAAAGATTCAGCTGAGACTTGTTGAAGCCGTCTTGCTTCCCCGGGTCCGTTGAGTCGTGTGCAGGACTTCGTCTAAGAGTGCAACAAAACTCCGCCAGGAAACAGAATTCCAGTTGCACCAGCCAACGTCTGCAAGTAAACAACTCTGGTCACTTCCTTGTGTAGGCTCTTTTTATTCACTTCAAAGGGGAGGGTCTTACAGAGTTACACATATCAACGTTGTTCAATCAGTATTGGTCTAAAGCCCATGTAGATGCTCGCTATAGTCTTAACTGAATCTGGAAAATTCTTGAGAAAATTTAGTAGTAATAGGGTCAAAACTATTAGAGCAGAAGAAAATTATATAATTTCCAGAAATGTTGAGCTGTCTCATCCAAATCCATCTACTTTAAGTGATTTAGAACAAGAATTAGCTGAATTACCAATTAAGTTAGACAATATGTACATAAATAAAAGTAAAGGTGCATTTGTTAGATCAAGAAGAAAATGGCTGGAAGAAGGAGAACAAAATACCCATTACTTTTTCAATCTTGAAAAACATAATCCTGTCAATAATTCTATCAGCAGACTAAAAATTAACAACTCAACAACTGATGATCCCGATCATATTGCTAAACACTGTTGTTCATTTTATGAATATCTGTACCATTCTAACCTCTGTTAAGCCTCAATTGATTCCTTATTAAATAATTTAACAGTAAAACCGATTTCTAACTTCGACCAGAAACGCTGTGAGGAACCAATCACCATTCATGAAATTCTTGATGCTATTGGACATCTGTTATAAGAATTATTATTCTGAAGTCACTATGGCCTCACACCACTCGGACAGAGGAGGCCTGGAGACCTGATGTCTGTGTATAAGATCCACTGTTTGCTGATTGCAAGGCCAAATGCTGCGGCTGCTGAGGGATATGATAGTCTGTCTTTGTTATGTCTCAAGCCAAGGCCACTGTGCAGTATTAGGGAGAGCCGACAAGTGAGACAGGCAGAGACGGGGCAGACGCAGACTGCAGCGGAACCGTGGGGTGCGATTACTTTCCATCTATGTGATCTCTGCTCTGTTCCTCAATAAAAGTGCTGGAACGTCATCACCGCTGTCTCTTCATTTAGTAAAGATGAGAACTCTTATGAGAACTTATCTTTGTTTAGAATTCCATCTACAATTCCCATAACGACATCTCAAAACCAACAAATCCCCTGGGACCGATGGTCTAAGTGCCGAATTCTATAAACACTTTTCTAACGACCTCGTCCCTTTTTTATTAGAGGTATTTAATGAAAGCATTAAAAAAGTCTCTCTGCCTGCTACTCTCACTCAGGGCTCACCAACCTTATACTAAAACCCAACAAAGACCCTTTACTTATTGATAATTGGCGACCTATTTTCCTTCTGAATACAGACTATAAAATATTAGCCTTGGTGATCGCTAAAAGATTAAAATCAATTCTTTACTCAATCATTGACAAAACTCAATCAGGATTTATGAAAAATCGGCATTTCACAAATAACATAAGACTTGTTCTTGATATCTTAGATTATCTTGATTTTGTTTCTGATAATGGATTTATGTTATTTTTAGACTTCTGTAAGGCTTTTGAAACTGTAGAACATGATTTTATATGTCAAAGTTTAGAAAAGTTTGGATTTGGAAAGCTCTTTATAATGATTATTAAAACTCTATCAAAACAACAACAGCTCTATTAAATTAAGGAACGGCTCCTCTCCCAGATTTAACATCAGCAGAGGAATCAGACAGCGGTGTCCTGTCTCCCCCTACCGGTTTCTTTTGGTAGCTCAGCTTCTGGCAGATTATATTAAAACCAGTCCTCTGAAAGGGTTAATTGTTGCTTATCCTAACACAACTGGCTGATGACACTACCCTATTCTTAAAGGACAAGGATCAAGTTTCATTAGCGATCCAAGTATTAAATAATTTCTCAAAAGCTTCTGGTCTGCATTTGAATCTCAAAAAATGTGAAATTATGGCAGTTAAAGATTGCACTGAGACATCAATTGAAGACATTCCAGTTAAAAACGAGGTTGTTTATTTAGGCATAACCATCACAAAAGAACAAAAAAAATCGTAGCTCCTTAAATTTTGATCCTTTAATTCTAAAAGCTAAAAAGAAACTTCATCAGTGGTTGGTCAGGGATCTTTCACTACGAGGTTGTATTCTACTTAGTAAGGCTGAGGGCATCTCTAGGCTCACTTATGCTGCTCAGGCTTTAGATCTTGATAAAAGCACCGAAAAAGAAATTGACAAATTGCTCTTTAACTTTGTGTTACAGGTCCCAAATATGGGACTGTAATAACAAATTTAAATATCCTGAAAGACAGGTGAAATAAAAGGAGATTTAGACACAGCAGCTTTCCATGTTTTCTCCCAAATTGGATCTGAGTTATTTATTCAGAATAAACCACAAAACACCTGTGCATCAACTGTCTCGCTCAAGCTCCAGTGTGGTGCACAACACACAAAGCACACAATACACAAATATACAATAGTAGATAGCAATGCATACATAACAATTCATACAAAACATTGCCATATTGTAATCTCCCAATATAACAGAATATCACATATCCTATGCTCTACATTCATCTTCCAACATATCAGTTATCCAAGGCCACTGTGGCTTCATAGAGTGCTTTAACATGGCTACATTGTGATTAAAGTTGTAGCTGCATATAGCTGCCTAGCGAATACTGGGCTAAAACATTCAAACTGCATTTGATTACTGACAAAGGCTACAAGATATAAGAATCACTTTAAATCACTTAAACTAAATAGCAATGACCATTTACAAAACCCTTTGTAAACCCTGTTTGTGCGGACTAATTCCTACTTGTTCAAGTTGGCAAAATAACCGTTTCTAAAAACAGTGTGTACTTATTCATCTTCACCCGTGTGTATTTGCTAAATCATAGTCATTAAACTTGTCAACATAACCGCTTCTAACAAGCAGAGTGTCGGAGCTCAACATGCTATGTTACCTGAAAATGAACCAAGAGACGGCAGCTAACCGTCTGCAGTACCGTTATTCCAGTTAAACCGTTATTCTACTGGCTAACGGTTTACAGTAGCCTACCTCAGCTAGCTGCCTCGATCAACGGCAAACTTTCTATTTATACTTTTATTGATAGATTATAAACAACACTACAATCGGTTATCAAACAGACATGTAAAGATGGACAGTTTACCCATTACTGACCTGAAAGACAGGTGAAATAAAAGGAGATTTGATTGTTGATGATTTGGCATGATCTCGGATCGTTTGGTCCTTCGAAAGTCATCTTGGACTTGCTGTCATAGCAACATGTGCGGCAGTTTAAGCCTGCTCGTTACAGTAGGCTGACAGGAAGGGGTGGAAGAGGGGAAGAGACATGCGGCAAAGGACCGCGGGTCGGAGTCGAACCCAGGTCGACCGCGTCGAGGACTAAGGCCTCCATACATGGGTCGCGCTACCTGCTACGCGACCAGCGCGCCCCCATGATTTAAACAATTTAACCAAAGTATAATACAGTTGGAGTTATAACTTCCAGTTCGGGAGTTTCTGAGTGATAAATTCTCCGTTTTATGCACCATACTGTCGCTAAGCAAAGCAAGTTATCCAACTCGTTTCCATGGTAACCACTGACTCGCAAATCTAAATTGCAATGTTTCTCTCTTCACAGGGTTAACAAACTTGAAGTTGTCAGTAAACCCACTCTCTAGCATAGCGGTACACCTGTACCATATATAATTAAAAAAAATGTTTTACTTACTTATCAAACGGGCAATATTTGCTTGTGAGTCCACAAGCAAAGCTCCTTCTTCTTTGTTTTTTTTTGCCGGGTCAGCTTCTTCTTCTTCTACCGTCATGTAGAACGACCAACTGTTGCGTCACTTCCGTTGTAGTTTTATATTTCCGTTGCGGCTATTTCCGTTGTGGCCTTTGTATTTGTGTTGTGGCTTTTGTATTTCCCTTGTGGCTTTTGTAATTGTGTTGTGGCTTTTGTAATTGTGTTGTGGCTTTTGTAATTGTGTTGCGGCTTTTGTATTAGCGGTGACACCTCTGGGCCACCGTACTTTAATCTTTCTCCGCCTTAAATAACACTTTCAAAATAAATTGGATTCGCCAGTTCTTCGCATCTCAAACTTCTATATGGAATACTATTCCGTATTACAATTTTTCAAAACTTGGGGGTTTAACCTTCTTCCTGGTTTGTAATTTTGATGTATATAAACTTCCTATGAAACTCTCTAATTTTCACCGCCAGGCTTTTTTGTCATGGTCACTTATCTACAAGCGCAACTTTTTATTTTATTTGAAACATTAAGGACATCCTGTACAAGAAAAGATCTTTGTTTTTGGATTCGTGGTTCAGGCATGGCATTATTCTGGTTGACCAACTGTTCAATGACAATGGCTCTTTATTGAGTTATGAGGGGTTTCTCTCTAAATTTAACCTTCCAACTTCTTCTGGAGAATATGCAAAGGTTTTTGGAGCTATTTCATCTGGGATCTGCATGTTCTGCAGACACAGGCCATCTCTCTCTCTAACGCTCATGGACTCTCCTGTCGGCAAAATATGTCTACCAGATATGTCAATCAGATCCCTCTGTCAGAGAGAAGTGGCGTCTGTTCCTGCTGTCGTATCATATTGGAACCGTTTTGTGTCCGATGTGTCCTGGAAACATACTTGGCTTTTTTTTACCTAATCACTTTCTCCTCACTAACAAGGTGAAGGAAGTCTCATTCAAACTCATTCACGGGATTTATCCTGAAAAAGACTACCTAAAAAAGTTTAAATCTGATATTCCTGTGAACTGCACCTTGTGATCTTCTCCCAGAATCTGTTATACATTTGTTCTGGTTGTGTCCATACTCTAAGACTTTTTGGCAACACTTTTGTGACTATGTGGATTCAAATATTTTAAAAAACTTTTAGCTTTATTGGAAAAACGTTTTATTTGGCTTTCAACTGCAAAGTAAAATGTTATCTTGGCCAAATTTCACTTGCATAAATGTATTTTCTAAAAAAATAAATAAATAAATAAAAAAGCCAAACTTTAATGTTTATTTAATAGAAATCAAGTAATATTTTCATTCTATTCAACTGTCTTCTCATCAGAAGGCACAAAAAAACCATAGCAATCTGTTCCCAACTAAAACTTCTGGACAACTTAATGTTGTAGAAGATATGTTTATTTGTAGAATACATACACATGTATATATATATATAACACTCCCCAGCACATATATGTGTTTGTCTTTCCTCCTGACTGTATTTGTTTATTGTGACATACCCCTTGGCATACTTGTTTATTTGTATATTTTATATATATTGTTATTGACTTTAAGTGAAATTAAAAAAAAAAACAGCACCACAACCATTCAGGCACTTGTATGGTGCGTTCAGGGCCAGCAGGGCATACTGCCACATATATTAAAAGTGAAAGTAAATAGTATCATTGTAGGAGCCAATTATTTTTTGTTATTAATTAAATTTGTATTTTTTGTGTATAATCTAGTTAAGGTTATTTATTTTACTTTATTGTTTGATATTTGTTTTGAGATTGTGTTGGTCACTTAGTTTTCTTTGCTTCTGGTTAGTAATGAGCAATTTGGGTGGATTAAGTTTATTAATAGGCTGTCAGCGGTAGGACCAGCATGCATCTGGGTGGGCATATGTTTTTTTTTTACCAGCGCAAGAGATGCACGGAGGGAAACGTTTGTCAATTTCTGTTTACTTGCTTGCAAAAGAGAAATAATCCACAAACTAAACGACTTTACCTGGAAAATTAATTTATTTTTGCCTGCGTAAATTACTCGTCCAAGCCCTTGTGGATTTTTGGAGATGTCAAAGCTGGGCCACAACAACCATAGTCAGACTGTGTTAAAACAATATCTTCCAGGTCCACACCTGCGAGGTCTGAAAAATAATAAAAAATATATTGTAATACTGCCGAAAGCATGAGGGTATTCCTAAGTCACTACAACGGCTGGCCCGTGACATTACTACGGTACCACATGCGTCAGAGAGAGGATTCCTATAACGTCATAGAGGGATTCCCCGTTACAATATATTAATTAGAAAAGGGAACTTACCGACCAAACGCGTGCCATGCTCTTGTTGAAGCTGCGTGGAGCCTGCGTTGTGACCCGCGGCGTGAATCTCAGCAATAGTGATGACCCGTGTAAGTGACCCACTAAGACTAAGAACGTAGAGAACATGGACCCGGTTCTGAAGTCCTTCCACTAAGACTAAGAACGTAGAGAACATGGACCCGGTTCTGAAGTCCTCACTAAGACTAAGAACGTAGAGAACATGGACCCGGTTCTGAAGTCCTCACTAAGACTAAGAATGTAGAGAACATGGACCCGGTTCTGAAGTCCTCACTAAGACTAAGAACGTAGAGAACATGGACCCGGTTCTGAAGTCCTCACTAAGACTAAGAAAGTAGAGAACATGGACCCGGTTCTGAAGTCCTTCCATGGCTCCCTGTATCTCAGAGAATAGACTTTAAAATCCTTCTGTTAGTCTATAAATCCCTGAATTAGCACCTAAATCCATCACAGACTTGTTATCAGGGCATCAACCCTCCAGACCACTCAGGTCTTCTGGCTCCAGCCTGCTCTGCAGAACCAGAACCAGAACCAGACATGGAGAAGCAGCATTTAGTTCCTATGCTCCACTGATCTGGAACAAACTCCCAGAAAACTGTAAAAGTGCTGAAAGCCTGAGTTCCTTTAAATCAAGGTAGTTCAGAGCTGCCTTTAAATGTTAATGTTTTAGTTTATAGTCCAACTTGTCTTATATCTTAACCTGCTGCTAATGTTCCACTACAATGTGCTTTAATCGCTAATGTTTCCTGTTCTCATGTCCGGTTCATCTACAGCACTGGAACGTTGTTTACTCTGGTTTACTCCACTTCCAGCTCCTACTTTGGATCTTCCAGCTAAAAGGACTGCACCATTACTTTTGCTGCCAAAAGTGGATCAACAATCAAAGGTTATAAATACTACAGAGGATTCTCTTAGTTGTCTTTTTGTAATTAATTTCCAACAGACTCAAAACAAACTTTTCATATTGCCATAATGAGGTTTTGTGTCTATAATCTTGAAATAAATTTAACACTATTTGGACCAAAGCTGTAACATCATGAACAAACTTTCCTGATGCATAATAAAGGCTCTCTAGCTTTCTTTGTTCCCTGGAGCAGAAAACTTCTCCTCCTCCATCTTTAAATCTAGAAAGCAGCAGCTGAGGAGAACTGGGAGGATGTTAGTTTCAGGTGTGAACGGAGCCTCAGAGACTGAAGTGTGGTTGGAAAGCTGAGAGCTCAGATTACAAACTGATCAAACTGATTTATCAGACACTTTTTGTAGCTTCATACCGATTCTGGGGAGTTTTATCTGGGGTCTCCAGCAGCTTTCCAGCAGTCTGGCGTCTTCCTCGTAGCGGACGATGGTTTTCTCAACCTCTGAGAAGATTTCTTCAGCAGCAGCAGTTAGTCGCTCTCTGATAAACTCTCTCAGATGCTGAACTGAAGACATTGTTGCTGAAACTACGCAAAGATTCAGCTGAGACTTGTTGAAGCCGTCTTGCTTCCCCGGGTCCGTTGAGTCGTGTGCAGGACTTCGTCTAAGAGTGCAACAAAACTCTGCCAGGAAACAGAATTCCAGTTGCACCAGCCAACGTCTGCAAGTAAACAACTCTGGTCACTTCCTTGTGTAGGCTCTTTTTATTCACTTCAAAGGGGAGGGTCTTACAGAGTTACACATATCAACGTTGTTCAATCAGTATTGGTCTAAAGCCCATGTAGATGCTCGCTATAGTCTTAACTGAATCTGGAAAATTCTTGAGAAAATTTAGTAGTAATAGGGTCAAAACTATTAGAGCAGAAGAAAATTATATAATTTCCAGAAATGTTGAGCTGTCTCATCAAATCCATCTACTTTAAGTGATTTAGAACAAGAATTAGCTGAATTACCAATTAAGTTAGACAATATGTACATAAATAAAAGTAAAGGTGCATTTGTTAGATCAAGAAGAAAATGGCTGGAAGAAGGAGAACAAAATACCCATTACTTTTTCAATCTTGAAAAACATAATCCTGTCAATAATTCTATCAGCAGACTAAAAATGAACAACTCAACAACTGATGATCCCGATCATATTGCTAAACACTGTTGTTCATTTTATGAATATCTGTACCATTCTAACCTCTGTTAAGCCTCAATTGATTCCTTATTAAATAATTTAACAGTAAAACCGATTTCTAACTTCGACCAGAAACGCTGTGAGGAACCAATCACCATTCATGAAATTCTTGATGCTATTGGACATCTGTTATAAGAATTATTATTCTGAAGTCACTATGGCCTCACACCTCTCGGACAGAGGAGGCCTGGAGACCTGATGTCTGGGTATAAGATCCACTGTTTGCTGATTGCAAGGCCAAATGCTGCGGCTGCTGAGGGATATGATAGACTGTCTTTGTTATGTCTCAAGCCAAGGCCACTGTGCAGTATTAGGGAGAGCCGACAAGTGAGACAGGCAGAGACGGGGCAGACAGAGACTGCAGCGGAACCGTGGGGTGCGATTACTTTCCATCTATGTGATCTCTGCTCTGTTTCTCAATAAAAGTGCTGGAACGTCATCACCGCTGTCTCTTCATTTAGTAAAGATGAGAACTCTTATGAGAACTTATCTTTGTTTAGAATTCCATCTACAATTCCCATAACGACATCTCAAAACCAACAAATCCCCTGGGACCGATGGTCTAAGTGCCGAATTCTATAAACACTTTTCTAACGACCTCGTCCCTTTTTTATTCGAGGTATTTAATGAAAGCATTAAAAAAGTCTCTCTGCCTGCTACTCTCACTCAGGGCTCACCAACCTTATACTAAAACCCAACAAAGACCCTTTATTTATTGATAATTGGCGACCTATTTTCCTTCTGAATACAGACTATAAAATATTAGCCTTGGTGATCGCTAAAAGATTAAAATCAATTCTTTACTCAATCATTGACAAAACTCAATCAGGATTTATGAAAAATCGGCATTTCACAAATAACATAAGACTTGTTCTTGATATCTTAGATTATCTTGATTTTGTTTCTGATAATGGATTTATGTTATTTTTAGACTTCTATAAGGCTTTTGAAACTGTAGAACATGATTTTATATGTCAAAGTTTAGAAAAGTTTGGATTTGGAAAGCTCTTTATAATGATTATTAAAACTCTATCAAAACAACAACAGCTCTATTAAATTAAGGAACGGCTCCTCTCCCAGATTTAACATCAGCAGAGGAATCAGACAGCGGTGTCCTGTCTCCCCCTACCGGTTTCTTTTGGTAGCTCAGCTTCTGGCAGATTATATTAAAACCAGTCCTCTGAAAGGGTTAATTGTTGCTTATCCTAACACAACTGGCTGATGACACTACCCTATTCTTAAAGGACAAGGATCAAGTTTCATTAGCGATCCAAGTATTAAATAATTTCTCAAAAGCTTCTGGTCTGCATTTGAATCTCAAAAAATGTGAAATTATGGCAGTTAAAAATTGCACTGAGACATCAATTGAAGACATTCCAGTTAAAAACGAGGTTGTTTATTTAGGCATAACCATCACAAAAGAACAAAAAAAATCGTAGCTCCTTAAATTTTGATCCTTTAATTCTAAAAGCTAAAAAGAAACTTCATCAGTGGTTGGTCAGGGATCTTTCACTACGAGGTTGTATTCTACTTAGTAAGGCTGAGGGCATCTCTAGGCTCACTTATGCTGCTCAGGCTTTAGATCTTGATAAAAGCACCGAAAAAGAAATTGACAAATTGCTCTTTAACTTTGTGTTACAGGTCCCAAATATGGGACTGTAATAACAAATTTAAATATCCTGAAAGACAGGTGAAATAAAAGGAGATTTAGACACAGCAGCTTTCCATGTTTTCTCCCAAATTGGATCTGAGTTATTTATTCAGAATAAACCACAAAACACCTGTGCATCAACTGTCTCGCTCAAGCTCCAGTGTGGTGCACAACACACAAAGCACACAATACACAAATATACAATAGTAGATAGCAATGCATACATAACAATTCATACAAAACATTGCCATATTGTAATCTCCCAATATAACAGAATATCACATATCCTATGCTCTACATTCATCTTCCAACATATCAGTTATCCAAGGCCACTGTGGCTTCATAGAGTGCTTTAACATGGCTACATTGTGATTAAAGTTGTAGCTGCATATAGCTGCCTAGCGAATACTGGGCTAAAACATTCAAACTGCATTTGATTACTGACAAAGGCTACAAGATATAAGAATCACTTTAAATCACTTAAACTAAATAGCAATGACCATTTACAAAACCCTTTGTAAACCCTGTTTGTGCGGACTAATTCCTACTTGTTCAAGTTGGCAAAATAACCGTTTCTAAAAACAGTGTGTACTTATTCATCTTCACCCGTGTGTATTTGCTAAATCATAGTCATTAAACTTGTCAACATAACCGCTTCTAACAAGCAGAGTGTCGGAGCTCAACATGCTATGTTACCTGAAAATGAACCAAGAGACGGCAGCTAACCGTCTGCAGTACCGTTATTCCAGTTAAACCGTTATTCTACTGGCTAACGGTTTACAGTAGCCTACCTCAGCTAGCTGCCTTGATCAACGGCAAACTTTCTATATATACTTTTATTGTTAGATTATAAACAACACTACAATCGGTTATCAAACAGACATGTAAAGATGGACAGTTTACCCATTACTGACCTGAAAGACAGGTGAAATAAAAGGAGATTTGATTGTTGATGATTTGGCATGATCTCGGATCGTTTGGTCCTTCGAAAGTCATCTTGGACTTGCTGTCATAGCAACATGTGCGGCAGTTTAAGCCTGCTCGTTACAGTAGGCTGACAGGAAGGGGTGGAAGAGGGGAAGAGACATGCGGCAAAGGACCGCGGGTCGGAGTCGAACCCAGGTCGACCGCGTCGAGGACTAAGGCCTCCATACATGGGTCGCGCTACCTGCTACGCGACCAGCGCGAACCCATGATTTAAACAATTTAACCAAAGTATAATACAGTTGGAGTTATAACTTCCAGTTCGGGAGTTTCTGAGTGATAAATTCTCCGTTTTATGCACCATACTGTCGCTAAGCAAAGCAAGTTATCCAACTCGTTTCCATGGTAACCACTGACTCGCAAATCTAAATTGCAATGTTTCTCTCTTCACAGGGTTAACAAACTTGAAGTTGTCAGTAAACCCACTCTCTAGCATAGCGGTACACCTGTACCATATATAATTAAAAAAAATGTTTTACTTACTTATCAAACGGGCAATATTTGCTTGTGAGTCCACAAGCAAAGCTCCTTCTTCTTTGTTTTTTTTGCCGGGTCAGCTTCTTCTTCTTCTACCGTCATGTAGAACGACCAACTGTTGCGTCACTTCCGTTGTAGTTTTATATTTCCGTTGCGGCTATTTCCGTTGTGGCCTTTGTATTTGTGTTGTGGCTTTTGTATTTCCCTTGTGGCTTTTGTAATTGTGTTGTGGCTTTTGTAATTGTGTTGTGGCTTTTGTAATTGTGTTGCGGCTTTTGTATTAGCGGTGACACCTCTGGGCCACCGTACTTTAATCTTTCTCCGCCTTAAATAACACTTTCAAAATAAATTGGATTCGCCAGTTCTTCGCATCTCAAACTTCTATATGGAATACTATTCCGTATTACAATTTTTCAAAACTTGGGGGTTTAACCTTCTTCCTGGTTTGTAATTTTGATGTATATAAACTTCCTATGAAACTCTCTAATTTTCACCGCCAGGCTTTTTTGTCATGGTCACTTATCTACAAGCGCAACTTTTTATTTTATTTGAAACATTAAGGACATCCTGTACAAGAAAAGATCTTTGTTTTTGGATTCGTGGTTCAGGCATGGCATTATTCTGGTTGACCAACTGTTCAATGACAATGGCTCTTTATTGAGTTATGAGGGGTTTCTCTCTAAATTTAACCTTCCAACTTCTTCTGGAGAATATGCAAAGGTTTTTGGAGCTATTTCATCTGGGATCTGCATGTTCTGCAGACACAGGCCATCTCTCTCTCTAACGCTCATGGACTCTCCTGTCGGCAAAATATGTCTACCAGATATGTCAATCAGATCCCTCTGTCAGAGAGAAGTGGCGTCTGTTCCTGCTGTCGTATCATATTGGAACCGTTTTGTGTCCGATGTGTCCTGGAAACATACTTGGCTTTTTTTTACCTAATCACTTTCTCCTCACTAACAAGGTGAAGGAAGTCTCATTCAAACTCATTCACGGGATTTATCCTGAAAAAGACTACCTAAAAAAGTTTAAATCTGATATTCCTGTGAACTGCACCTTGTGATCTTCTCCCAGAATCTGTTATACATTTGTTCTGGTTGTGTCCATACTCTAAGACTTTTTGGCAACACTTTTGTGACTATGTGGATTCAAATATTTTAAAAAACTTTTAGCTTTATTGGAAAAACGTTTTATTTGGCTTTCAACTGCAAAGTAAAATGTTATCTTGGCCAAATTTCACTTGCATAAATGTATTTTCTAAAAAAATAAATAAATAAATAAAAAAGCCAAACTTTAATGTTTATTTAATAGAAATCAAGCAATATTTTCATTCTATTCAACTGTCTTCTCATCAGAAGGCACAAAAAAACCATAGCAATCTGTTCCCAACTAAAACTTCTGGACAACTTAATGTTGTAGAAGATATGTTTATTTGTAGAATACATACACATGTATATATATATATAACACTCCCCAGCGCATATATGTGTTTGTCTTTCCTCCTGACTGTATTTGTTTATTGTGACATACCCCTTGGCATACTTGTTTATTTGTATATTTTATATATATTGTTATTGACTTTAAGTGAAATAAAAAAAAAAACAGCACCACAACCATTCAGGCACTTGTATGGTGCGTTCAGGGCCAGCAGGGCATACTGCCACATATATTAAAAGTGAAAGTAAATAGTATCATTGTAGGAGCCAATTATTTTTTGTTATTAATTAAATTTGTATTTTTTTGTGTATAATCTAGTTAAGGTTATTTATTTTACTTTATTGTTTGATATTTGTTTTGAGATTGTGTTGGTCACTTAGTTTTCTTTGCTTCTGGTTAGTAATGAGCAATTTGGGTGGATTAAGTTTATTAATAGGCTGTCAGCGGTAGGACCAGCATGCATCTGGGTGGGCATATGTTTTTTTTTTTACCAGCGCAAGAGATGCACGGAGGGAAACGTTTGTCAATTTCTGTTTACTTGCTTGCAAAAGAGAAATAATCCACAAACTAAACGACTTTACCTGGAAAATTAATTTATTTTTGCCTGCGTAAATTACTCGTCCAAGCCCTTGTGGATTTTTGGAGATGTCAAAGCTGGGCCACAACAACCATAGTCAGACTGTGTTAAAACAATATCTTCCAGGTCCACACCTGCGAGGTCTGAAAAATAATAAAAAATATATTGTAATACTGCCGAAAGCATGAGGGTATTCCTAAGTCACTACAACGGCTGGCCCGTGACATTACTACGGTACCACATGCGTCAGAGAGAGGATTCCTATAACGTCATAGAGGGATTCCCCGTTACAATATATTAATTAGAAAAGGGAACTTACCGACCAAACGCGTGCCATGCTCTTGTTGAAGCTGCGTGGAGCCTGCGTTGTGACCCGCGGCGTGAATCTCAGCAATAGTGATGACCCGTGTAGAAGAGGCTTCTGCAGTGCCGGCCCGAGCCTCTTGGGGGCCCTAAGCAGAATTTGATTTGGGCCCCCCCCTCATACAACGCAGAATCACCTATGCTAGAAGATGATTTATACAAATGTCACGCTATAATGTTATAGCGAATATTATAATAAAAATCAAAATGTTTTTATTGATTTTTCATATTGAAACAAACGACATCCCTTTCAAAACATACAGAACAAAAGAGCAGGGGCCCGTTCTTCGTACGTTGCTTAAAACATCCAAGATCAAATGAGACATCCAAGATGATTTCATCCGGCTAATCATGATCCAGCTAATTGGGTTCTTCCAACACACCTGTTGTTTACGATTAGTATGGCTGGATTGAGTTATCTGAGACAACTGCGCGTTCATGCGTTTGTTTAAAAGGGGAAATGTATCGATAGTAGAAACATTGATCAGCAGCGCTGCAATTGGCTGTTCAGCATGGCCAAAGAACGCCCACAGTTTTTCTCCCAAGCAGAACACGAGCTTTTAATGGAAGGTTATGCCGAATTTGAGTCATTAATTAAAACGACAGGGAACACCTCAAAGTCTGTTAAAGCCAGGAGAGAGGGCTGGCAAAAAGTAGCAGACAAATTAATGTGTAAATACTGTCCATGGTAGATGTTTCTATCACTTTCTACAGTATGAATTTTTCCATTTTAATAATTTCATATTTACTTTGTTCTTTTATATCAGAGCCTCCACGGGTCCCACTAGAACATGGGGACAAGTAAAAGTGAAGTACAAGAATATTCTACAAAATGGTAGCCCTTAATTATTATACTTTATTTTAAAAAGGCACTTGTTAATGCAAAAGATCCAAATTTCAGTGTCATTCGTTAGACACTGGAAGTAAAAGACGCGTGCAAACTGGGAATTTTAACAAAAAAATTATTTATCCATAAATAATGAAGTTCTTCCTTTTCCAAGTCATCCACAGTTTACACGGTAAAACTGTATTGCTCCGTGTCTAGATAATCCATCCATAGTTTTTTCTACTACAATATACGGCTCGACAGGAAGCAAGCCTTTCAAAGTAAACTAAACTTCCCAATAAAATGGTCAGAACAAATCTTCTTACTGAATATGATAAAAATAAAAAGCAAACCATCATACAAATAACTTAAATATTTTATATTTATGGCTCTAACACCACTTTTTCCTCTTTAAAAGCCACTGTTAAATGATGTTTGTCTGTTTATAACAGCCACCAAGAAATATCTCTCTACAGTTACACTGTCGAGCTGCGCTAAAGGATCCTGTCTATTGCGCAATACGCTATTAATTCAAAAAGCTCTGCAAATTATTCTTGCACCTTCCGCAACAGGTTACAGTCGTAAAAATGGACATGGCTGTGGCAGACTTCCCTATTTCCTCCGCTTCTAAAGCTGCGATCTAATCCTGTTTACATGAAATTAGCCTGGTCCTCAGCAGGTTTAAGCTGGCGCACATGTTGCTATTGTGGTGTGTTATGGTCCTTGGGGCGTTCCGTACCTGAGGCGGGTTATGTGTATGTATGATTACTGGTAAAGGACACTTCAGTAAATATGCCTGCCGGCTAAAGCAAGCTGTTGTCGGAGTCCTTCATTAATGGTCTACAAGTTACTACATGGTGTCAGAAGTGGGATCTCTTCAACGTATGCTGCATTTCCCACGCACCCGCAACTAACATCAAGATAACTGCGCAGAGGAGATTATCATTAAGTTGTATTCGCAATGTCCAATGCAGAAAGGGAATGCAATAATTCTGCAGCAGCCAGCAACCCTGCGGCAGCTAGCAACGTTGGAGAGGAGTTTCGCCTAAGCCCGCCAGAAAAGTTTGACTGCAGAGATGTCCAGAACTGGCCCAAATGGATCCGACGGTTCGAGAGGTACAGGATCGTATCGGGGCTGGACAAAAGGGAAGAGGCTTTTCAAGTAAATATGTTGATATATTCAATGGGCGATGAATCCGAGGATATCCTTAATGCGTCAGCGCTAACGTCTGCAGAAAAGTTCGACTACAAAAAAGTAAAAGAGTGCTTTGATGAACATTTTATTGGAGAACACAATATAATTTTTGAAAGGGTGAAGTTTAACATGCGTAAACAAGAACCGGGCGAAACGGCCGAGAGCTTTATCACCGCGGTTCACCGCGGATTATTGCAAATTCGGGGCTCTCAGAGATGAACTGATCCGCGATCGCATTGTTGTCGGCATACGAGATGCCACGCTCTCCGAGAAGTTGCAGATGGATGCACAACTGACCCTGACTACAGCCGTAACACGAGTCAGACAGAGTGAAACTGTGAAACAACAACAGGGTTTGCTGCGCAGTGCGAGTGGCCCTGTATCCATTAAGGAGCCCAGTGAAGAGATGCATGCGCTTTCACTTGCACGCAAGACAGAGGGCAGTGCACGACAGAGACCGAAACCGAACATGTATGTAACATCGTCTGCCTTTTATAAATGTGGGAGGGCTCTATCACACAATTGGAAAGACTGCCCTGCCAAAGAGGCTGAATGCAGAAAATGTCACAAACAAGGACACTTTGCTGCTGTCTGCAAGTCTCAGCAGCCTGTACACGAGACAAAGAGGGACTCTATCAGGACAGTCTGTTCTTAGGTGAGGTGAAGTCAGACAGAAATGGCTGGTACTCAGACATCAAACTAAATGGGGCAGTAGTTTCCTTTAAACTAGATACAGGGGCAGCAGTGACCGCCCTTCCTACGAGTCTGTATAGCTACAGAAGAGACGGCCCTCTATTGCACACCCACAAAAAGTTGTATGGCCCAAATAATACCAGACTATCAGTAGTAGGTCAGCTTCAATGCAGCCTTGAAAGCAAGGACAGAAAGTCCACTCAGTCTGTATTTGTCATTGATAGCTTGGCTAGGCCACTGCTGGGTTTACCGGCACTTACAGAACTACATCTTGTGGAACGAATGGAAAAACTTGATACACTGGAGGAGAAGGGGGACCCAGAAAAAAAATTCAAAAGTAGATTCCCAAAGGTGTTTACAGGATTAGGGAGACTGGAAGGTGAATATCGTATCCGACTGAGAGACGATGCTGTCCCCTATGCCCTTACAACTCCTCGGCGTGTGCCAATACCCTTAATTGAAAAAGTCAAGGAGGAACTAAAAAGAATGGAGGAAATGGGTGTCATCTCCAGGATAGAGAAACCTACTGAGTGGTGTGCGGGGATAGTGGTGGTCCCAAATCCCAATGGCAAAATTAGACTTTGTGTCGACCTCACCAAGCTTAATGAAAGTGTGTGCAGAGAAAGACATATGGAGTGGCTTTTGGCAGATTCCATTAGCACAAGAAAGTAGGGAACTAACAACATTTATTACTCCCTTTGGCCATTTCTGCTTCAATGTGCTACCCTTTGGGATAAATTCGGGCCCAGAACATTTTCAAAGACACATGTCCTAGCTCTTAACTGGCCTTGAAGGTGTTATATGCCATGCAGATGATGTCCTTGTGTCGGGAAAGAATGAAACAGAGCATGATGAGCGGCTCACAGCTGTCCTGACGCGACTCCAAGAGGCAGGACTAACACTAAATGAGAAATGCCCCTTTGCACAGCCTGAGGTTTTGTTTGTAGGACATAAAGTTAGTGCAGCAGGCATTGAACCAGACCCTGAGAAGATCAGAGCGATTACAGACATGCCTGTCCCACAGAACGCAGCAGACGTTAGGCGCTTTCTGGGGATGCTGACATATGTTGCAAAATTCCTCCCTCACTTTGCAGATTCTACCAAGCCACTCAGAGATCTGCTGGTAAAAGACAATGACTGGACCTGGAGTCATATGCAGCAGACAGCCTTCAACAAGCTTGGTGAGCTTGCCTCACCAACAGTCTTGGCTCAATACAGACCACAAGCCAAGACAAAGGTGTCAGCGGACGCCTCGTCTTTTGGCCTTGGAGCAGTCTTAATGCTGAGAGAGTAAAATATGCAGTGGCGTCCAGTTGCCTACATTTCCCGAAGCCTCTCTGAAACAGAGCAACGGTATGCCCAGGTTGAAAAAGAAGCATTAGCCGTCACCTGGGCCTGTGAGAGGCTGAGTTCATACCTCATCGGAGTACAGTTCACAATAGAAACCGACCATAAACCCCTCCTCGCGCTCTTAGGGACAAAAGCACAGGATGAATAACCTACCAGGATTCAGCGATTCCGGCTGCGACTGCTTAGGTTTATGTACAACATAGTACATGTACCTGGAAAGGCCCTCATCGCAGCAGATACACTGTCCAGGGCCCCGATAAAGCGTCCACTGACAGCAGAAGAAACACAGATGGAAGGGGAAGTACAGATTTTCATTAACACTGTAAGTGATAACTTACCTGCATCTAAATCCAAACTCCAGCAGATAGCTGACCATCAGCGGCAGGACGCCATCTGCAGTCAGCTGATCCGCCAGTGCCAAAGAGGCTGGCCACGACAAGAGGAGCTGTCCCAGCAGCTGAAGCCTTATTGGATTCACCAGGGTGAGTTACACATGAATGGTGATCTTTTGATGAAAGGACGACATATTGTCATCCCAGAGACAATGCAAAATGAAATGCTCGCCCGACTGCACGAGGGACATATGGGGATATCCAAATGCAAGCTGAGGGCTCAGCAATCTGTGTGGCGGTTAGGCCTGGGTGCCCAAATCACAAAAGTTGTGGGCCAGTGTGAGACATGTGTTAAGTACCAACAGCTACATCCAGAGCCAATGATACCCTCAGAGCTGCCTAAGCGGCCTTGGCAGAAAGTTGGGGCAGATATGTTTTACTGGGAAAATGACTCTTATCTACTGGCAGTAGACTACTATTCAAGATACATTGAAATTATGAAGACATCTATAACCACATCAGCAGGGATTATTAATGACTTGAAATCTATTTTTGCTAGACATGGGATGCCTGAGATACTGATAACTGATAATGGACCTGAGTTTTCCTCTAGCTCTTTCTCCTCTTTTGCCACAGACTATGACTTCAGACATGTCACCAGTAGTCCATACTTCGCTCAGAGTAACGGGGAGGCAGAGAGGGCAGTAAAAACGATGAAAAGCCTCTTGAAGAAGAACACCGACCCATACAAGGCCCTGTTGGCATACAGGCTCACGCCGCTGAATCAAGGCCCATCACCGGCTGAGCTCCTGATGGGTAGAAGGCTGCGCTCACCCTTGCCACTCTTACCCAGTCAACTTAAACCACAGTGGCCAAACCAAAATACATTTGCAGACAAGGACATAGAGTTGAAACAGGCACAGACACTGGCCTACAACAAAAGACAGAGCGGGGTTCAGACCAGAGCTAACAGCAGGTCAGCGCGTCTGGATTACTAACACCCAGAAGACGGCTACGGTGCTGAGAAAAGCAGACACTCTTCGTTCCTATGTCGTGGAGACCGATTCAGAAGAGGTGAGGAGAAACAAGACATCTCAGACCCTTACCAGACATTCAACGCCCAGCATCACCAGACATTCAAAGCCCTGCATAAAATGGGGGAGACGCAGAACAGACAGCAGCACCGGACGTGAGGGTGGGAGAGAAGGTGGAAAGGGTTTATTCCAAGGAGGGAGGTGAAGGCACCAGCATGACTCAAAGATTATGTCCTATAAGGAAGAACATTTAAAACCTGTTTCAAATGTTATTGTTATTATGTGCGTTAATTTCAGTATTCAGTTGACAGACTGTATGCTTGTAGTTAGGTAAGTTCATGTTTTGTTTAAAATTTTATCACTACTTTGGGGAAGGGGAGGTGTGGTGTGTTATGGTCCTTGGGGCGTTCCGTACCTGAGGCGGGTTATGTGTATGTATGGTTACCGGTAAAGGACACTTCAGTAAATATGCCTGCCGGCTAAAGCAAGCTGTAGTCGGAATCCTTAATTAATGGTCTAGAAGTTACTACAGCTATGACAACAAGTCCAAGATGAGTTTCTAAGAACCACACGATCCAAGATAATGCCAAATCGTCAACAATCAAATCCAGCTAACTGAGTTAGCAACGTACGAAGAACGGGCCCTAGGACTCAAAATTTACATTACAAAAACAGCTAAAAAACACAGAAAAAATAACTACAAGACAGATCCTACTACTACCATACACACCACCCGTGTTCCAGACGGATAAAACTGGATACATATAATTATCATCATTGTGGTTGTTAATGCCATTCATACCTGAGGAGAAAAAAAAGGGGAGGGGGTGGGGTGGCAAAGTTGCTATTTATGCTGAAGCACATGAAAATTCAGATTCAAAATAGGAAATAAAAGGTTTCCAGACCTTGAAATATCTTTTAGTGTTGCCCTGTAAAGTAAATCTAAGATGTTCCAACTTTAGGTGTGTCATCACCTCCTCCACCCATCTTTTGTCAGTTGGCAGTGCTGCTTTTATCCAATTAAATAAAATCAATCTCCTGGCCAACAATGAAGAAAATGCCATTGCTTTCCTTTGACAGTCGTTAGTTCTGTTTCCCCCGGTGCCACACCAAAAATGGCTACCAGAGGAAAGGGTTCAATGTTTTTCTTGTAAATGGATGAAAAGGTTTTAAATATTTTGATCCAGAATTCTTTGAGCCCTGGGGAGAGACCAGAACATCTGAGATGTGTTGGCTGGAACATGTTTACATGTAGGGCAAGTCAGATCAGCTCCCTGGTGAATTCTTGCCAATTTGTCCCTCGTGAAATGAAGTCTATGTACCACTTTAAACTGTGTTAGTCCATGTCTAACATACAGATGAAGAATGTGTTCTACTGCCCACCTCCATTCATTATTTGATATGTCCAGCTCTAATTCTTCCTCCCATTTCCTTTTTATGTAGGCAAGGGATGGGGAAGCCACCCTCTGGATATTTACATAGAGCATAGAAACCAACCCCTTAGTAGTCAGATTCATATCCAATAGCCAATCTATCCACCCACTCTGCAGTGATTCACGAGATGAGGAGAATGTCTTTTTCACAAAATCTCGAATCTGAAAGTATCTGAAGTTTTTAAGGGGATTCCATATTCCTTTTCCAGCTGAGCAGCAGACATAAGTACACCATCTTTAACCAGATTTTTAACAGATTCCACCCCAGCTCTATATCATTCCTTAAATGCTGTTCCCCCCAGAGCTGGAGAGAACAGGTGATTGCCATAAACGGGAGCAGACCGGAGGCATTTCTGTTTTTAAAATGAGTTCTGAATCGGACCCAGATTGACAGTTTCATACAACAGGGTTATTTGTGTAAAGGTGCTTGCTTAGGGGCAGAGGGGTACAAATCAGGGAACGCAGGGATATTGGGCTAGATGCATATCTTTCCATATGTACCCATACTGTGGTTTCCTCATCATCTAATTGCGAGACCCAAAATAGCAACTTATGTAGATTAGCTGCTCAGTAATAATACATATAATTTGGTAGAGCTAGCCCCCCCTCCTCTGTCTCTCTAGAAACTTACCCCGGAATCTTATCCGGGGTACTGTTATTTTTTTCCACATAAAAGGTAATGTACATTTATTTAATTAAAAAAATATAGGGGAATAAAAATTGGTATATTTTGAAATAAGAACAGCAACTTTGGCATTACGATCATTTTAAGAGTTTATCTTACCTGCCAATGATATTGGGAGAGATGACCACCTTCCTATATCTGATTTCGCCTTATCCGCTGTTACTTTAAAATTGTGCTTAAATAAATCTTTATATTTGCTTGTTACCGTAACACCTAAATATGTGAATTTGTCGTTCTTTGTAGTAAAAGGATAGACCTCGACTGTTCATTAATTGGGAAAAACACTTTTTTCTAGATTAATTTTATAACCCAAAACCCTCCTGAAGTTTTCAATAATAAGGAGAACCACCGAAATGCTTGTGGCAGGATGTGACAGAAAAAGGAGGAGGTCGTCAGCGTACAGCGCAGTTTATGATTTTGCATCTTCCTGCGTATTCCCCCCAGTTCAGCAGCATTCCTCAACATTAATGGAAGAGGCTTGATTGCCACATAAAGAGCAAGGCTGACAGAGGACACCCCTTGTGTTGTTCCTCTGAAACAGAGGGAATGGGTCAGATATTATATTATTCGTTCTTACCATATCTTGGGAATTCACATATATTAACTCAATCCACGAACAAAATTTAGGACCAAATCCCAATCTCTCAAGGATGTTAAACAAATTAAGATACTGTATTCTATCAAAGGCTTTGTGGGCATCTAGGGATATTACAATGTCTTGATCAATGTTATCTTCAGCAGTGTATATGAAATTAAAAAGGCGATGGAGATTACTGGGAAGTTGTTAACCAGCAACAAATCCTGTCTGGTCAGGATGTATTATATTACTTATAACAGGCTCAATCCTTGCTGCTAGTACTTTGGTCAATATCCTATAATGACATCCGAATAGACTCACTGGACAAAATGATTTGCATTTAAGTGGATCTTTATTTTTCTTAGGGTCACCGAAATCATAGCACGTGACTGTAGCGAATATTCTCAACGAATACAGTGAAGTTATGTATTAATATAAAATAAATTAATAAACAATACATAAAATACTTCAATCTTTTCTCAAACCTTCTGAATACAAACTGTCACAAAACATATTAAATAAATTCTTCCATCATCATTCATTCATTTATATCACTTTAAGTTATTTAATTGTTAATTGTAAAAAAAGAAAGAAAAAAAGAAAAGAAAAAGGACTCAATAGAAAATGTAAACATGGATGCAAAAACAAGTATCAATAAAAATATGTATTTGACATCTATTGAAAATAGATAGAAGCAGTTGGATCAACCTGCTGTACCAGACCTTATTTGACCCAAGGCTAGTCCTTGTAAAGAAATTTAATTTTTGAAGCCAACAGTTAATTGGATAAATCTGAAAGGCCTCAACAGAACTGACACCCTCACATCCTACTCTAGAGATTTTACACACGCTAGCTGAGAATAAATGTCAATCAAACTTACTAGAGTGTACAGATTTTAAAAATAAAACAATATTAAAAAAAACTAAAATATAAGACCTACACGGCTCCTCAAGATATAGGACCCTTGGAAATAACCAAAAACCCTATTTTAGAATCAAAAAACACTTACCAAAGGGAAACCTCCAAGAGACAAGGTTTTTGAGTAAATAAAATGTGATCAAAAAAGGACAAACATCAAAATTTAAAAGAACAGATACAAAAATCTGAAGGCTATAAAAGAATAACAAGGATTCAAAAGCTTTTGCTGAAGTCGATTCTGAAAACCAGAGATGAAAAAGTGCTAAAAAAAAAAAAAACTTTGGACCGGCTCTGCAGAATCAATCTTTTGATTTATTTTTAATTCTTACTAGTGACGTACAATTAGGAATTAAAACAATAAACAAGTTAGCTAACATAAACTCTCAGAACATAAAACATCTCAACAGCTAACTCAAAAAAAGATCAGTTAATTATTCAGCCTTTGCCGGTGTAAACATTTCTCAGGTGAAAGAACTGAGTGTAAAACATTGCTCAATCTAAAAGAAACTGACAAGATCTACAAGGCAGACTTTAAGTTTATAGAAAAGACGAGACTCCAATCCAGAAAGTGGCAGCAGAGGGTCTCTGGTGGAAAATTACTAGGAAGAATTTTTATATTTGTACTTGGAAATCTTTGTGAAAGTAAAAAAAAAAAAAAAAAAACCTACTTGTTTTCATTTCATGTGAAGAGTCAAACTGCCACCTTGAGTGGAGCTTTGTCCACATATTCCTCATGAAAACTGTGTGACCTGTGTGTGTGTTTTTTTGTGAACATTTAAATAATCTAGACGAGAGAAACTTTTTCCACATGTCTGACAAGCAAAAGGCTTCTCACCTGTGTGGGTTGTCATGTGAAGTTTTAAATGACTCCCTCGAGTGAAACTTTTTCCGCATGTCTGACATGAAAAAGGCCTCTCACCTGTGTGGATTCTAATGTGAGCATTTAAATTACCCAGTCGATTAAAACTTTTTTTGCATGTCTGACAAGAAAAAGGCTTTTCATTTGAGTGGCTTTTCATGTGAAGTTTTAAAACGTACATACGAGAGAAACTTTTTTCACATGTCTGACAAGAAAAAGGCCTTTTACCTGTGTGGGTTCTAATGTGAGCATTTAAACTGCCTAGTTGAGTGAAACTTTTTCCACATGTCTGACAAGAAAAAGGCCTTTTACCTGTGTGGGTTCTAATGTGAGCATTTAAACTGCCTAGTTGAGTGAAACTTTTTCCACATGTCTGACAAGAAAAAGGCCTCTCACCTGTGTGGATTCTAATGTGAGCATTTAAAGTACTCAGAAGATTAAAACTTTTTTGGCATGTCTGACAAGAAAAAGGCCTCTCACCTGTGTGGGTACTCATGTGAAGTTTTAAATGACTTCCTCGAGTGAAACTTTTTCCGCATGTCTGACAAGAAAAAGGCCTCTCACCTGTGTGGGTTCTAATGTGAGCATTTAAAGTACTCAGAAGATTAAAACTTTTTTCGCATGTCTGACAAGAAAAAGGCCTCTCACCTGTGTGGGTACTCATGTGAAGTTTTAAATGACTCCCTCGAGTAAAACTTTTTCCGCATGTCTGACAAGAAAAAGGCCTTTCACCTGTGTGGATTCTAATGTGAGCATTTAAATTACCCAGTCGATTAAAACTTTTTTCACATGTCTGACAAGAAAAAGGCTTTTCACTTGAGTGGCTTCTCATGTGACGTTTTAAAACGTACATACCAGAGAAACTTTTTCCACATGTCTGACAAGAAAAAGGCCTTTTATCTGTGTGGGTTCTAATGTGAGCATTTAAACTGCTTAGTTGAGTGAAACTTTTTCCACATGTCTGACAAGCAAAAGGCCTCTCACCTGTGTGGAGTCTAATGTGAGCATTTAAAGTACTCAGAAGATTAAAACTTTTTTGGCATGTCTGACAAGAAAAAGGCCTCTCACCTGTGTGGGTACTCATGTGAAGTTTTAAATGACTCCCTCGAGTGAAACTTTTTCCGCATGTCTGACAAGAAAAAGGCTTCTCACCTGTGTGGATTCTAATGTGAGCATTTAAAGTACTCAGAAGATTAAAACTTTTTTGGCATGTCTGACAAGAAAAAGGCCTTTCACCTGTGTGGGTTCTCATGTGAAGTTTTAAATGACTCCCTCGAGTGAAACTTTTTTTGCATGTCTGACAAGAAAAAGGCCTTTCACCTGTGTGGATTCTAATGTGAGCATTTAAATTACTCAGTAGATTAAAACTTTTTTTGCATGTCTGACAAGAAAAAGGCCTCTCACCTTTGTGGGTTCTGTAATGATTTTTCAACTGACTTTTCTTCTTCCAAAACTTTCCACAAACGTCACATTTTAAAGACATTTTCTTAGTGTCAGTCAAAGACTGACTCTCTGGCCCAGTGGAGCTGCTTCCTTCCTGGTCTTTGGTCTTAACTACAGGAGAGATATGAAAGGAAAGCTGCTCAGTTATTGGTTCTCCTTCACGTTCCTGAAGAATAAAGGTCTCCATTAGAACAACAGACTGCTTCTGGACAAGCTGCTCTCCCTCCTGACTGCTGCAGACATCCTTCTCCTCCTGTCTAGTTGCTAAATTTTCTAGATCCTGCTGTTCATGTTTAAGCCTAGAAGGATCTGGTCCCTCCTTTTGTTCCTCAATCAGTGGAAGTTCTGGGTCCTCTTGGTCTTCAATTAGTGGTTCCTGTTCCCTTTGTTCTTCTTTAATCCACAAAGACTCAGGCTCCACATTTTCTTCTTGAATCAGGGAAGGATCTGGTTCCCCCTGTTCTTGAATCAGGGAAGGATCTGGCTCCCCCGGTTCTTGAATCGGGGAAGGATCTGGTTCTATCTGTTCCTCTTCAGACCCCTGAGGTTCTGCTTCCTCCTGGTCATGACTGGACCTTCTCCTCTGGTTGCAGAGATGTTGGATGGCAGAAGCTTCCTCCTCCATGGAGACATGTGGCTTCTGGAGGTCTGCGGGGACAAAGAAAGAGATCATTAATATAATTCAACTGATGACTGTCTCATGCATCAGCCTGGTTGTTCCTGGACTGTAGGTATCACACAGTTCACCTAAAATTGAACTGTGGGTGGATGTTAGCACTCTTCAAACAAACCATGACCAGAAGATAAAGACGCATTTACTATGTCAAGCACACAAGGACCAATGCACTGAAAAATACACAAACAAGTGAGCTGGAATAAAGTCCAGAGTTAGCTAACATTTCGAGTATAGCCAGAAAGACATATGCAGACTTCTTTATCGATAAAATAAACAATAGCTTGTTCAGAAGAACCGAGAGATACGAAAAAGGACGTTTTTGATGGTGCCTCATGGCTATGCTAATGCTGCAAGCATCGGTGTACTGTATAAAGGAATGTGTTCTGGTGAGAATCCAGTGATGGCATTACTGAGCTGCTGGACAGTTTAAGGTGCAACCTGGTGACACTGGATGGACATAAACATGGTGTCCCAGATATGCTCTGTTGGGTTTAGATAGGGGAGTGGGGAGGCCAGGCAATGCTTTGATTTCTTTATCCTCCATGAACGACCTGTATACTCTTGCAGTATAATGCTGGGCATCAACACCAGGGGTGGGTTCATTGTATAAAGATTTGCTTCTGGAATACAATTGCTCTCTTTTCCCGCTGCTACGTTGGAGCAGCATATGGGAGAACACTCTTGTCCCACTTTGGGGCTACTCTGCCTGAATAATATACCACCAAATGTAATAAATTTATTGGCTATTTTTATCAATAAACTTTACCTATCGGGGCGATTAAAAAATTCCACCAAATCGGACGATATTTTATCGGCCCGATAGATATCGTGCATCCCTATTCAAAACCATCATCAGAATGATTCAGTGAATCCTGGTTCACTGTAGATCTGAGTTAAAGAACCAAAGTTCATCTCAAAGAATGTGGAATGATGTTAAATTACCTTAACTGAGAAAAACATTTGGCATGGGTTTCAACCCATTCACAGTGCAAATCCTGAGTTAAACAAACATTATTTGAAGAAATAACATTTTAAAGAATGATTTGCTCAGTACCTCTCCCTGGGCTGCCACCTTACTGTGGTGGAGGGGTTTGAGTGTCCCAATGATCCTTGGAGCTATGCCGTCAGGGGCTTTAAGCCCCTAGTAGGGTCACCCAAGGCAGACAGGTCCTGGGTGAGGGACCAGACAAAGCGCAGCCCAAAAAGCCCCTTATGATGAGTACAATTATTGGATCTCGTGTTCCCTCGCCCGGACGCGGGTCACCGGGGCCCCACTCTGGAGACAGGCCTGGAGGTGGGGCACGTTGGCGAGCGTCTGGTGGCCGGGCTTTTGCCCATGGAGCCCGACCGGGCTCAGCCCGAAGAGGCGACATGGGCCCCCCTTCCAATGGGCTCACCACCTGTCGGAGGGGCCAAAGGGGTCGGGTGCATTGTGCAACGGGTAGCGGTAGAGGGCGGGGACCTTGGCGTTCCGATCCTCGGCTGCAGAAGCTGGCTCTTGGGACATGGAATGTCACCTCTCTGGTGGGGAAGGAGCCTGAGCTTGTGCGCGAGGTTGAGAGGTTCCGACTAGAAATAGTCAGACTCACCTCGACGCACCGCTCTGGAACCAGTCTCCTTGAGAGGGGCTGGGCATTCTTCCACTCTGCAGTTGCCCCTGGTGAGAGGCGCCGAGCTCGGGTGGGCATACTTGTTTCCCCCCATCTCGGTGCCTGCACGTTGGGGTTTTTCCCGGTGAACGCGAGGGGATGGCCTCCCTCCGCATTCGTGTGGGGGGGACGAGTTCTGACTGTTGTTTGCGCTTATGCGCCAAACAGCAGTTCTGATTACCCACCCTTTTTGGAATCCCTGGAGGGGGTACTGGAGAGTGCCACTCCTGGGGACCCCCACTTGTTTTGCTGGGGGACTTCAACGCTCACGTGGGCAATGACAGTGGGACATGGAGGGGCGTGGTTGGGAGTAATGGCCCACCTGATCTGAACTCGAGTGGTGTTCTGTTGTTGGACTTCTGTGCCCGTCCTGGATTGTCCATCACAAACACCATGTTCAAGCATAAGGGTGTGCATATGTGCTCTTGGCACCAGGACACCCTAGGTCGCAGTTCAATTATCAACTTTGTTGTCGTTTCATCTGATCTGCGGCCGCATGTCTTGGACACTCAGATGAAGAGAGGGGCGGAGCTCTCCACCGACCACTACCTGGTGGTGAGTTAGCTCTGATGGCGGGGGAAGCCGGTCCGTGTTTCGGTGGGCGGAATACTTCGAAGACCTCCTTAATCCCACCAACACGTCTTCCATTGCGGAAGCAGAGCCTGAGGACTCTGGGTCGGGTTCTCCCATCTCTGGTGCTGAGGTTGTTAAAAAGCTCCTCGGTGGCAAGGCCCCGGGGGTGGATGAGATTTTCGCCCTGAGCACCTTAAGGCTCTGCAGCATTGCGTGGACATCGGGGGCAGTTCCCATGGATTGGCAGACTGGGGTGGTGGTCCCCTTATTTAAAAAGGGGGACCGGAGGGTGTGTTCCAACTACAGAGGAATCACACTCTTAAGCCTCCCTGGTACGGTCTATTCAGGGGTTCTGGAAAGGAGGGTCCGTCAGATAGTTGAATCTCGGATTCAGGAAGAGCAGTGTGGTTTTTGTCCTGGCCGTGGAACACTGGACCAGCTCTATACCCTCAGCAGGATTCTGGAGGGGGCATGGGAGTTTGCCCAATCAGTCTACATGTGCTTTGTGGATCTGGAGAAGGCATTCGACTGTGTCCCCCGAGGGATCCTGTGGGGGGTACTCCGGGAGTATGGAGTACCGGGCCCTTTAATAAGGGCTGTCAGGTCTCTGTAAGATCGGTGTCACAGTCTGGTCCGCATTGCCGGCAGTAAGTCGGACTCGTTTCCAGTGAGAGTTGGAGTCCGCCAAGGTTGCCCTTTGTCACCGATTCTGTTCATAACTTTTATGGACAGAATTCCTAGGCGTAGCCAAGGTGTTGAGGGGATCCGTTTTGGTGGCCTGAGGATTGCGGGATGAAAATCAGTGCCTCCAAATCCGAGACCATGGTCTTGAACCAGAAAAGGGTAGAGTGCCTTCTCCAGGTTGGGGAGGATGTGCTGCCCCTAGTGGAGGAGTTCAAGTATCTTGGGGTCTTGTTCACGAATGAGGGGAGGATGGAGCGGGAGATCGACAGGCGGATTGGTGCAGCGTCTGCTGTGAAGCAGGCGCGGTACCGATCCGTTGTGGTGAAGAGAGAGCTGAGCCAAAAGGCGAAGCTCTCGATTTACCGGTCGATCTACGTTCCTACCCTCATCTATGGTCACGAGCTTTGGTCCTGACCGAAAGAACGAGATCCCTGATACAAGCGGCTGAAATGAGTTTTCTCCGTAGTGTGTCTGGGCTCTCCCTTAGAGATAGGGTGAGGAGCTCAGTCATCCGGGGAGGACTCAGTAGAGCCGCTGCTCCTCCACGTCGAGAGGAGCCAGTTGAGGTGGCTCAGGCATCTGGTCAGGATGCCTCCTGGACGCCTCCCTGGTGAGGTGTTCCGCGCACGTCCCACCAGGAGGAGGCCCAAGGGAAGACCCAGGACACGCTGGAGGGACTATCTTTCTGTAAACCGGCTGTAAAGTCTGTCATATCGCTGTTTCTGCTGGTTGCTATGGGCGTTCTCTACCTGTATGCCCTACCAAAGCGGCAAAAGGGGCGTTGCTCTTGAGACGGTGACGTCACGTGCACGGTACGCTATTGCAAGTGCAGTATTTCCCCCACAGACCACTAGGGCGGCCGAGAAAACCTTTGTTCGACCTGAAATGACTTATTTAATCATCCAAAACGGTATGGAACACATTAATTAACTGAAAAATGTTGCATAGTATGCCTTTAACTACTAAGCAAAATGAAGATAAAAAGAAGCTAAGCAACTATTTACATGCAAAAACAAACAAAAGAAAAACAAAGTGGTTGATAATAATCAGAATAATTCAGTGAATCCAGTTCACTCTAGATCTGATTAAAAACAAAAAACATAAAATGGAGTTAGAAACATTTGTTATGTGTTTCAATCCATTTACAATGCAAAGCCCAGGTTAACCAGAACATTATTTTGAGTAAATAATATTCTAATATTGTTCTCATTTGCTCAGTAAAATCACTTAAACCTTGGCCGATCTTATTAATGTGATTCTCCCTCCGGCGCCTGGGGTCGCTGTAGCGAACTAAATCGGTTAAATCAAAAGTTATTAAAATCGCCTTTAAACCGACTTTAATATTCAATATTAATGCGGGAATAAGGCTCATAGCTCTATCGGCCGATGGCGGAGCAGAACGATTAAGCTTTATGCTTTAAAACAAGCTCCTTTTGAATGTCCGGAACCGGATGTTAACAGAAGCTAATAGCATTTTGGCTAGCGGGTTTTCGGCATTAACTTTAAAGACTTTAGCTTTATTTTTAGTCATAATGAGTGGGCTGGATAACATAAACATTAATGTCCCATCAATGTCTGAAAACTTTGTGGAGATAACCTTTGTTATAACCATAAAAACACACTCGACAACGACATATTACCGAATGCTAGCAATGAGCTATTCCGTTAGCCCTTTGTTGTAAAGACCCATGTACAAAACTATTTCTAAAACATTTCCCAATAAACCCATTAACTTCTTTCCCTGGTTTCTCTGCCGAAACCTGTCGATGCCTCATGTGAGTTCGTTCCACTTTAGTCATCAATGGAAGGCAGTGTAAAGCAGGCAACTTCTTGGTTTGTTCTTGGCGGGCTAGCGTTTAGCTCTGCAGCTATGAGCTAACCAACAGTGTGGTCGGGCAGCTTGGCGAAGCGTGGTCGGGATTGGAGGCCTAGTCTCTGCCCAATCTCTGACCTGGATGCAGTATGATTTAAGCAGGTTCTCCTCAGGATTCCACAGCGGGTCCTTCTGCTGGCTTTTCAGCTCCGTCTGGGTTTCGCTTCCCTGTAAAGGCTGACAAAAATAAACAAAGCTGTTTTGGGAGTGGCAGGATTTCTTCCTCCTGCAACTGACACTGAGGTTAAGACAGCAGGCTTAACTGATTTGCTCGGACATGTCCCCCGGGCGACGACAAATTCCTCCCGGGTGCTGGCTTGTGTGTCAATCAGGCCTGGCCAGGGCCCATGGTGCGAAGTAGCTTTTTCCTGGTTCGCTCCAGGGAGAGGTTGTCTGAGCAGCTTGGAGTCTGAAGTGAGGAAGGCTGCAGAAGAAGGGCTTTTTGTTTGTGAGGGGTTGGTTTACTGGAGCATCCTGCTGAGAGAAGGGCCGTCCCAGCTGACTCTCTCCTTTGTGGCTGTGTGGTCAGAATTCAATCTGACCTCAATCATTTTCATGATCATAGCGTTAATATGGCACAACAGTTCACTTAATGTATTTTTGTGGTCTTTTTAAAACAGACACAGCTCCTGTTAGCATTTTGAAACCAAGCATTGCAGATGTGGTTCCAGTGTATTTTTACGGTTACAACTTTATTTCCGTAAGGGTTTTAAACTTTGATGGGATAATTATTTTTGTGTTTTCCTGTCTGGTCATTACTACCAAATAGATCTGAAAAGTACCTCAAATTAGCGCAGAATGTCCGCTAACAGCGCTATTAGCTTCTTACTGATAACTAATGGCGACAACCATAGTCAACGCAACTAGGGTTTGTTTTGATGTTTGTTGTTGTTTCGTTAGTGCTATGAGCATTATTGCAGTATTAACAGGGAAGATTAATGTTGATTTAATGTTTTTTTTTGTATAACTTTAGGATTAACCCATCAAGCGACCGATCACTATGGTGACCCCTAGCTTCCCGGAGTTATAATATCATTATGAAGATCAAGCATTCTAAAGGTTACGGATTTTTACTGAGCAAATCATTCTTTAAAATGTTATTTCTTCAAATAATGTTTGATTAACTCAGGATTTGCATTGTGAATAGGCTGAAACCCATGCCAAATGTTTTTCTCAGTTGAGGTAATTTAACCTCATTCCGCATTCTTTGAGTTGAACTTTGGTTCTTTAACTCAGATCTGCAGTGAACCAGGATTCACTGAATCATTCTGATGATGGTTTTGAATAGGGATGCACGATATCTATCGGGCCGAAAAAAATATCGTCCGATTTGGTGGAATCTTTTAATCAGCCCGATAGGTAAAGTTTTCCGATAAAAATAGCCGATAAATTAATTAAATTTGGTGGTATTTTATTCAGGCAGAGTAGCCCCAAAGTGGGACAAGACCTGTGGATTTTGCACTCCTTACTATCAGGACCCAGGCATGGCTCCGTTATTGCCTGACTGTAATGAATCAAACATGTCTTCACCAGTGTGGTCGTTTTTTCTGTATTGGAAGAAGACAATAGCATTGCAGTTTGCAACACCTGCTCTGCAAGAATTTCGAGAGCAGGAAAGAAGACTTCAGGTTACAACACAACAAACCTTATAACACACCTTAAATATCGTCATCGTGGCAAAGCAGCATGGAAAGAATACGAAGCACCCACGGCAGCAGCCGGTGGCGCAAAGGCTAAAACAACAACAACACAGAGCGCAGATGTATCCATTCAGAAGGCTTTTGAAAGCTGCAAAAACTTTCCAAGAGAGTGAAAAAGCTAAAACTATTAACGACAAAGTGATGGAATTTATAGTGCTCGACAACCAGCCTTTTCTGTCGTCGAGAACCCGGGTTTTCGTAACTTAATAGCACTTTTGGAGCCACGTTACACCATCCCTAGCCGTCACTTCTTGGACGTCTCCTTGCCTGCCCTCAATGATGCCGTTGCCACACGTCCACAATTTGATCAATAAGAATGGACTTCATGTGAGTTTTACCACCGACATATGGACATCAGATGTTAGTCCCGTCAGCATATTAAGCCTAACGGCTCAGTGGCTGGACTCAGATTTTAACATGCAAAAAGCAATGCTGCACGCAAAAGGAGTACCCCGGGTTGCATACAACGACGATGATAGGTCAAGCTTTTCACTGCAAAAAACAGAATTAAAAATAAGTACAACTTTCTTGAAATGAGTGCATTTGTCCTTGATTTGAGCTGGTAAATAAGATTATCTGACATTGGAAAGAGTATTTTTACCCCTAAAATAAGATAATTAAATATAATAAACATGAAATAAGTTGATGGAGATGAGTTCTTCCTATTTTAAGTTCAAAAATCTTATTCCATTGGCAGATTATCTTATTTACCTACTCAAATAAAGTACTAATACTCTAATTTCAATAAAATTTTTACTTATTTTAGTTCTGTTTTTACAGTGTTGAAACAATGCTCGCACAGTGGAGTATCAAAAAAGACCATGTGCATGTAGTGCTCAGAGATAATGCATGAAACATGATCAAGGCAATGGAGGACTGTCGGCTTGCAAGCTTGGGCTGTATGGCAAAGACTTTACAACTCGCGATAAATGAGGCTGTCCTGAGCCAAAGAAGCATCTCGGACTGTGTTTCCATCTGCAGGAAGATAGTTGGGCATTTCAGACACTCTCAGCTTGTCACCTCCCGTCTTCAAAGCTTAATTCAATTCAATTTTATTTATATAGCGCCAATTCATGAAACATGTCATCTCAAGGCACTTTGCAAAGTCAAGTTCAATCATATACAGATTGGGTCAGATTATACAGATTGGTCAAAAATGTCCTATATAAAGGGAACCAGTTGATTGCATCAAAGTCCCGACAAGCAGCATTCACTCATTGAGAAGCATAGAGCTACAGGGAGAGTCGTCTGCATTCTTCATGGCTTTGCAGCAATCCCTCATACTGAGCAAGCTTGAAGCGACAGTGGAAAGAAAAACTCCCCAGTAACGGGAAGGAAAAACCTCCAGCAGAACCAGAACCAGTATGAACGGTCATCTGCCTCGACCGACTGGGGGTTACAGAAGACAGAGCAGAGATACAACAAGAGAGACAAAAAAAGCACAGAAGCACACATTGATCTAGTAATCTGTTCTACATTAGATGGTAATAGCGGGTGATCTGTCTTCTCTGGATGATGCCACAGTTAACAGAACGTCAGACCAGGTGTACCCACTATGAAGAAAAAAGAGAGAGAGCAAAAAGTTAAAAGCTGAAATGACAAGTCATTTCAATGCAATGCTAAACTGGAGAACAGTAGAACTCAGTAGAGTGAGAAAAATAGGCCCTGATGTTCTCCAGTAGCCTAAGCCTACAGAAACGACTAGGCACTAAAGAGACAAGGCTTCAACAAGACGTGCCCACTAGATGGAACAGCACGTTCTACATGCTGAGAAGCATGTTGGAGCAGAAGCAGGCCATTGCATCATATGCAGTAGAGTTTAGGTTACCAGTTCATCTTATCCCATACCATACCAGTGGACTTTAATTGAAAACATGCTCACTATTCTAGACCCTTGTGAACAGCTGACAAAAGACATAAGTTTAGCTTCAGCTATTGCAGCTGATGTCATCTCCTCCATTGAAGCCTTAAAACGTCTGTTAAATAGGACTGTTCCAACAGATCATGGAGTTTAAACTTTTAAGCAAGCTATAGAGAAGCGTTTAAGCCACATCTACATGGACTCCCTGTTTTTTCTAGCTACAATATTGGACCCTAGATATAAGGACTGCTATTTTGACCAAGCAACTAAACGGGAAGCAACAAAAGTGTTGCACGACAAGGTCAGATGTGCAACATCGCCAGAAAATGTTGAGGAGCAAATGCTGCAATGCACAGCTGCAAATGTTATTGACGTAAAAAGAAACCGACTTGGATGTGAGAAAGCAGAGGGACACAATGACGGAACTCGAAACTGTTTAAGAGCTGTAACACTAACACTTTTATTTGCATTTATTTACATTCTGTATGTACAACTATTTACATTTTATTCTATTTACATGATCCCCCCCCCCCGCACATCTCCTCGGATGATAAAAGAAAATTACTCCTCTGCCATGGCGTAGTAATATAACCAACCAGAGGGTGTTGAAATTCAGTATTATCAGCCATACAGTTATCAATGCTGTTTTATTGTCTGGGCCTGGCAATGAATTAAATCTTTTTTTTTTTTTTTTTTGGAATGTTGGCGAGGCGGTAGCGTGAGTTTGGCGAGGTGGCCATGTGCAACTGGATTTTGGACTTTCTGACCAACAGACCCCAGAATGTCCGATCAGGCTCCAACTGCTCCACGTCCATCACACTCAACACTGGTGTACCACAGGGCTGTGTGCTAAGCCCATTTCTCTACTCCCTCTTCACCCACAACTGCAAGCCTGAGTATGCATCCAACACCATCATCAAGTTTGCGAACGACACTACGGTGATTGGTCTCATCAGCAACAACGATGAGACAGCCTACAGGGAGGAGATCAAGCACCTGGCCACATGGTGCACTGAAAATAACCAGCTCCTCAACACCACCAAAACGAAGGAGCTCATCGTGGACTTCAGAAAGGATTCAAGAGGCACGCACGACACCATCCACATCAATGGAATGACTGTTTAGTGTGTCTCCAGTTTCAAGTTTCTGGGGACCCACATCTCAGCGGACATGTCCTGGTCAACCAACACCTCCTGCCTGGTCAAGAAGGCTCACCAGCGCCTCTTCTTCCTGAGGACACTGAGGAAAAAATCAGCTATCCTCGACTATCATGGTGAACTTCTATCGCTGTGCAATAGAAAGCCTTCTGACCAATTGTGCAATAGTGTGGTTATGGGAGCTGTACTGTTGCAGAGCGCAAGGCACTGCAACTTTATTGAACTCTAACCCTCACTGATTCTCCTCTCTCTCCTCACACCTACCTTCATTTTGTTATTCTGTTATTTACTAGACTGTAATGTTTACCTGCACTCCTGACTGTTACCACTGTAACAACTGTTTACATGCATCTTGCACTACTCACCTTGACTGAATATTGATTTGCACTGCTGACTGTATATTCACAGTACCAATTGTTTACATATACATTTGCAATACCGTTCTTTAACTGTAATTTGCAATTACCTTCCACTGCACTTTAATTTAAATAGCTTCTGTCCAAACTTTATTTACACATTTTATAGCAATAGCCACCTGTATATCATGCTCACATTTCTGCCTATAGTAATAGCCATCTGTACATATATTCATAGTACATGTAAACTCTGTTATAATAACAACCATCTGTATATTATGCTATTGCACATATCTGTAAAAACTCTATTTATAGTAATATCCACCTGTATATTATATTCGGTACATATCCAGCTGTAAATTTAGTTCACAATACTAGTTATCTATATATTATATTCATAGGGCAAATCTGTCAGTAAAATTATGTTTATAATAGTATCCATCTCTATATTTATTCAGTAATAACCCTGTACTTATGGAACCATTGTTTATTCTGCACTTGCTGCTATTGCACTTCTGGTTAGACCTAAACTGCATTTAGTTGCCTTGTACCTGTGTAATGACAAAGTTGAATCTAATCTAATCTAAAAGGACCCTGTTTTTGTGATAGCTCTTTTTGTTATGAAAAAGTCACCACTGATGCACTCACCTTGAAATTAGAAAAGCAGGGTTTCCCGCAGCGCTATCTTGGCGAGGCGGCCGCCTCGCCAAACTCACGCTACCGCCTCGCCAACATTCCAAAAAAAAAAAAAAAAAAAAAAAAAAAAAAAAGTGACGCTAACACGCGGTTTTTTGTTGCTTTCGCGCGTGCGTGAATGGCAGGGAAAAAACCCAGGGATACCCCCCCCCCCCCCCCCCCGCTCCGCAAGCCGGTCCGCGGAAAACGTGTCGTCCACCCCCCCGCTCCGCAAGTCGGCCCGCCTCGCATAAGCAAATTACTGCGGGAAACACTGAAAAGATAGTGTAGAAATTAAGAGTTACAAGTGAAAATAGATTTGGGGGTTAAATTATAGGTGGAAAGTGACAATTATTTAATATTTTTTATTTTATTTAGAGCTATAAGATTTAAAAAAAATCTCTACTATGCCCCCATGCAGTCAGGCAACCTTTTGTTGATTTTTCGCCTCATTTTTGAGGATGCACTTTTATTTACTTTATTGATTTTTTTGACTGAGGCTGACATACATGTGTGTCTGAAATTTTTTTTTATAAGTAGAATTGTTTATCTTTCACCTTAGCTGTGGTTATTTTTGAGGGTGCACTTTATTTTTTGATTACATTTTTGTAACTGAGGCTGACTATGTAAATGCGTATAATGTTATATTTGATATAAATATTTGACTTCACAAATACCTATGCAGGCATGGATTTCTCATTAATTTTCATTAGATTCTCTTTGTATTGTGAATCAATTTGTGTCTTTTGCTATGTAAAGCAAATTACCACTTTTTTGTGTGATAGCATAAAAAAACATTTGAAGAGCCAAAACCTTTTGTCTGCTGTTATAGATAAGCCAGAGCTACTAAATAATTGTTTTTCATAGCTGCATCCAGCATAAACTGCTGATTATGCAAAAACTATACTGAATGTGAACTTATCGGTATCGATATCGACCATGAAAAGCTGAAAATTATCGGTTATCGGTTGAAATTTTTTATTTTGTGCATCACTAGTTTTGAAATATTGTATTTATCTGTTTCTTTTGTGTGTTAATAGTTCCTTAGCTTCTTTTTATCTTAATTTTGCTTAGTAGGTTTAGTTAAGTTTCACTAGCCTAGTAGAGAGGATCTGTTGATTGAAATATTGTGTTAATTCAGATAAACAGCATTACATAGTGATGTTCTCTGGATGTTAATTTTATTTCTGTTAATAAATTCTTGAACTTAAAGAGAAGTTGTCACTCCTTTATTCTATGTGTGTGCAGAGTTTGCTGTTAAAACAGGACCGGTGCTTGTATTATCCCTTTCAACTATTGTCCTGGTATCAGCTGCTTGGGCTGATATTCACCAGACAATACCTAACAGACAGAGAGTTATTTATTAAACATTAAATAACTTTAAACATGTAATAATACTTCAACATCTGACATCTACTGGTCTGAGAACATTGCAGCAGTCAGGCCAGCTGACAGCTTTGCTAGGGCCCGGGACAACACAGTCTTTTTGCCCCCCCCCCCCCTCTACACCTGCCGCCGCCACCACACACACACACACACACACACACACACACACACACACACACACCAAAACAAAGTCAACTTAACTGTATACTTCATGCCCTGGGAATCTCTGTATTTTATCCTGGATATTTTCAACCCATCTATTGAATTTAGTGCACTAGATGATCTTTTCTTCATAAGAGAACAGCAGCACTGCAGCCAGATTATGGCCTTTTTTGACCTGCTGTATATTAGCCAGTCCCTAAGCTTGATGTATCATGAAACTGTTGACCTTTTGGGTTTTGTGGTTTTTATTTTATTATTACAACAACATAATAATAATAATAATAATAATAATGTTATGTTCATAGTGTTTTATTCCTAATCCACCTCTTATATCTTTCAACCTTATGTAATTTTGTCTGTGTTGTGTGCACCTGCCTGTTGCTTTAATCCTATAAATTTTCCCGTCGTGGGATAAATAAAGGATTAGCTAATGTTATCTTATCTTAAATGACACTTTTTAATAGGATATATGTACTGGGTCCTTTCAATGTCTTAATTACATTTTCTGTGTGGGCTACAGTAACATATGATAGATAATATCTACTTTGTAAGTTAACATGAACTGCTGCTGAAGATGACCACTCTGATCTACCTGGATGTTCCCTGGAGGACTGAAACGCCTCAGTCAGTGACGTCAGTCTGTGGGTCTGTCGGGGCAATGAGAGAAGTTTCGTCGCCTCTCTCCGTTTCTGTCGCTCGAAGTTTTCTTGCTCATGGTTTTTCATGTGCTTAGATAAATTTGTTGTGTCTCCACTGAATTTAACCGGCTTCTTACAAAACATAAGTACAGCTTGATTTCATTTACGGTATTAAAAAAATAGCCAAATGGCGCTTCTTTCCCTCTTCATGTTTTACCGCACCTGTTTTCTCTCTCTCGCAGAGTTTGAGCAGAGCAGCGCGGTTGTTTGTAAGAGACACCAGAGAGCTGAGTGGACGGGCCAGGCTGAGCATGCGTGCTGATGGGCTGGCACCGCTCAGCCATGTACGAGAGGGAGGGGGAGCAGCAGAGTGCCGTGACTACAGACGTGAAGACTGTGGATGAAGCTGCACGCTGACTGACACTCTGTGTCAGTGTCAGTCAGCGTGCAGTGTCAGTTTTGGGCCCCCCCACTGTCCTGGGCCCGGGAAAACTGACACGTTTGTCCCCCCCCCCCCTCCCCCCTGTCGGCGGGTGTGGCAGCAGTCACTAAGAAGGCTAAGCAGCAGCTACACTTCCTGAGAGTCCCTGGGAAGCACAAACTAGATGTGGTGGCCTAGTGGTTAGAGAAGCAGGCTGGCGCTTTAAGAAAGGTTGCAAGTACAACAATTCCCCCCTGGGATTATTAAAGTATGTCTGAGTCTGAGTACCTGGTTCGATCCCCAGCGTCTGCACTCTGGGTCCCTGAGCAAGACCCTTAACCCCTGATTGCTCCCCAGGCGCCTCACATCCCCAAAGGGATGGGTTAAAAGCAGAAGTGAATTTCTGCATTGTGAGATCAATGATGTTAAATTATTTTATTTTTATTATAAACTAGACTCCAACCTGCTGCCCACCTTCTACCGATGGTCCAGCCTGCTGACATCCTGCATCACAGTTTGGTCCACCAGCTGCACTGCTGCAGACAGAGAGAGGCTTAGAGTTGGAAAGTCAGCCCTAAAGATCACTGACTGCCCTCTGCCCTCCCTGGAGAACATTTACACCTCCTTCTGCCTCAGCAGAGTCACAACCATCAGTAGAGACAGCTCCCATCCTGGCTTTGAACGTCTACCTGTTGCCCTCAGGGAGGCGCTACAGGAGCATCAGGTCCAGAACAAAAAGATCCAGGAACAGCTTCTTCCAGCGTTTCACGACCATTTAACAAAAAGGAGGGGGGATGGTGACCCACCCCGCAAACAAAATTATCCACCCCCATGATGATCAGAGCGTGTCATAAATGTTCACTTTTATAAAAATTACCCTTTCTAAATGGCACCAGATCGGATCCTGAGCTATTTTTGTCTCTAGGCTCCCACATAATAATGCAGATATGATTCTAGGGCTGTCATAAACAATTATTTTAGCAATCGATTATTCTGACAATCAATCTAATAATCGGATGAAAAAATTGATAGTTTGCAGATTTTTCACATATTTACTTAAGATCCTTTTATGAGTAATAGAAACAAAGGAAGAGAGCTAGGAAACTGAAGGAAAATGCAATTTAGCAAATAATGCCATTCTTTTTTTTAATAAGGATAAATCTGCAACTAAATAGTTGGAGGATAAAAATGTTGAAGGCCGAGTCTTTTTTGGTTGATTTAACATCAATAAATCATAAATATATAAATGCCCTCTCCCATGAACAAATCCCAAATGTAATAGAATTAAAATGGAATAAAGTTACGCTCAAAAATATTCAAAACTCTAGCAGATCTAGATTTTAATGAGATTATCTTTCAAACAAGAAGTAGGAAGACATAGAGGCAGGTAGCCTTCAAAATATAACCATGTATAAATTTACACGACAGAGACAAAAAGATGGACAAATAAGATAAAGGTTAAGAGAGACAAGATGGCTGCTCATATAAAGCTGTATTCTGTGTTTTTAATGGAAAGCTAAGTGGAAGAAAGTCAGATTAATTTCTGTGTTCACATACTTGGTAAATAAAGCTGGTTGTGAACATTTATTTTAAAGATTTTTCATCTATAAAGCCAGAAAGCAGCAGCAGAGGAGAACTGGGAGGATGTTAGTTTCAGGTGTGAACGGAGCCTCAGAGACTGAAGTGTGGTTAGAAAGCTGAGAGCTCAGATTACAAACTGATCAAACTGATTTATCAGACACTTTTTGTAGCTTCATACCGATTCTTGGGAGTTTTATCTGAGGCCTCCAGTAGCTTTCCAGCAGTCTGGCGTCTTCCTCGTAGCGGACGATGGTTTTCTCAACCTCTGAGAAGATTTCTTCAGCAGCAGCAGTTAGTCGCTCTCTGATAAACTCTCTCAGATGCTGAACTGAAGACATTGTTGCTGAAACTACGCAAAGATTCAGCCGAGAAACGAAAACACAACCGTCTTCTAGCGGAGTCCACACACGCTGCTGCTGGAGCCTTTTAGTTTCACTTCCGGTGGACGTCACTGAGACAAAGCAGCTGATTGGTCAATTTACCGCCCCCTGCTGGACTGGAGTGGATCTGGCCTCCATGTGGTTCTGTAGGTCACCCGAACATAGAATCAGAATGAGAATCAAGTTTAATCGCCAAGTAGGTTTGCACTTACAAGGAATTTGACTTGGTATTGATGGTGCAGACAAAAAATAAGAATACAGTAAAATAAGAAGTAAAAGGATATATACACAGAAGCTGTATACACTCAGTAAACTGTGCGTCAATGTAACGCAGAAGCTTGCAAGTCCTGAACGGGGGAGAGAGACAGTGTCCAGATTCACGGGTGGCTCTTGGCCTTGTTCATAAGGCTGGTAGCAGATGGGAAAAAAATGTTTATGTGGCGTAAGGTTGTGATCCCAGCCTGCTTCAAAGCCTCTATTACCATTACTAGTAATATAATCCTCAACAGAACCTTTCAAAACCCAAAGCAATGTTTAACATATCAAATGGAGTTAGTTGTTAGTTGGGGTGTTGCTAACTGGCTAGGGCAGGATGTATGGGGTGGCATATTAGGACTTGTGCTGCTTTTCCAGGCTAAGTCACTGTTTGTAAAATTCAATGGCATAGGACAATCTCTATCTGCTTTGAGGTACTGGGGCTGGAGTGGTTGTCTTATCAATTTCCCAGATGCCAATCACTGCGACACGCTCGCGCTCTCTACCCGATATGTACCATCAGCTTCTTTGCGCATGCGCAAACAGAATAACTTCCAGGTCGCTGTTGAATGTGCTTTATTAGTTTGAAAAGGACCAGAAAGTATTCCCATCATTTCCTACAGAATTCTATCGTCCCCAGAGAGCTCACAGTCTGTGCACAGCACGCCCAATTATGTGGGAGCTGTAACTTTGTGTTTTTTATCAGTAGAGCCCACAGAGAACCGACTTTAGCTTAACAACTGCGTTAGGCTATTACTACTTCTTCTGTTTGGGTTTTCTGCTCCACAGCATGTTTGTGAAAACAAATGTCTCAACATTCAGGGAGAGGCTTTGGTCCTTAAGGCCGTCATTAACTCCTTTTACTTTATCAACTTGCAGTTAGTTGTTAATACAATGATACTAGTATCAATATAATGCATAACTACACAGTCATGAAATTCAGTTAACAGCTAAAAAAAATGTTTTTAATACCAGAGATTTAATTTGAGATCGAATTGAAAAAATTCTATTCTAAATCCTGAGAATTGGAAACAAATTGATTCTGTCATGAGTCAGAAACAGAGGACCCTGAATTCAGCCAGACAAGCAAAAGGTTGTAATTAAAAAAGGTGATTTATTAACAAAGCAAAAAACCAAAAGAGGGCACCAAGCCAAAAAGCAAAGAGGCAGTGTCCAAAAAACTTAAACAGTCCACAGCCAACAACCTAAAATAAACTGGTCAGAAGTCAGGCTGGTCTATTAACAAAAAGAGCTGAACAGGTCAAATAATCCAGGTAAAAACTAACAGAATCCGGTTGGGTACAGGCAGACAGGCAAAACTGGATCAGACTTACCCCAGGCAGGAAAAAGCACAAACACAATGATCGGGCAGAGTGCAAGGGACAGAGGCAGCTATAAGTAGGGGAGTGAGCAGGTGAACAGAATTAAACTAATTACCAGACTAAGTGGAGCTGATCAGGGAAGTGGCTGGAGGTGGAACTGAGCTGAATAAATAACTGCCATGTGAAAACAGGTTAAACTAAAACAGTTCAAGAACCAATCTGAAACACAAAATAAATGACAAGACCCAACCTAAGATGGAACTCAAACCAAGACTGAAACAGGACACAAGCTAAAATAGAAAACAAGAACCTAAAAACAGAAATTAAAACTAAGGCAGGAACTCAAACTATGACAGATTCTTGAAATTTGAATCAACCTTCCCTACTGACTTCCAAAGAGCCCACAATGTTTTGGATGGATCTCAGTCAGGCTTTGCACATCTTTCATAAAGCAGGCCTGCTTCATGATCGTCATGATATCAACACCATGCTTTGATTAAGCAGTAAACAACTTATAACTCATTCATACGTGTTTATGAATTAAGAGTGAGCAAGAAAAGCTGTTTCTTGCCAAATAGTGAGCCTAATTAGTTCAACTATGTAATTATTCCAGAATTGCTTATATTAAACATTTCAGGCTAAGATACTGCCTTGTAAGCAAAACCAGTCAGTTTTGTCTCCTTTTATGTCATGCAAAATCTTATTTGTGTGCAACTTTCTTTGCCAGGGAGTAACAAGAGGAGGGTGGAAACCCAGATGATGATGATCTTCTGGAAGGACTGGCTGATAGAGGCGGATGGTATGTCATAACTACTGTATGAAAGACTTAAAGGAGTTTTAAGTAACTTAATGATTAAAATCTGAACAACACATACACTATGCCTTTCACAGAGAGTAGCCATTAACTCAACAGTTGATTGGTGCTGTAAAACTGCACTGAATTTTTACTTCCACAATACAGGTATAAGATGTTTTATTCTGTTCAAAATCTGGTCTGCTTCTTTTACTGGTTTCCAAGTTTGCAGGCTGCTGCTCTTTCGCCAAAATAAAATACCAAATGCTGCGCACCGTTTTGGGAATTCTCAAATGATTGGCTCAGGAACCAGGAAGTAAGTACAAACAACAGTCTAAACCAAAGTAGTTCTGGATCGTACCTCTAGGTTTGAAAAGAGAAAAAATTTACCAAGACGTTATTGATGGAGAGGACCAATCATTTATAGGGAATGTTACTTCCATCCCGGATGACAAATGAGAATGATTTATTTATTTAACTGTAAATTTCTTTCTAATAGTTATATACGTTGCATTTTGCATTAGACAGTGTATCTCCCTTGAAAAAGAAGGCGATTATTCACAGGAAGCTGTCTCCCTGGTTTAATTTAGAGCTGCGTTCTTTTTGGGAAAAAAAATGTTAGGAAATTTAAGAGAAAATAGCGCTCTACACACCATGAGGAATCCTACCTGGTCTAGAAAAACAGTCTACTGTTGTATAAAAAGACCCTTCACTGAGTTAGAGCAGTATATTTTTAATCATTAATTGAGGAGATTAAAAATAATCCTAGGTTTCTCTTTATTAAAGTTGCCAAACTTACACAGTCATAGCTCCGTTGATCCATCCTTTCCCTTAGCTCTTAGCAGTAATCACTTTATGGGATTCTTCATAAATAAAATTGATTCCACTAAAAATAAAATAATTGGCATCCTACCAAACATGATTACCTCGTCCTCAGTAAGTGAGGCAGCGTTGGAGGAATCTTTAGAACCTGCGCAGTGTTTGAACTGTTTAGAATTTTAGCTTCATCTAAACCTTCTACCTGTACAGTACAGACCAAAAGTTTGGACACATCTTCTCATTCAAAGAGTTTTCTTTATTTTCATGACTATTGAAGATTCACATTAAAGGCATCAAAACTACAAATTAACAGTTTGTAGTAACAGTAACTGTTAGCAACTGTTTCGTAACTCCAGGTCCTTCGTTTGGCAACGTGATTCAGCCTTAGTTTGTCAAATACAGAGACAACAAATTAAGGCAAGGCAAGGCAAATTTATTTATATAGCACAATTCAGTACAGAGACAATGCAAAGTGCTTTACATGATTAAAATATTGGAAAATAAAACAGAATAAAAGCAAGTAGGGATAGTGTAGAAACAAAAAAGAACATTTGAAAACAGTAAAACATTTTAACTTGAACATTCAAAGGCAATTCTAAACAAATGTGTTTTTAATCTTGATTTAAAGGAACTCAGGCTTTCTGCACTTTTACAGTTTTCTGGAAGTTTGTTCCAGATAAGTGGAGCATAGGAACTAAATGCTGCTTCTCCTTTTTTAGTTCTGGTTCTAGGTATGCAGAGTAGGCTGGAGCCAGAAGACCTGAGTGGTCTGGAGGGTTTATACGCTGATAACAAGTCTGTGATGTATTTAGGTGCTAAGCCATTTAGAGATTTATAGACTAACAGAAGTATTTTAAAGTCTATTCTCTGAGATACAGGGAGCCAGTGTAAGGACTTTAGAACTGGGGTTATGTGCTCTACTTTCTTAGTCTTAGTGAGAACGCGGGCAGCAGCGTTCTGGATCAGCTGCAGCTGTCTGATCCACTTTTTAGGCAGACCTGTAAAAACACCGTTGCAGTAATCAATTCTACTAAAAATAAACGCATGGATTAGTTTTTCCAGATCCTGCTGAGACATCAGTCCTTTAATCCTAGAAATGTTCTTCAGGTGGTAGAAAGCTGACCTTGTAATTGTCTTTAGATGCTTTTGGAGGTTCAGGTCTGAGTCCATCACTACTCCCAGATTTCGGGCCTGATCAGTGGTTTTTAGCTGAAGCGACTGAAGCTGTGTGCTAACTTTTGATCTCTCCTCTATTGGTCCAAATATTATTACTTCTGTTTTGTTTTTGTTCAACTGAAGAAAATTTTGACACATCCATGCATTGATTTCTTCTAGGCATTTACTCAGTGCTTGAATTGGTTCATAGTCACCTGGTGACATGGTGATGTAGAGCTGTGTGTCGTCTGCATAGTTATGGTAGCTGATGTTGTTATTTTTTATTATCTGGGCTAGAGGGAGCATGTAGATATTGAAGAGGAGGGGACCCAGGATGGACCCTTGGGGAACCCCACATGTGATTTTTGTAATCTTCGATGTAAAGTTACCTACTGATACAAAAAAGTCCCTGTCCTTTAAGTAAGATTTAAACCAGTGGAGAGCTGTAGCAGAGAGGCCGACCCAGTTCTCCAGGCGCTCTAACAGAATGGAGTGATCAACAGTATCAAATGCTGCACTGAGGTCCAATAGTACCAGCACGGTGGTTCTTCCACAGTCTGTATTTATATGGATGTCATTAAAAACCTTGATAAGGGCGGTCTCTGTACTGTGGTGAGCACGGAAACCTGACTGGAAACCATCAAAGCGGCTGGTCGTTGTTAAGAAGGTGTTTAATTGTTGAAATACAACTTTTTCAATAATCTTACTGATAAAGGGGAGGTTTGAGATGGGCCTGTAGTTCTGGAGTAGAAGTTTGTCTAAATTGTTCTTTTTCAGCAGTGGTTTGATAATTGCTGTTTTTAGGGACTGGGGGAAAACACCTGACAGAAGGGACGCGTTTATTATCTGAGTCAAATCAGACGCTATTACAGGTAAAACTTTTTTAAAGAAAGCTGTGGGTAGAACATCAAGGCAGCTGGAGGAGGAACTTAACTGCTGAATGATCTGCTCTAAGCTTTTGTGGTTTATTTCGCTGAAATGGGACATTTTGTCAGAAATAGTTCCAGCTGAATAAAGCATTGGTTCTGGTGTTGATATGGTAGTACAAAGTGATCCTCTAATTTTTTGGATTTTTTCAGTAAAGAAGTTAGCAAATTCGTTGCAGGCCCTGGTGGAGTGGAGTTTGGAAGTCACGGACACAGGAGGATTTGTTAGCCTGTCAACTGTGGAAAATAAGACATGAGCATTATTAATGTTTTTCTTGATGATCTCAGAGAAGAAAGATTCTCTTGCATTTTTCAGTTGTAAGTTATATCTGTAAAGTCTCTCTTTATAGATGTCGTAGTGAACTAGGAGTCTATTCTTTCTCCACCTGCGTTCAGCTTTTCGACATTCCCTTTTTTCACTTCTAACTGATGGAGCATTTCTCCAAGGAGATTTTTTCTTCCCGGGAAAAAACTTCACTTTGACTGGAGCAATGCAGTTAATGATGTCTGAGACTTTAGACTGAAAGTTATCTACTAGCTCATCTACTGAGTTGCAGCCCAAGGTTGAAGTATCAGAGTAAGCTTGAATAAAAGTTTCCGCGGCATTGTCCTTAAAGGTGCGTTTTCTTACGATGTCCCTTTGGCTAAATGAGTCGCTGGTAATTATGCTTTCAAAGGTAACAGAAAAGTGATCGGATAAGGCAACATCAGTTACATTGACCTGTGAAATCTTTAGACCTTTAGTGATGATCAAGTCTAAAATATGTCCCTGTTTGTGTGTTGGCTGTTTAACGTGTTGACTTAAACCAAAGTTTCTAAGTGTGTCACACAGTTCTTTTGCACTTCTGTCTTCAGGGTTGTCAACGTGAAAGTTGAAGTCTCCAACAATAATTAAACAGTCATAATCAACACATATCACAGACAGCAGGTCACTAAAATCATTAAAAAAGTTTGATGTGGACTTAGGAGGCCTGTACACATTCAGAAACATAGTTCGTACCGGGCCCTTTACCTGGAGAGCCAAATGTTCAAAAGAGTCAAATTTTCCTAAAAACACCTTTTTACACTTTAGTGAATCATTAAACAATGTTGCTACTCCTCCACCTTTCCTTTGCTGTCTGCTCTCACAAAGAAAACTGTATTTTGGAGGAGTCGACTCCATCAGTATAGCTGCTTCACTAAATTCATGCAGCCATGTTTCTGTTAAAAACATTACATCAAGATCATTGTCAATAATGAAGTCATTAATTAAAAGGGATTTTCCTGACAGAGATCTAATATTTAATAAACCCAGTTTATATGACTTAGTGGTTGATGATGTCTCTGTGACAGGTTGCATCTGACAGTTTATGATTTTTAAGTATTTGTTCCTGTTTATCCTTTTGTTTTTCTTATTTCTGCCACGTATTATCACAGATATTCCATAATCTCCGGCGAAAGGCCCCGGCTGATGCTGGGAACTCTCATGTCTGATAAACGTGTGGCCAGGGCCCAATCTGTATCACAGCGAAGTAATTTGGAGTTTCTCAGTACCAGAGTGTTCTGTGATACGTGGAGGAGGAGGATCTGAGGCTCTGAGGCCTTTGGAGAATCCTGGTTTATTCACAGCAGAATGGCTATGTGGAGAGGATGTCATCTGTAGGCCAATCTTAAATACTTTGTTCATGTTATGAGAAAATTCCAGAAAAGGAACTTCTGGGCTTTGTGGAGAAGAAGGGGAGGCGGGTCCAGTCTGGACCGGTGTTTGTGAAGATGGAGGTTCTTGGTCCTCTCGTTGTCCTGCTGAGATCTGGGATGAATCGTCCTGTAGCTCTGACAACGCCTCATTCTGTGTCATCTTTCTGGCCATCTTTATCTTGGCTTGTTCGGGCTGCACTGGGCTTATCATTTGTTTTGGCACTGGATGTTCCTTGTTTTGGGACAAAGCTGATGACGCATGGTTCACAGAATAGAAGATGTTTGAAATCAGCCGTTTTGCACCTGACCTATTTAGAGAGAAACAATCTCTGTTGAACAGATGTCTTCTTTCCCAAAATATGTTAAAGTTGTCTATGAAGGTTACAGTTGTTTCTTTGCATGTTTTTTCCAGCCATTTGTTTAGCATCAGAATTCTGGAAAAAATCTCGTCTCCGCAGTTAGCGGGTGGGTGAGGCCCGCTAAGAAGAACCTTGACATTCAGGCCATCAACAAGTTTCAACAAACGAATGTAATCCTCTTTTAATACTTCTGATTTTCTTATCCTGTTGACGTCCGTCAGGGCTTCAGCTTGTATTATGAGGTTTTCCAAGGTCGGACGTTTTCTCAAGATCCTTGGAAGGTCTGTCTGAAGGATGTCTGTTAAATCAGACACCAGGCCACAGTTCCCGTCGTTATAAATCAACACCTCTGTATTTTTCTTGTTACAGAAATGTTTAATCCCCCTTACAGAACCATTGCATAATATCAGGGTCCTTGGCCCTGTGGCATGTCTTTTCTCTGATGTCTTAGAACGAAAATCGTTGACATACCTCTGGTTTTTGTCCTCCTGGGTCACATTTTGGAGCGGAGCGAATCTGTTTCGTAAAGGAATTCCAGCATTTCCAGCAGGTTTACTCCTATCATTTGTTGTGGGAACAACCTGATGTTGTTTCACTTGTCCTGGGACATCTCTCTGTAGTCTCGGCCAGTTTTCTTTGTCTAGGCGTGGGGTTCGTTGGTCCTTTGGTCTTGCACCCAGAGTGGTCCAGGGATTCTCATTTTCCTCAGGGAACTGTTTGTTCGCTGAGTCGCTGGGCTGGTGGTCACCGCTCGGAATCACGGGCAGGGTCGTATCATTTCCATTCGCGGCGTTTACATCATAATTCACTTCAAGTCGACAGATTTTCAGTTCCATAACAGCTATCTTCTGTAAAAGCTTGTCAAAGTCCATTGTGTTGAAGGAGGGCATCTTTTCAAAATCCAAATCAAAAAATAAGTAAAAGAAAATAAAAAGAAAATAAATAAATAAAAACTAAATCCAACTTTCTGTGGTTTAGGTTAGGAGATAAAAAGGAGATAAAAAGTAAAAGGCAGGAAAATGCAAGCAAGCAGAGAGCAGAGAAAAAAGCGTCCGAACAGGCTGAGAGGCAGATAGCGAAAGTTAATATTAATTAATAAGCATTAAAGTACGGTTTGTGGGTTGGGTTTCTGCAATGTTATCAGCGTGTTAAAAACTCATCTTCTGAACCAATGTCTGCTCAAAATGGTGATTTGCACCAAGTAATCTACTTTCAGCAGTTATCACCGGTTATTGCACCGTAAACTGCAGAAAATACGTGCAGAGCTGCTCTGTCTGCCTTTACTACCGTCGGCTCCTATGGCGGAGGGATATTTCAGCTGGATACAAAGTGTCTAGTGCAGGCAGGTCTCTTAATAACCGCTGTTTCGTCACTTATTTTAGAGCCCAAATCAGCGATTTCACTTTCAGAAACGTGCCCAAAAAACCGCAACCCGTGACTCATGAAATTTACAAGCGCCTTTAGAATAAAAGAAGCCCAAAGTCGCATGAAATAAACAGTCTGTGCAACAGTGAGCGCGGGTCTACTGTGCTACAGTCTCTAGCTCTCTTGAAACTATGGAAAGCGCTGAGGGTAAAAGAAACACAGTCCGGAGAGCGCGGTGGGGAAAAACATTAGGGAACGGTGTGTGTGTTTAGACGCGCGATTAACGGCGACAAAAAAAAAATGTTGACGTTGTGGTCTTACGCGTTAAAACTGACAGCCCTAATTTATATACATTTTTAAATTCAGACCAGAGGGGGGAGGAATGTATCCCCCCCCCCCCCCCCCCCCCAGGGATAAAACATGAATGACCAGAGGGGGGGACGTCACAAGCAGAGAGAGAGAGAGAGGGAGAGAGGGGGGGGGGTGATATCCCCCCCGGCAAATCGCACCCAGTCTTACAATCACTGCTGCTGACACCACGTGATCAATACCACACCAGGGACGTGCAGAGACCGTTGGAGGGGCAGGTGCTCAAAGTTAAAAGAGGGCACATGGGGCACGGATTTAAAACACGATACAGAAACATACCTTGCTATACATCCGGCTGAAATGTACCAACCCATACTATAAAGAATGTAACATGGAATCAAGGGCGTAGGTTTGATTTGAACTTTGATTTGAACTTTAACCCTAGGGACACTTCATTGCTCTGACATCATTGGTCCTACGCAGTATGCATGCTCCTATTTCTTTATGCTTGACTTGAGCGTCAGGGCGCGTTTCTTCTGTCTAAAGAGAAAAGCAGTATTTCTTACTACATTTATACAAATTTTATAAGCACGACACACACTAGATGCTTTTTGTTAATCTGGTGGCCTAGTGGTTAGAGCATTTATCTTGGGTCCCAGAGGTTCTGAGTTCAACTCCCACAGACTACCATTCTGGGTCCCTGAGCAAGACCCTTAACCCCTGATTGCTCCCCTGGCGCCGCACAGTGGCAGCCCACTGCTCCCCGAGGGGATGGGTAAAGATGCAGAAATGAATTTCTCCATTGTGAGATCAATAAAGTTCTATTATTATTATAAATTATAAAGCAGCGCCCGATCTGATGAACGTTGAATTGAGACTTTTTTCCCACTTTGAAAAAGTTTGAACTTACCAGCAACAGAGACCTATCAATTTTTACCATCTGCAACATTCCAAACACATTTCTTACATCATATATCTGAAGTGTAGATAACAGCTTCTCCTTACCTACATCTTCTCAGACAATTAAATTATTTCCCTAACAATAGTGAGTTGTCGATGTTTAAATGTGCAGTAAATCTTAATAGATAAGGAGCATGGAGGACCCAATACTGTACTTTGAGTAAGATTGGTGGCACCAAAACTGAATTGTTTCATGAGTGGTTGTCCATTTCATCACTCAAATGAGAACCACATACTATTGGTATATACTAGTAAGACTAATAAAGAACAGCAGATAAAACTTTAAGATATGTTAAGGCCTATATTAAATAAATTTTACGACCATATCAACAGATTAAATACTTTTTACTTTTTTGGTGTACCAAATTACCCTCGTAATGAAGTAATATTTTATGGATTAAGTCCCTGATGATAAGAATGTCTAGCTCTGCCCCTGGTTTGCAATAATTTACTAATAGACAGTGTGGAAATCTTTGTACAATAAAAGCAATGTAAATAGTGTTCCTCGGTTGTATTTGTCGTAATTCTAATTCTAGAAGTAGAAATAGTGAAATAAATAGCACTATCATTTTGTGAAATCCTAATTACCCTATTATAAATAAGTAAAAGTCTAAACAAAATATAGCAGTTGTTTAGGCAGCATATAATGTTGTTGTGTTGTATATCATATAAAAGAAATATCACCTGCTATTTATACCTGAACTGCATCAGAGGGTCAACAAAAAAATTAAACAATAATAGCAACGAAATATTGGTAAAAGGGAAACCCTCACCTTTTCTTTTTCAGACAGCTGTGGCTAAGAATCAGAATTTTTAATAGTCTACAGTCTTTGCTTTTCCATCTTTCCAGCCGGCTTCAGAACTCCAGCCTGGCACAAAATATTTAGTTTTATAAAACAGATTAGGTTTCTGTTGATAAATGCATTATACTTCAGAATTAGATGCTATTTTGAGATGCTAACGTTGGTTATACTTACATTTCTCAAGTTCCATAAATCAAAACTCTCTCGCCTGCTTCTTTACAGAACTGCACTCAGCAGCTTTCACCTATTTTACTGCAGATAATTAGTTTCTTAACTGGGACTAGTCCCGTAGCCTAGTATTAATTGTGGTAACCACAGTATTCCTGTATGACTCAAAACTGAAATCTCCGCTCCAAGCAAGCACGCACACGGACAGACTAGAAAACAGCCAATCAGAAAGAGGGAAGGCGGGATTTAAAGCAGTATAACCAATGACAGTGGAGTTAAACAGCACAGAGCACAGTCAAGTGTGCTGCAGATTTAAAGGGGCAGGACCACTGAGCTATATAATACACTGGAGTGCTGATTTTGCCGAAAAACTGAAGTCACTGGCCGCCATCTTGCTACTCCCTAGTCTCACAGAATCCCATAGAATTTGGTTGCAACAACAAGCAGTTTTCTGGCTGAGTGAAAATATTTCACAGGTAATTCTACAGTCAGTGGATGTACTAACACTATTAACTACTAGGAAATTAGGTGCTGAAATATTTTACATGTTATTCATATTAAATATATATATATATGTATATATAAGTATGTGTATATGTATATATGTATATATATGTATACACATATGTAAATATATGTTTTTGTACATTGTTATTTATATATTTATAAATGTTAAACATATTATTTAAATGAATAAAATGCAAAACATTTCAGCACATGACTTTCTCAGTACTTGATATTTTTAGAACATAACATAAAAGTATATAGCATTTGACATTTTAAAAGTCTTAAGCCCCCCCCCCCCCCCCCCCCCCCCCCCCCGAACATGAGAAAGTCCTCGTTATTCGATGCTGTAGCGCACATATTGCCTAGTTACTGGGGGAAAATAGGGAGTACCAATATGGCGGCTGGTGGCTTCAATGCGACTCGTTCAAACAGACGGTGATTAGCACTCCAGTGTATTATATAGCTCAGTGGGCAGGACAGATTGGCCAGCGTGAGGCAGCGGAGCTGGGAGCTGCAAGAGGAAAAGTAGGGCAGAGTGAGGGTACGTTATGTGGATCATGTAACCAGCCACGGTATATCTAAATTATTATTCTTTTGGACATGCACCATGCACACACACACCAACAAACGCACACATAAAAAAAAAAAAAAAAAAAAAAAAAATACTGACAAAAGGGCACTTTGGGCACCAAGGGGCAAAGGGGCAGGTGCTCAAGCCCCCTCTGCCCCCCCCTCTGCACGTCCCTGTACCACACCCATCCACCACAAGTTCTTTTCACCATCCTCAATCCACTGAGCCCTGTAGTGAATGAAAGCCCCCTTGCTTTATCTAGAAAAACATAATCTAGTTGACATTTGAAAACATCAAGCTGACTCAGCTCTTCTGACAATAAAAATAGCTTTGAACATAGAGAATTAATATTGCCAATAAGTTGGGACTGTTTCTGACTCCTCAGCTTTGAAGCAGGTTTTCATGTCTTTATTACTGTAATCCTAACATTAAATTTAAACCATTCCCATGTATTTAAGAGCGACAGATCCATTACTAAAAGTGTATTATGTCTTTGGTTCGGGTGACCTGCAAAACCGCATGTAGGCCAGATCCACTCCAGTCCAGCAGGGGGCGGTAGATAGACCAATCAGCTGCTTTGTCTCAGTGACGTCCACCGGAAGTGAAACTAAAAGGCTCCATCAGCAGAGTTCGTGGACTCAGCAGGAAGACGGTTGTGTTTTCGTTTCTCAGCTGAATCTTTGCGTAGTTTCAGCAACAATGTCTTCAGTTCAGCATCTGAGAGAGTTTATCAGAGAGCGACTAACTGCTGCTGCTGAAGAAATCTTCTCAGAGGTTGAGAAAACCATCGTCCGCTACGAGGAAGACGCCAGACTGCTGGAAAGCTGCTGGAGACCCCAGATAAAACTCCCCAGAATCGGTATGAAGCTACAAAAAGTGTCTGATAAATCAGTTTGATCAGTTTCTAATCTGAGCTCTCAGCTTTCCAACCACACTTCAGTCTCTGAGGTCCGCGGAGTGTTTAAACCCGGAAGTCAAACTTTTTTTTTTACTTTATTGAACATAACCTTAATTATATGCTCTTTGCGTTTTTACAAAAAAAGAGAAAAAATAACAGTTATATACAAGAGATCAACTTAACGTTTTCAAGGCAAAGGAAGAACGGAAAAAAATAAGTTAACCTATAATCATAAATAAACAGGCATTTACAATGAATTTACAATTAGAAAAACAATTTCCAAAAGGAAATAAACATAAGACATATGTAGGATTTAAAATCAACAATTAAGAGACAGACTCATTTAAGCAATGAGACAATTCTTTGCATCATGTTAACTTGACTTAAAGCACAAGAAATTGTGACATGTCTCTACAAAGTTTATGTATATGTCCATATTTGTCAGCTTACAAAGATAAAGATGAATAGAAGATTTTTAGTTCGTTTTTAAAACATAATAATGAAGGTTGTTGATTTTTCCATTTACATACATGATATCTTCCCATACTCACGACAATATTGATCATGTCAGATATATCTTTCGCAATGTCATTTTTGTATGTTAATATTTGATTTATATCAAAAGGTGCTATATTTTCTATTTTGGTACTCAACCAAATATGCAGGTTTTGCCAAAAATTACCTGTGACTCTACATGAATAGAATAGATGTTCAATAGTTTCAGGTTCTTCATGGCAAAAAAAACAGTTATCAACTTCAAATCCAAATCTTTTTTTAGATTTTCTCCTGTTGGGTAATGACTATTCAGGATTTTATATTGTACTTCTTTTACTTTTGGTGAAATGGGCCATTTTAAATAAGCTTATGTGAAATATTTTCCTTATGTTACCTGATTCATTAATTATTCAAACTTTTGTCATTCCAGTAAAACGATGAAAGGTTTTACATTTAAAGGCTGTACAGATAAAGTGGTTGTTGCATTTTTTTATCTCCAATTGGCAATTTATCAATCTTTAATTCTGGCAAGACATCTTGTATTTTTGATTGAAAGAGTGTGCCCTGTATCAACTGCAGCAGCACTGCTCTGCATACTTTGCTGAATTCTGTATACGAACAGTGTACACTACATTTTTCTTTAAAGATGTTAAAATGTAAGAAATTCCCATGCTCATCCATTAGATCTGTAGCAAATATCACCTTTTTTTTCAAACTAAACTTCTTTAAATATGGTTTTCTTGTTTATCATTATAGTTCTGTTATTCCACAGTGTGGAGCCATGGGGGGGAAATTATGGGGGGAAAAAATCATCTTCCAAAAATGTTGTATCTGTTTATGGAATTCAGATAATTTGACAGGCAATTTCCTAATTTCAAAATCACATTTCAGTAAGAAATCCAACCCTCCGACTTTCTCAAAAATATTTTTTGGGATATGAAACCAGATGGATTCTGTCTGTGACATAAAAACTTTTATCCAGTTAATTTTCAAAACTCCTACCATGGATTCAAAATCTAGTGTTTTCAAGCCTCTTTTAATCTTTAACCAGCTGTGATTTTTTTTTAACATAATGCGTTTTGTTTCTCCATATAAAGTTGTATATTATAGAATTTGCTTTTCTGATGTTTTTTTGGAGACACATAAATTGAGCTACATGGATAAATCAACTCTGATATCCCCTCAGATTTTGATAACAGGTTACGACCAAAATGGATAGATCTCTCATCAGCCAGAGATTAAAAAAAATGTTTCCTATTTTTTCATTCATATTTTCTTCCTCCCTTATTTTTGTCTCTTTTATTAATTTTATGCCTAGATATTTAACTTCAGATTTAACAGGAATGGACATTATTTGTGTATCTGTACACGGATATGGTGGTAGTATTTCACTTTTCTGTAAATTTATATTTAATCCAGATGCTTTGGAAAAGACAGAGATAATGTCCAATGCTTTGCAAACTACTGATTTGTCCTTTAGGAAGAAAACTGTATCATCTGCAAATTGACTAATGGGAAATTCATAATCAAAAATATTGATCCCTTTAAATTCCGAATCATTTACAACCAAATAAGCCAACCTCTGTGTGCATAAAATGAAACGTTTTGGTGATATTGGACAACCTTGTCTGATTCCACAAGAGATATCTATTCTAGGGGTCATTCCTGGGTTTAGAGAAACATAACTGATTATGTCTTTAGTTTTCCCCAAATCCAAATTTTTTTAGTGTCTGAGTCAGAAAATGGTGTCCTATGGAATCGAAAGCCTGATGATCTCTTTCTTTGTCCTCACAGACCTCCAGAAGCCACATGTCTCCATGCAGGAGGAAGCTTCTGCCATCCAACAGCTCTGCAACCAGAGGAGAAGGTCCAGTCATGACCAGGAGGAAGAAGAACCTCAGTGGTCTGAAGAGGAACAGATGGAACCAGAACCTCCACTGATTAAAGAAGAAAATGTGGGGCCAGATTCTCTTCTGACTGAAGAACAAGGGGAACCAGAACCTCCTCTGATCGAAGAACAGGAGGAACTAGAACCTCAGTGGATTAAAGCAGAACAGGAGGAACCAGAACCTCTGCTGATTAAAGCAGAACATGTGGAGCCTGAGTCTTTATGGGTTAAAGAGGAACAACAGGAACCAGAACCACCGTTTGAAGAGCAAGAGAACCCAGAACCTCCACTGACTAAAGAAGAAAATGTGGGGCCAGATTCTCCAAGGCTCAAACATGAACAGCAGGATCCTGCACATTTACCAACTAGAATGGATCAGGAGGATGTCTGCAGCAGTCAGGAGGGAGAGCAGCGTATCCAGAAGCAGTCCGTTGTTCTAATGGAGACCTTTACTCTTCAGGAACATGAAGGAGAACCTAAAATTGAGCAGCTTCCCTTTCATATCACTCCTGTACTTCAGACCAAAGATCAGGAAGGAAGCAGCTCCACTGGGTCAGAGAGTCAGTCTCATATTGACACAAAGAAAATGTCTTTAAAATGTGATATTTGTGGAAAGTCTTGGAAGAACAAGAGTCAATTGGAAAAACATTACAGAACCCACACTGAAGAGAGACCTTTTGCTTGTCAGACATGTGGAAAAAGTTTCACTCAGTTGAGTAATTTAAATGTTCACATGAGAATCCACACAGGTGAGAGGCCTTTTTCTTGTCAGACATGCGGAAAAAGTTTCACTCAACTAGGCACTTTAAATGTTCACATGAGAATCCACACAGGAGAGAGGCCTTTTTCTTGTCAGACATGTAGGAAAGGTTTCACTGGACTGAGTCAATTAAATGTTCACATGAGAATCCACACAGGTGAGAGGCCTTTTCCTTGTCAGACATGCGGAAAAAGTTTCGCTCAACTGAGTCATTTAAATAGTCACATGAGAACCCACACAGGTGAGAGACCATTTTCTTGTCACACCTGTGAAAAAACTTTCACTCATTTGAGTGATTTAAATGTTCACAAGAGAACCCACACAGGTGAAAGACCCTTTTCTTGTCAGACATGTGAAAAACGTTTTACTCAAGTGGGCGCTTTAAGTGCTCACAAGAGAACCCACACAGGTGAGACTCCTTTTACTTGTCAGATATGTGGAAAAAAATTTACTCAACTGGGTCATTTAAATGTTCACACCAGAAGCCACACAGGGGAGAAGCCTTTTTCTTGTCAAGTATGTGGTAAAAGTTTCAATCAAGGGGGTGCTTTAAATGCACACAAGAGAACTCACAGGTGAGAGGCCTTTTTCTTGTCAGACATGTGGAAAAAAATTCACTCAAGTGGGTGCTTTAAATGTTCACAGGAGACACCACACAAGGAGAGACCTTTTTCATGTGGAATATGTGGACAAAGCTTTATTGCAGGTCACAATTTGAATATTCACATGAAACAAAGACATAAAAGTAAGAGGTAATAATTTTGGGCAAACAAATATTTTAAAAAGCTCATCCAAAAAAATGTATGTGCATGGTTTTTTAAATACTTTTGTCAACTCTTCAAATAAAAATGCAAGACGACATCCATCAGCAATTTCTCAACCTTTTTTTATTAAATGCTATTAAAGAGTGCTGAAGGCACTTTACAAAGTCAAATTCAATCAAATAATCCAGACAGATTGTTCCAAAAGTTTTGTCTCTAAGGAAACCTAGCAGATTGCATTGAGTGTTGACAAGCAGCATTTACTCCTCGTTAAAGAGCATTTAGCCATGAGGGTCAGTCATCTGCATTGCCTCTGATTAGAGGAAGATGTGTCAGCTAGGACACGTATGCATTATAGTATGATCTTCTCCATCAGTGTGATGAACGGATCACTGATGTCATACTGTGCAGGCCCCTGACACAATTGGTCACAACCTAATGGGGTACCGCGCGCGAGCTATTTTTAGAAACACAACGTCACGATGACGTCACATCACGTGGTACGCAGTGGGGCAAACTCCGGAAAGCCGCCGTTGTTTTGCTGTAACAGACGTGCGTTATCCTTGGTTTTACTCGGTAAACGACTGCTTTTTCCAAATGTAAGACCATGGTTTTTAAACATTGTTGCTATGGAACGTGCAACAGCGACTCGAGTTACGCTGATCGGCCGCATATGAAGGATGTTTTCTTCAAGACTGCCAAGGAGAAATGTGTACGCTTGGAACACAGGGGCGGTCGGCCTACACAACAGTTCAACCCGGAAAAAGTTACCAAATTCAAGTACATATGTAGCAAGCATTTTGTCGGAGGAAAGGGCCCAACCGAAAAACATCCTGACCCAATTCCAGCGACATCAAGTCAAGGTAAGAGTATTTTGGTGGCCGACATGTTAATAAAGTAGCGCCTGCTACCATGATAGCATATAGGCTATCATGGTAGCAGGCGCTAACATGATAGCCTGCTACCAGGATAGCTTACTCAAAAACATTTCAAATGAGACAAACATTAAACATATACCCATTCCTGGACGGTGATTGCAAACAACAAAAAAAAAAAAAACGGCCGACGCTGCCATGATCGCCGCGCAGGAAAAAAACAACAAAGCTTACCGTTCATCAACTCGGCCAGTTTTCCAGTCTTTTTAAACCCTCGACACTCAAGCCATCGTTTGAGCTGAAGGTTGGTGTGTTCTTCGACAGTGCGACCAGTAAACCGTCTGCCTGGAACATTGTCTTGGGAAAGTTTAACGGCTGTAAAGTCGGTCATATCCGTTATCCGTGCATTCTCTCCTGTATGCGTTCTCTCCTGTATGCCCTACCTAAGCGGCAAAAGGGGCGTTGCTCTTGAGACGGTGACGTCACTTGCGCGGTACCGCATTGGTTGTGATTATTTTGAATCAGCAATGGAGTGGTTGCTGGTGTCAAATTCTCTCTCTCTTTCTCAGGGGTTAAAATTCTCCGTCGCTGTGACGGATTTCTGTCCTTTGGAAAATGAGCACAAATTGTTGCGTCTACTCTTTTTATTCAAGATTTTAAACAGAAGCTGCACTCAACCAATGAAATCTGGCAGAGCCGGGACATTAGCTAATCAGAAGGAGAGTAGGGCAGGTCTTTGCAAAGCGGAGATCTGCCAGTCTGAGGTTTATCGGTGTTCAATCATTTTAACTTTTGGAAGAACATCTCAAACTGACCACAGATGGTATGAATGAAAGTATCGGTGGTCAAAGGTTTTCTTTGAAATTATGCAAACCAGCAGGTCAGAAAGTTCAGCGGATAGAACAGCTGACAACTTTCCTCGTTAAGTGTGTCTGTCGCTGCTCCTGCTGTTAATGAGTTATTTCCACCTGTGGCCATGTCGTCTGTAAGCGTTTACTCCCTCGCGACTAATCAGGAATCTCTCCATGATTCACTGTTATGTTTTATTTAAAACTGAATGAATAACGCTCTAGCTCGGCTAATTTAGCATTATGCGCTTTTTTTTTGAAGAAGGGTCGGAATGTGAAACGATGTCCCGGTTTGATTCGGAAAAGTAAAAAAAAAATAAATAAATATTATTCCACCTGCGCTTTTCTGTAACAAAGAAAGAAGAGCTGCAGTCAGAGCAGCTGTCAGTCGATATGTAGACGTTTAATAACATATTTCTAATGAAAAATTTTCATCGTTAAAAGCAAGTTACGTTTTTTTCTGATAAACTTTAAGCAATTTTACTAAACTTTTTAAAAATTTAACCTCCCATCCCTGGATATGCTATACCTGCTTTTCTGTACAGGTGATACGTCATGCCGTATCTGATGGGGAAACGCGGCTTGACGTAACACAGGGTTGTGGAGGGGCTGGTGACCATCTCCAGCAGTCAATGAGCGAGAGGTGGGGACACAGAGTATTTAGGATTGATTTATATTGAATGTTACAGTAGAGTTAATGTACAGGTGTGAAGAAGATGATATAAGCTGCTGTCTTTTGAATTAGCTGCAGTTTATGGAGGGTGTGGAAATTGTAAAGTGGAAAGGTGAGTGGACTGTGGACCAGTTTGGCAAAAGTGCCAATGAAGAACTTGCTTGATGCTGAAAATATTAAAGTTAACCAGATGATGTTATGGATGTGGAAAGTGAAGGATATTATGGAGAGGGCTGTCCAGGATGGCGCCAAGGCTCTGAAGCTGGAAGGTGGGAGAGATACAGAAATTGTCAATGGAACTGTCAGATTTGGTTAAAGTGGACTTTGAACAATAAGCAAATGAGCTTACTAAGGTGGCATGATGTCCATGGCCCCGGGAATATATGGGCTGATATATATATCAGTCAAATTGATTATTCTCTCTATCTATCTAGTGTTATGTTAAAAAAATCCATAATCATGTCTGCAGTTGATGGGTGCATGCTCAGACGACTGGCTGAGTGTTGTTTGAAGCTAACCAATGGTAACACAAACTGATGAAAAGACATACCTTAAGACCTTTAAAAACACCACAAGACTAAAATCCAGGTCCAGAAGCCAAGTTAATGCCATCCTGATTAAGTGATTGATTAAGAAGTTTATTTTTTGAGGACTCTGGTCCAAAGATTACAACTTCTGTCTTGTCAGAATTTAAAAGCAGGAAATTTAAAGTCATCTAGCTTTTGATGTCATCAAGACATGCCTGTAGTAATCAAAGTAATTTACTGGATTCATCAGGGCTTATGGATAAATACAGCTGAGTGTCATCAGCATAACAGTGGAAATGAATCCCATGCTGTCTGATAATTTTTCCAACTGGAAGCATATATATATAGTAAAGAGAATTGGTCCAAGGACTGAACCCTGTGGTACTCCACAGGTGACTTTGTAACGTGCCTTGAGATGACATGTTTCATGAATTGGCGCAATATAAATAAAATTGAATTGAATGTACTCTAGGGTCAATTCAATTTTATTTATATAGCGCCAATTCATGAAACATGTCATCTTGAGGCACTTTACAAAGTCAAAATCAATCATATTATACAGATTGGTCAAAAATTTCCTAAATAAGGAAACCAGTTGATTGCTTCAAAGTCCCGACAAGTAGCATTCACTGCTGGAGAAGCGTAGAGCTACATGTCACTTCTACCTCTTCTAGCCCTTTAGATGTCAACAAAAAGAGTTTTACTGATGCCATGATAACTTTATTGTCCGTTGCACAGTCTTTACAGTTCACATGAAGACACCGTTTTTACAGGCTCATATGAAGCTGGCGTCTTACAACATCACATGATGCTACCTGGAGCAACGCCACCGTCAAACTGAAATACAACATAAACTTATCGTAACAGTAAGGCAGTAAAAAAAGATAAAGTTAAAAAAAACATACCTCGCTGGCTGACCCAGGCGTAGAAGTAGAAATGAATAAACAAACTGATATCTCTTAATATCCTCCCTTCCAGCTGCACATTCTTCTTCTTCTTCTTCTGATTTTTTACTGGCGGGTGACATCTAACGTTTAGATGTATTATCGCCATCTACTATGCTGGAGTGTGGACCAGTGTCTCCCTTTACTAAATCCTTACATACAATCTTGTTTCCTTTAAAAAAAATTATAACTGCTTTATTTATTTTATGTTTAATTAATATTTGATTAAGATCTATTCTCCCTATATCATATTTCATTATTTCTTGTTTTAGCTTCTCTCTACTTTCCGGCTGCACAGCACAGCTTCCCTACTTATAACCCGTCTTGCTCACACATAATTAGCACGTCAATCACGGCTGTGCACGTATCACAGGTGTGCAAGCTCCTTTTTGGGTTTCCAAAATAAGGGTCTGTCTTAATGACACATAAATCTACACAATGCAAAATAAAATACATAAACTGCAGTTCTGGCAGTAAAAGTGCATAAAGTGCAGGTTTTCATTATGACTCCTGTTTTCTACAAAAATGAATGCCAGAAGAAATGAAGTAAAACAAAATGTATTATTTTTTTTAATCAAACTATCCCTCCTATGTGCTTTATCTCAACTTACCTTTTCCCACCGTATGGCCATTTAGAGTCACCATAGTTGAATTAAATTTCAGTTCCTGTTTCTATTTTCTTGATGGTAAGCAGGCTCAAGTGGGGCTTATCATTTACTATAATTTTTTCATGGAACAGTTTGAAGATTTGTGGTTGTCGTTAATCAATCATCAATCTTTGCAAATTTTGCAATTGCCTGTTTGTTTGCAGACAAACAAACAGGCAATGAACAGGGGTTACAGTGTTTTTTTTTCATTGTAACATTCAAGAGAGATTAAAAACATTAAAGGATGATTCAAAAGTTTGTATGAAGTACTTGTCCTTCATGAGTGACAGAAATCATTAAATAATATTACATTAAATAAGCACACCTAGTGCTGTCATGATGCCTTTTAGCTGAAATTAAGCAAAAATCACTTCCTTAAACTTAAGGAAGTAAATGTTTGTATTTTAAATCACATAGCAATCCCATCCCATGAAGAATAACTGTCATTGGCCAAAACGCGGAACAAGGGGGTCCTCATAGGTCGATCATGCACATTTCCTGTAGTGTGCATTTTTGCAGTACCTGCTCCAACACAGTGGGGTCACTACCGAGCAAACACATTTCAAACACAGTGCATTCGCATGTGGGGTCCAGGATTTTGGGCCCCACACAGACACAGGGCCCCTTTTGTTGGTGGGCTCCCTCTCCCAAACCAGATTGCTACGGCGACATTTCTTTAATATCAGATTAATATGACTTTACAGATTGTTTTCAAAGTTCAGTCACAAGTTAGTGTCACTGTTTTTTTTCTGGTTGATCTACTAACCCTTGTGGACACGTCTGTCCCATAACTCCTGCATGTTGTATTCTTAATACCCTACAGGGGTTATTTTAATGGATTAAACTCGATTCTGTATTTTATTTTTTTTACACGATGATGATAAAGACACTTTGTCTGCTGCCACAGTGAAGGAAGAGAGAAATGCTTACTGATGTCCGGTCTTTAAAAGTCGAATCTAACAGTTTTACTTTCCACCTGTGAAACTCAGCTCACCTCTGTGAGAAGTCAAACCTTCTGACCTCATTTAGAAACAGTAGACATGCAACTTAAATTAAAATAGCTTTCTGTCCCTAAAGCTCCCTATGAAAAAGCTGTACGAGGTTTGCTTACAGGAAAAAATAGAAACATTTGTAATCATAAAAACTGAGCTGCAGAAAACTCAACTCGTCTGTTAAATGTAGACGAGGTGTTCACAGGGTTGGGTGATTTTATTTTAACAAAAATATTAACTGCTGGAATTATACTTGCAGGCCATAAAGAAGATTTAATTAAATTAAAGGACTTGTCTTAGTTGGAAAGTGATGAGTAAATCAGAAATTAATACACGTTGCATCTGAAACTGCTCAACCGTCTCTCGTCAGCCTTCCTCTCCAGTCCAGCAGGGGGCGGTAGATGGACCAATCAGCTGCTTTGTCTCAGTGACGTCCACCGGAAGTGAAATTAGAATGCTCCAGCATCACTGTGTATAGACTCAGCAGGAAGACGGTTGTGTTTTCGTTTCTCGGCTGAATCTTTGCGTAGTTTCAGCAACAATGTCTTCAGTTCAGCATCTGAGAGAGTTTATCAGAGAGCGACTAACTGCTGCTGCTGAAGAAATCTTCTCAGAGGTTGAGAAAACCATCGTCCGCTACGAGGAAGACGCCAGACTGCTGGAAAGCTGTCTCCCCAGAATCGGTATGAAGCTACAAAAAGTGTCTGATAAATCAGTTTGATCAGTTTCTAATCTGAGCTTTAATCTAATCAGCTTTCCAACCACACTTCAGTCTCTCAGGTCTTCTCAGTCAGATCCGCGGAGCCTTTAAACCCGGAAGTCAGACTTCCTGGTTTCAGTTTGCTCTGAACTCTGATTTAATCATTCGACACACTTTCTGTCCAAATCAAGTGTTGGTGAGTTTCAGAATGTTTGGGAGCTGCCAGCTTTATATACACAAGTATAAAAATAAAGGGAACACTAAAATAACACATCCTAGATCTGAATGTTTATAATAGTTTTATTAAATACATTGTACTTTACATAGTTGAATGTGCTGACAACAAAAATCACACAAAAATTACAAATGGAAGTCAAATTTATTAAACCATGAAGGTCTGGATTTGGAGCAACACTAAAGATTAAGGTGGAAAAACACTGCAGCCAACTTTATGTGATGTCCTTAGAGCAAGTTAAAATGAGGCTCAGTAGCGTGTGTCACCTCCATGTTCCTGTATGACCTCCATACAACACCTGGGCAGCTCCTGATGAGGTGGAGGATGTTCTTCTGAGGGATCTCCTCTCAGACCTGGACTAAAACACTTACCACCTCCTGGACAGTCTGTGGTGCAACGTGGTGTTGGTGGATGGAGAGAGACATGATGTCACAGATGTGATCAGCTGGTTTCAGGTCTGGCTGGGGAACGGGGTCTATAGCACCAATGCCTTCCTCTGGCAGAAGCTGCTGACACACTCCAGCCACATGAGGTCCAGCATGTCTTGCATCCTGATGTCCTGGCCTGTCTCCTGGTAGCGTCTCTGGACACTACACTGACAGACAGCAATCTCTCATTGATGCTCCATCCTGGATGAGCTGCTCTCCCTGAGCCACCTGTGAGGGCTGTAGACTCCGTCTCATGCTGCCACCACAGTGAAAGCACCACCAGCATTCAGAAGTGAACAAATAAGACAGAAAGCAGAAGAACTGAAAAACAGTCTGTGGTCACCACCTGTAGAACCCCTCCTTCATTGGTGGTGGTGGTGGGGGGGGGGGGTCTTGCTAATAGGGGTTTTTCAGCTGACGTCACGCTCACGTGACTACTCAGCGCGTCCGCCATATTGGGTGTCAGTCGTTTCGCACCGTTGACCTGCATTGTATGACGCCTTAGGCAGTATTGGAAGTGAACAATGGGGAAAACGTGTTTAATGGTTGGTTGCACGGCCCGTGGAGGTGGAGATCAACGCTCTTTCTATCGCCTACCAGCCGTAATCGTGAATCAGTGTGAAAAAACAAAACAGCTCTCTGAACAACGCCGTCACCTATGGCTGACACGGATATCCAGGTCCGATTTGGACGGTGTTAAGCTGGAATACGCCAGAGTCTGCGGTGCTCACTTTGTCACAGGTAATTAACTGTTAAGTATTTAAAACATGTAAGAAGAATATATTAATAATAGGGCTTGGGCGTTATGACTTATTACTTTCCGCGGCTGTCATGTTGACTGCCTCCGCCGCCTCTACTGCCTATGACTACCGCGTACTGTACTCCCTCTCTCAGCCGTGTTTTAATTTGATTAATTTCACCTTAACTTGATTTCAACCATGGTAAACCGTTGCTGTATTGTGGGCTGTAACAGCGCAACACATGATCGCCATGGGAAAAACATAGAAACGGATTAATTTTCCACCGCTCTCCTGCCTGGAGGCGCAACCACGGAGAACAACCGTTAGTGATAACAAAGAGTCGTCGGCTCGCTTGGATCGCGGCTGTAAGTCGACCGAACATAACTTTCCACAGTATCCCGATGTCAATGAGAGTGTGTTCTAAACCTTTGAAACACATAGCAGCTAGTTAAAAGTACATTACATGCGTGAGTGGTTGTTAGCGCTAACGGTTAGCATGTGCCAGAGCCCGTCTGAGCACAGCTTACCTTTGAACGAGTTGCTGTGTTCCCACTGTTTGCTGGCTTTATGATCTGCAGCTCCTACCGGCGCCAATACGGTAAATACAACTTAATTTTGCACTGGTCATTGTTCTGCTTAAATAATTAAAGCCGCGAGCGGCGTCGATCGGCCCTGCAGCCAAGCGCCTTCGCGCACCGCCGGCCGTCAGCCACCGCAGAAGCATGCGACGCATTTGCGTCGGATTGTTTACATTTTTACCATCTTATTAAAACTCACCCGTCCACGTATGATGGCGATTTCCTTGATGTACATAACCAGATGTGAACTGGTTGTGAGCCTCTAGACCCTTGTAAGCTCTCATTTCCTCAAGAGTGTGCAGAGGGTTTTCACCGAACACCAGGTAATGCACTATGTCGCCGTGCTCTACATTTGGCCAATCATCTGGATTACGGCTAAACAAGGCAGCGTGGAGGGCATACGGGTCCATATGGTCGATCACGGAACATTTCCTCAGATATACGTCCTTATCTGGTCGCTCTAGCGTGCTGGCGTACTTATCCATTCGCGATACGATAATACGTGTACGACAACTAGAGATAAGGAAGTGTGCCACCCAATATGGCGGACCGGAAGTTGGCCAGTGACGTCAGTGAAAACCCCCTATTGGACATTATAGGATTGATCCAAAGGTTTGTTGTTGGCATTCCTCCCTTAACAGGTGAGACAGCCTTGTCTCTCACCCTTCCAGTTGTTTTAACAAACTAATTTTAGATAAACTGTGTGACGCCTTCAGTCCAGAATCTCCAGGAACAAGCAGGCTGATGCATGAGACAGTCATCAGTTAAATTATATTAATGATCTCTTTCTTTGTCCCCACAGACCTCCAGAAGCCACATGTCTCCATGGAGGAGGAAGCTTCTTCCATCCAACAGCTCTGCAACCAGAGGAGAAGGTCCAGTCATGACCAGGAGGAAGCAGAACCTCAGTGGTCTGAAGAACAGAGGGAACCAGAACCTCCATGGATTAAAGAGGAAATGGTGGAACTAGAACTTCCACTGATTAAAGAAGGAAATGTGGAGCCTGAGTCTTTATGGGTTAAAGAGGAACAAATGGAACCAGAACCTCCTCTGATTGAAGAACAGGAGGAACTAGAACCTCCATGGATTAAAGAGGAACTGGAGGAACCAGAACCTCTGCTGATTAAAGTAGAAAATGTGGAGCCTGAGTCTTTATGGGTTAAAGAGGAACAACTGGAACCAGAACCACAGATTGAAGAGCAAGAGAACCCAGAAGTTTCACTGATTGAAGAAGAAAAGGAAAAACGTGATTCTTCAAAGCTTAAACATGAACAACAGGATCCTGAACATTTACCAACTTCTTCCTGTCAAAAGCTCTGCAACCAGAGGAGAAGGTCCAGTCAAGACCAGGAGGAAGCAGAACCTCAGTGGTCTGAAGAGGAACAGATGGAAGCAGATCCTCCTCTGATTGAAGAACAGGGAGAACCAGGACATTCACTGATTAAAGAAGAAAATAAAAGGCCAGATTCTCCAAGGCTTAAACATGAACAGCAGGATCCTGAACATTTACCAACTAGAAGGGATCAGGAGGATGTCTGCAGCAGTCAGGAAGGAGAGCAGCTTGTCCAGAAGCAGTCTGTTGCTCTAATGGAGACCTTTACTCTTCAGGAACATGAAGGAGAACCAAGAACTGAGCAGCTTTCCTTTCATATCTCTCCTGTAGTTCAGACCAAAGACCAGGAAGGAAGCAGCTCCACTGGGTCAGAGAGTCAGTCTTTCACTGACACTAAGAAGAGGTCATTCAAATGTGATGTTTGTGGAAAGACTTGGAAGAAGAAAAGTCAGTTGAAAAATCATTACAGAACCCACAAAGGTGAGAGGCCTTTTTCTTGTCTAATGTGGAAAAAGTTTCACTCACATGAGTTCTTTGTGTTTTCACACAGGGGAGAGACATTGTTCATGTGGAAAATGTGGACAAGGAATCATTTTGTCCTCTACCTCTGTTGTCAGTTGGAGCCTTCACTCAAAACACACTTTCAGTCTCATTGGAATGCTTTTTAAGCTCAGAAATCACAAAACACAAGAAGTATAAACTTCATTATTTCAAATTACCCGAATACTTTAAAAAGCTGAATTAGATAGACTGTAATTGATCCGTTTAAACCAATCAAGGCCCGTTCTGCAATAACTGGCTGGTTAACACAATTATTTAACCAAGAATCAAGAATCTTCTATGAGAGAGAAACTGGCTCAGGATGAACACAATTTATATATGCAGGCAGAAACAACAGACATCGTATTTTCACTCTTTTTTTTAACTATTGTTTTACGTCAGTCAGTTTTTACAGTCAGTTAGCTGCACTGGCAAACAAACCTCCTAAGAAGCTTAAGTTTTCAAATTTGCCTAGCTGCTGCCCAAAACCAACTGTAGGGTGTCCCGATACATCTTTTTCACTTATGATACAATAACGATGCTGCAGCTTTGAGTATTGGCTGATACCCTTAGTGAGCTGATACGGTATCAGCTGGAATTATACTTTTATTATTTTGTACCGTGGAATGTTAGAAAAGGCTTGATCAGGTGAATTTACTCAAACAGAAAACAATGCACAATATGAGAACTGACCTATTTATTATTAAACAATGGATTACATAAACTACAAACTTAAACATAGGAATATTCAATTGAATAAACTCTGATAAAATCAAATGATTTTAAAGTGTAAATAACATTTTAAGGCCACTTCATCTTTTTTTATTTAACTGTCATTGTGCGTCTATATGGTGGAAGCATCTAAAGCTGGAGGGGAAATAAAAAAACACACAATACTATTCATTGTCCAGCTGTGCAAAGGTAAGAGTCCACAGTTCTAGTTTCACTGATTCTACCAAACGAAAACATGAACATTGTTCTTAGTTTTTACTAAAACAAACAACTGATAACAAGAGCAAAAATAAGTGAAACTAAACTGAATGGATGGCTTTCTTTCCTTCTGCTCCATCTCCACATTCTGCATTACTGGTTTGACCCACTGCCAAACCAGCATGACCAGTTCTGCAGGGGGTCAGTAATGGTGTTGGTTGGTATTTCTATATATTTGGGTGGGGGGGGGGGGCAGCCAGAGGTAGTCTGACTGCCATTAGTTACAGAGATGAGATCCTCAGTCCCACAGTGAGACCAGATGCTGGTGCGGTTGGTCCTGGGTTCCTCCTAATGTAGACAATGCTAAACCTCATGTGGCTGGAGTGTGTCAGCAGTTTCTGCCAGACGAAGGCATTGATGCTATGGAGCAACCTGCCTGTTTTCCAGATCTGACTCCAGCTGTCCACATCTGGGACATCATGTCTCGCTCCATCCACCAACACTACGTTGCACCACAGACTGTCCAGGTGTTGTATGGAGGTCATAGAGGAACATGGAGACCACGTTACTGAACCCTTTGATAACTTTCTAAAGTTATCAAAATGCTTTAAAATCGACATTAATATTCAATGTTAATGCGGGAATAAGGCTCATAGCCCTATGGAATGATGGTGGAGTGAAATGATCCAGCTTTATGCTTTAAAACAAGCTCCTTTTGAATGTCCGGAACCGGATGTTAACAGAAGCTAATAGCATTTTGGCTGGCGGATTTTCAGCATTAACTTTAAAGACTTTAGCTTTATTTTTAGTCATAATGAGTGGGCTGAATAACAAGGTATTAAATCCATGTGGAGATAACGTTTGTTATAACCCTAAAAACACGCGAATGATATTAGCAATATCATGAAACCGAAGGCTAGCATGAGCTACCTCCATTAGCCCTTTGTTAAACCCACCATGCAAATGATTTACAAAAAATGTTTTTCCTAATAAACCATTCAAACTTTCCCTTTGTGTCTCTCTGTCCAACCTGTCGGTGCCTCGTGTGAGTTTGGTCCACTTTGGCCATCCATGGAAGAATAATGTAAAAGCAGGAAAGTTGTCTGTTCAGCGGCGGGCTAGCGTGCAGCTCTGTAGCCTAGCAACATGTGTTGAGGATCAGAGGCCTGGGCTCTGGGATGTCCTCTGAACCGCCACAATTTCAGCAGGTTCTCCTCAGAATTCGAAAATAGGTTGCTTTGTCGGCTTTCCAGCTCCATCTGGGGTTCGCTTCCCTGTAAAGGCTGACAAAAACAAAGAAAGCTGTTTCGGCAATCTGTACTTCATGGCTGGTTTGCGCAGAAGTCATAGTGCAACTTAGCTTCGATCAGTGTGCTCCTCCCTCCTTTTATCTAAAGGAGGGAGGAGGTGACGGCTGGTAACTTTGTCCTGAAGGAGTGGCCTGAGAGAAGGGCTGATCAGAAGTGCTCTGACCTTTTATCTGTGGGGGGGTTACAGCAGCACCCTGCTGAGAGTGAGGCCGTCCCAGCTGAAACTCTCCTTTGTGGCTGTGGTCAGAATTCAATCTGACATCAATTATTTCATCATGGCTTTAATATGGCACAACAATTTTGAGCTATGTAAAGAACTAATTATTTAATAAGAATATTTAAAACATTCAGTTCCAGGATGTGTTATTTTAGTGTTCCCTTTATTTTTTGAGCTGTGTATTGTACGTGCAGCCCTGGCCATTTTATGCTGTTGGTTAATTACCTATTATTAGAAAAAGAACACATAAACCCTGAATTCAAACACAACCCTTTATTCAACCAACTTTATACCAAAAATGCAAGTTTTCTAAAAAGAAAAAAATAATATGTAATCTCTGAACTCTTTGAAGGTGACACAGCTTTCCTGGGTCTGCATTTGTAATTCGTTGGGAGGATGAACTGATTGTTGTATTAACCTACATGATTGGCTAGAATGCAGAAGGAAAGAAAACTTTTTATTTACCTTTTATTCTATTGCACCACACATCTAGCGATCAATAGTCCAGCCCAAGTGTGGAGGACACTTTACCCTGCAAACTTCACCTCCTTTTAAATGAAATACAACAAAATAATTTTAGATGAACAGTGTGACGACTACAGTCCAGGATATCCAGAAAAAAAACAAGCTGATGCATGAGACAGTCATCAGTTGAATTATAATAATGATCTCTTTCTTTGTCCCCACAGACCTCCAGAAGCCACATGTCTCCATGGAGGAGGAAGCTTCTTCCATCCAGCAGCTCTACAACCAGAGGAGAAGGTCCAGTCATGACCAGGAGGAAGCAGAACCTCAGTGGTCTGAAGAGGAACAGATGGAACCATATCCTTCTCTGATTGAAGAACAGGGGGAACCAGAACCTACACTGATTAAAGAAGAAAATGTGGGGCCAGATTGTCCAAGGCTTCAACATGAACAGCCAGATCCAGAAAATTTAGCAACTAGACAAGACCAGGAGGATGTCTGCAGCAGTCAGGAGGGAGAGCAGCGTATCCAGAAGCAGTCCGTTGCTCTAATGGAGACCTTTACTCTTCAGGAACATGGAGACCCAAAAATTGAGCAGCTTTCCTTTCATATCACTCCTTTACTTCAGACCAAAGACCAAGAAGGAAGCAGCTCCACTGGGTCAGAGAGTCAGTCTCATACTGACACAAAGAAAATGTATTTAAAATGTGATGTTTGTGGAAAGTCTTGGAAGAACAAGAGTCAATTGGAAAAACATTACAGAACCCACACTAGAGAGAAACCTTTTTCTTGTCAGACATGTGGAAAAAGTTTCACTCAGTTGCGTGATTTAAATGTTCACTTGAGAATCCACACAGGTGAGAGGCCTTTTTCTTGTCAGACATGCGGAAAAAGTTTCACTCAGCTGAGTCATTTAAACAGTCACACAAGAACCCACACAGGTGAAAGACCCTTTTCTTGTCAGACATGTGAAAAACGTTTCACTCATTTGGGTGATTTAAATGTTCACATGAGAACCCACACAGGTAAAAGACCTTTTTCTTGTCAGACATGTGAAAAAAGTTTCACTCAACTGGGTGCTTTAAAAGCTCACACCAGGAGCCACACGGGGGAAAGGCCTTTTTCTTGTCAAACATGTGGTAAATGTTTCGCTCAAGTGGGCGCTTTAAATGTTCATAAGCGGACCCACACAGGTGAGACTCCTTTTACTTGTCAGATATGTGGAAAAAAATTTACTCAGCTGGGTTCTTTAAAAGTTCACACCAGAGGCCACACAGGGGAGAAGCCTTTTTCTTGTCAAGTATGTGGTAAAAGTTTCAATCAAGGGGGTGCTTTAAATGCACACAAGAGAACTCACACAGGTGAGAGGCCTTTTTCTTGTCAGACATGTGGAAAAAGTTTCACTCAAGTGGGTGCTTTAAATGTTCACAGGAGACACCACACATAGGAGAGACCTTTTTCATGTGGAATATGTGGACAATTCCACATTGCAGGTCGCAATTTGAATATTCACATGAAACAAAGACATAAAAGTAAGAGGTAATAATTTTGGGCAAACAAATATATAAAAAGCTCCTCAAATAAATATGTCTGTGCATGATTTTTTAAATACTTTTGTCAACTCTTCAAATAAAAATGCAAGACGACATCCATCAGCAATTTCTCAACCTTTTTTTATTAAATGTTATTAAAGAGTGCTGAAGGCACTTTACAAAGTCAAATTCAATCAAATAATCCAGACAGATTGTTCAAAATGTTTTGTCTCTAAGGAAACCCAGCAGATTGCATTGAGTGTTGACAAGCAGCATTTACTCCTCGTTAAAGAGCATTTAGCCATGAGGGTCAGTCATCTGCATTGACTCTGATTAGAGGAAGATGTGTCAGCTAGGACACGTATGCATTATAGTATGATCTTCTCCATCAGTGTGATGAACGGATCACTGATGTCATACTGTGCAGGCCCCTGACACAATTGGTCATAACCTAATTGGTTGTTTGTGATTATTTTGAATCAGCAATTAAATGGTCGCTAAGAGGTGTCAAATTCTCTCTCTCTCTCATATATATATATATATATATATATATATATATATATATATATATATATATATATATTGATATTTGAAATGGATGACTATTCAAAAAGGCAGTTTACCTGATTGGCAGGTAAATTTGTGTGGACCTATTGCTGTAATATAATGGGCTTTGATATTAACAGGTCCTGCAAAAATGATCTGAACAAAAGTCTAAAAAATCTATAACCATGTGTGTAAGTGACTGGCTTGCTTGGGCCCCACAAGATCACATGTTAAAAAAAATCCATAATCATCAACCAGCTTTCTTGGGTTCCATGAGGAGCAGCACTAAAGATGTGTGCGTGCTCAGATAACTGGCTGAGTGTTGTTTGAGGCTAACCAACGTTAACATAAACTGATGAAAAGACATACCTTAAGACCTTTAAAACACCACAGGACTAAAACCCAGATCCTGGCAAAATAAAAATTAGAAAATTTCCATCTGAAAAGGATAAACTAAGAGGACAAGAACAATTTTCCAAAGTTTACATACCACAGCTAAGTTTAAATCCCTTTTACCTTCAGACGGGCATCGCTTTTGATGCCCTCAGCAGAGGGAAAAGCCATCCTGATAGTGTTCTGATGGTCCTTTTCAAGGCTAAATAAAGCCCCACAACAGGTACGATGACCACATATAAACAGATGTGGCGGCATCTCCTGGCAGAATTATTATAATGCCTGTTTGATTAATTAATAAATCACTTGTAAATAATGCCAAACCGAGCCTGACCCTCTGCTAGGGAAGGTGCGATAGATGGTAGAAACGATGTTAATAGCCATTACATCGTACTTGTGCAAAGATGTGGTCCCTTTCCATAGAGTGGACCTCAGAGTGTATAAAGACAGGGTTTTCGCAAGCACATTTCAGTGTAATTGACTGTTATGCTCACAGTCAGTACAACACGTGTTTGAGAGCAACATAAAGTCAGCAAAGCTCTTGAATGTGCGGCAGCGCAGCTATAAGTAGCCCGAATCACTTGAGCTAACATTAGCTTTTATTAGCTTGACATACAGCCCCCTTAGAGCTGCACAAAGCAGCGTTCCGTTGTCAGAATACAACCCCTGGAAAAAAATTATGGAATCACCGGCCTTGGAGGATGTTCATTCAATTGTTTAATTTTGTAGAAAAAAAAAAAACAGATCACAAACATGACACAAAACTAAAGTCATTTAAAATGGCAACTGTCTGGCTTTAAGAAACACTAAAAGAAATCAAGAAAAAAATGTGGTAGTCAGTAACCTTTACTTTTTTAGACCAAGCAGAGGGAAAAAAATATGGAATCACTCAATTCTGAGGAAAAAAATATGGAATCACCCTGTAAATTTCCATCCCCAAAACTAACACCTACATCAAATTAGACCTGCTCATTAGTCTGCATCTAAAAAGGAGTGATGACACCTTGGAGAGCTGCTGCAACAAGTGGACTGACATGAAAAATGGCTCCAACACCAGAGATGTCAATTAAAACAAAGGAGAGGATTATCAAACTCTTAAAAGAGGGTAAAGCATCACGCAATGTTGAATAAGATGTTGGTTGTTTACAGTCAGGTGTGTCTAAAATCTGGACCAAATGCAAACGACATGGGAAGGCTGTTAAAGGCAAACATACTGGTAGACCAAGGAAGACATCACAGCATCAAGACAGAAAACTTAAAGCAATATGTCTCAAAAAACGAAAATTCACAACAAAAGAAATGAGGAACGAATGGGAGGAAACTGGAGTCAACGTCTGTGACAGAACTGTAAGAAACCGCCTAAAGGAAATGGGATTTATATACAGAAAAGCTAAACAAAAGCCATCATTAACACCTAAACAGAAAAAACAAGGTTACAGTGGGCTAAGGAAAAGCAATGGTGGATGACTGGATGAAAGTCATTTTCAGTGAAGAATCTCGACTCTGCATTGGGCAAGGTGATGATGCTGGAACTTTTGTTTGGTGCCGTTCCAATGAGACTTTAATAAAAATTACTGTGGAAATTTGCATGTTCTCTTCAAGCAGTCATCGATGATATGGGGCTACATGTCAGGTTAAGGCACTGGGGAGATGGCTGTCATCACATTTTCAATAAATACAGAAGTTTACGTTGAGATTTTGGACATTTTTCTTATCCCATCAATTTAAAGGATGTTTGGGGATGATGAAATAATTTTTCAAGATGATAATGCAGCTTGCCATAGGGCAAAAACTGTGAAAGCATTCCTTAAAAAAGACACATAAGGTCAATATCATGGCCTGCAAATAGTCCACATCTTAATTCAATTGAAAATCTTTGGTGGAAGTTGAAGAAAACGGTCCATGACGAGGCACCAACCTGCAAAGCTGATCTGGCAACATCAGAGAAAGTTGGAGCCAGATTGATGAAGAGTACTGTTTGTCACTCATTAAGTCCATGCCTCAGAGACTGCAAGCTGTTATAAAAGCCAGAGGTGGTGCAACAAAATACTAGTGATGTGTTGGAGTGTTCTTTTGTTTTTCGTGATTCCATAATTTTTTCCCAGAATTTAGTGATTCCATATTTTTTTCCTCTGCTTGGTCTAAAAAAGTAACCGTTACTGACTACATGACTGTTTTTCTTGATTCCTTTTAGTGTTTCTTAAAGCCAGACAGTTGCCATTTGAAATGACTTTGGTTTTGTGTCATGTTTGTGATCTGTTTTTATTTTCTACAAAATTAAACAACTGAATGAACATCCTCCAAGGCCGGTGATTCCATAATTTTTGCCAGGGGTTGTACATCCAGACAGGTACCGGAACTACACACCAGTGCATGCACCAGTTTCGGCAATTTATGAAACATGTCATCTCAAGGCACTTTGCAAAGTCAAAATTCAATCAGATTAAACAGATTGGTCAAAAAATTCCTCTCTAAGGAAACCTAGTAGGTTGCATCAAATCTTGACAAGCAGCATTCACTCCTGAAGAAGCGTAGAGCCACAGGGAGAGTCGTCTGCATTGTCCATGGCTTTGCTGCAATCCCTCATACTGAGCAAGCATGAAGCGACAGTGGAAAGAAAAACCACCTATTAGCGGGAAGGAAAAACCTCCAGCAGAACTGGGCTCAGTATGAACGGTCATCTGCCTCGACCCACTGGGGCTTAGAGAAGACAGAGCAGAGACACAGAAAGCACAGAAGCACACATTGATCTAGTAATCTGTTCTACATTAAATGGTAATAGCGTCAGGTGATCTGTCTTCTCTGGATGATGTCACAGTTAACAGAACGCCAGACCAGGTGTACCTACTATGAAGATAAAAGAGAGAGAACAGAAAGCTGAAATGACAACAAGCAATGCAAATTGGAGAACAGTAGGAGAACTCAGCAGAGTGAGAAATAGGCCCTGATGTCCTCCAGCAGCCTAAGCCTATAGCTTAGATAACCACTGTACGCTAAGGTAAATGTAACAATTAAATGACTGTCTTTCTTAGGGGAAAACGTAACGTCACTAAGTAACCTGTGGCAACGCAGCAAAAATAATGCTGTATTAATTCAGACTCTGAATATGTTCAGATATCTTTCATACTGGGTTATTGTGTTAAATACTGACATGCTATTATTTTACTCACCGTTTGTGTTGTTTTTTTCCAAGTGGAAAAAAAGTTTCCTCTGCATTGTGAAAAGTCTCTTCACGTGCAGTCTTAACCTGAGGTTGTTAAATGCAGGAAGTAACATAAAACTGTCAGAATTTAAGTGATTTCTTTTCACTCCTGGCACCCGCGATAATTTAAATTAAGAGATTGGACACCAAACTATTAGCTCTGCTTATGCAAAGAGTTAGACCTACACTTTCAATTAGGGATTGAAATAAAAAGAAATACCTGGTTTGAATCCATAATTTGGTTCCCATGCAGTTTTACACAAGATACAATAACAAAAATATCAAAATATCAACGTTAGATATAAAATAAAGGTTCAAAGATTCTTTATGTTCACCGCATGTTACCGTGGGGAAATTTCTTTTTGGCCACTCTGGCTCAGAATATAAATAATGAAGGCAGACAAACAAACAAGCAATGAGCAGGGGTTACAGTGTTTTTTTCCATTGTAGCATTCAAGAGAGATTAAAAACATTAAAGGATGATTCAAAAGTTTGTATGAAGTACTTGTCCTTCATGAGTGACAAAAAACATTAAATAACATTACATTAAATAAGCACACCTAGTGCTGTCATGATGCCTTTTAGCTGAAATTAAGCAAAAATCACTTCCTGAAACTTAAGGAAGTAAATGTTTGTCTTTTAGATCACACGGCAATCCCATCCCATGAAGAATAACTGTCATTGGCCAAAACGCGGAACAAGGGGGTCCTCATAGGTCAATTTTTACACCCACCCCAACATCAAAATAACTCCCAGACCCCACAAGACAGTAGAGTCCCAGGCTGGGTTCACCCAACCCCCTCCTGCACATCCCCTACCTACAGGATGCACTCCCTGAAGGTGAGAGCATTTATAATGAGATGTTAACAACCAAACTCCCCACCAGCTTGAGAGGCCCCAAGGCCTGCCAGCAAGTCAGAGTTCTTTCCTTAATTTTCCTCACACCAGGATAAATAGAAATGTCATCTCACCCAGGAAGTCAGCTTCTGCGCCTTAGCACAATAAATCTCATTTGTTAGTAGGAATGCAAAACCTCAAACGATGTATCCTTAGCTAAACAGACCAGAGTTAACTGATCGCTTGAGGAATCAAACCAGATTGCTACGGCGGCATTTCTTTAATATCAGATTAATATGACTTTACAGATTGTTTTCAAAGTTCAGTCACATATTAGTGTCACTGTTTTTTTTCTGGTTGATCTACTAACCCTTGTGGACATGTCTGTCCCATAACTCCTGCATGTTGTATTCTTAATACCCTACAGGGGTTATTTTAATGGATTAAACTCGATTCTGTATTTTTTTTTTTTTTTTACACGATGATGATAAAGACACTTTGTCTGCTGCCACAGTGAAGGAAGAGAGAGATGCTTACTGATGTCCGGTCTTTAAAAGTCGAATCTAACAGTTTTACTTTCCACCTGTGAAACTCAGCTCACCTCTGTGAGAAGTCAAACCTTCTGACCTCATTTAGAAACAGTAGACATGCAACTTAAATTAAAATAGCTTTCTGTCCCTAAAGCTCCCTATGAAAAAGCTGTACGAGGTTTGCTTACAGGAAAAAATAGAAACATTTGTAATCATGAAAACTGAGCTGCAGAAAACTCAACTCGTCTGTTAAATGTAGACGAGTATGGGGTTCCGATTGTACCAAAAATAAGCAGATGTAATATGTCTAGATGTTGTGTTGTTGTTGCATATGTGTTGTCTGCATATGTAAAAGTTGCACATGTATTTGTTGTATATGTAGATGTAGCATATGTCTATATTGCACATGTCTGTTGTATATGTCTATGTTGCACATGTCTGTTGTATATGTCTATGTTGCATATGTCTATGTTGCACATGTCTATGTTATATATGTCTATGTTGCTCATGTAGATGTTGCACATGTCTATGTTGCATATGTCTATGTTGCATATGTCTATGTTGCACATGTCTATGTTATATATGTCTATGTTGCACATGTAGATGTTGCATATGTCTAGGTTGCACATGTCTATCTGGTATTGTGTTGTTAAGTCACTGTGATCTTGCCAGTTCGTGTGCAGTAAACTAACCTACACCTTGTAGTTGTTTTATGATGTTGTTGCCACCTGTTGTTGGTTCACGTAATTGTCTGCACGTCTGTAGCTTCCCTCATTGGTTAATGTTATTGCTCTCAGGGAGCAGGGAGACCCCAGAGCCTCTGATTAAAAAAGGGTGGCATTTTGATCATTTTAAACATCAAAATATAATATTATTGTGGCCTATTATTCAAGTGCACCCTTTTTATAAATTATGGGTTGCATTTTGTTAGAGTCCTCCAAGGATAATTATGTATTGTCAGTTGATAATATAAATAACTTTCATGAAACTGCACCGTTAGCGTCCATTGGTTTATTACGCCCCCTAGTGTCTGAAAAAAGTTTTGGTTGAGCTACGATTAAAACAACCCGGCGATCCAGACAGTAGATACCATGTAAAGCACTTTGAATCCTGCCAGTGCGAGCACACATTTATTCACGGGCCATTGGCGGACCCCTTTGGTTTTATTTTAAAGTTTTAAGCCTATAAATGTACCCCCCCCCCCCCATTATTATCCCAAAGCGATTTGCGCCAGGCCCCCTCCTTCCTCCTTTGCTGTCCTAATTAATGCCTGAAGTAAATACCAGGAGATTCGTGGAAATCTAATCATTTTGGAGCTATTGATAATGAAAAAACATTTTTGTATTTTTTTTAAACAAACACTTAGACAACAGAAAATGTACTTCCACTGTTAATGATGGCGAGGGGAACAGGCAACAAGCACCAACGACAAGGACCAGCGACATGAACCAACAACAACGACCAACAGCATATACCAACAGCTGAGAGCAATGACATAAACCAAGTTACAGACGTGCAGACAATTACACGAACCAACAACAGGGGGCAACAGCATCATAAAACAACTGCAAGGTGTAGGTTAGTTTACTGCACATGAACTGGCAAGATCACAGTGACTTAACAACACAATAGCAGATAGCCATGTGCAACATCTACATGTGCAACATAGACATGTGCAACATAGACATGTGCTACATAGACATGTGCTACATCTACATATACAACAAATACATGTGCAACTTCTACATATGCAGACAACACATATGCAACAACAACACAACATCTAGACATATTACATCTGCTTATTTTTGGTACAATCGGAACCCCATAGACGAGGTGTTCACAGGGTTGGGTGATTTTATTTTAACAAAAATAGTAACTTCTGGATTTACACTTGCAGGCCATAAAGAAGATTTAAATTAAAGAACTTGTTTTAGTTGGAAAGTGATGAGTAAATCAGAAATGAATACATGTTGCATCTGAAACTGCTCAACCGTCTCTCGTCAGCCTTCCACTCCAGTCCAGCAGGGGGCGGTAGATGGACCAATCAGCTGCTTTGTTTCAGTGACGCTCCCCGGAAGTGAAACTAAAAGGCTCCAGCAGCAGCGTGCGTGGACTCAGTAGGAAGACGGTTGTGTTGTGGTTTGTCAGCTGAATATCTGCGTAGTTTCAGCAACAATGTCTTCAGTTCAGCATCTGAGAGAGTTTATCAGAGAGCGACTAACTGCTGCTGCTGAAGAAATCTTCTCAGAGGTTGAGAAAACCATCGTCCGCTACGAGGAGGAGCTCCATGGTCTCCGCAGGATGATGGCTATCAGCTGGAAACCAGAACTGAAGCTGAGCAGAACCGCCATGGAGCTGCAGATACAAAGTTCTGGTAGGTCCAGATAACGGTGCTGATGTGTTCCATGGAGCAGTTGCTGATAGTTGCTGCCGTAGACGCCCCATTGGGCGCAGGTTTGTGCGTCAACGTCACCGCCATATTGTATGTGGCAGAAAGTAGTGAACGTCTATGTTCCCTGTGTTTAAGTGTTAGCAGAGTCTCTTACACAGCTTTCCACGTAGCCATTTAAAACACACTCAGTCTGTAATTCCTTTTTGTGTGATCACCGTTCACTCATGGGTACACTCATTTATTTCCAGGTGTAGGCCATTGATTATCTTGTCACGTGAGCATGTGTGACGTCATCTTTACCACAGAAACAACTAACAAACAATAATGAGAGCACAGCTCAACAATAAGTAATCAGATAGAAAGATAAAGATGGAACGCTGGAGATAGGCACCAGCAACCCCCGCGACCCCATGAAGGATTAAGCGGGTCAGAAAATGGATGGATGGATAAAGATGGAGTTTGCAAATACTTGTAAAACTATGTATAGATAAATTGATAGAGATTGGCAGCCAAATTGGCTTTTGATCAATGTTTTAATCGATGTGCATACATAGATTTTGAAGTATTCTAAATAAATAAGTGTGGAGAGAGAGAGAGAGAGCAAGGTATATATGTATGTGTTATGAACATAAAAATCAATTGGTTAAATCTAAACATTGTGGTCTTTATTATTTCATAAAACCATGTGAACCTTTTAAGATCCGGTATAGACACAGATTAGCAACAGACTTTTTGGGGGAGGATTAAAGAGATAAAATTACTAATATGAGAAAAAAGTCATAGGAGAATAAAGTAAAAAAAAAAAAAAGACAAAAGTGGTAATATTATGGGAAAAACGTCATATTATGACGATTAAGGGGGGACATTTCCAGGATAGTCACAGTTTGCAGAACTAAGTCCTGGAGTAATAGGGCCAGGTTAGATTCTTATAATTATTTTTATTCTTTACAAGAATAAAGTCAGGAGAAAGAAGCCAAAGGGATACGAAAATAAACTTGTAATATTACAAAAATAAAAATATTATGAATACAGTATATTCTAGATTAAAGTCCCTCTGATACTGTTTAAGTGACTGAGTAACTGCAGATTTGCCACATTCAACATGGCGGACGCTCTGACGCATCCCAGCATAGGCAGAACCCGCCCAACGAGGCATCTACGTATATGATGTCTATGATTACTGTTCTGTCTCTCTTCGAGGAAGGTCGTGTCTTTCTCTCCTCTCCAGCTTTCACCCCCCCCCCCCTATCCTGCTGCTGCTTTGCTATGTCTTGTCTTTCTGAGCACTTTCTTCATATCAACCGAACTCTGAAAAACATGGATCTGGTAAACTGGTCTCTCAATGCTATTGATAAATTTTTTTCGACGGGTAGGCAATGAAAGGGGGACCTGTCCGGTCCTGATTTGACTCATTTTGTGGGATACACCCTATATTCTTGGATGGAAAACGGTGTGTCTTTCGACTTTGTCATTCCTAGACGTTTGAAACGTTTGCATGTTTGGATTCAGGATTCTTGGATTTCTACTTATTGGATCTGGTTGATTTTTGATGTATCCGCAAATACAGCGGATGTCGGTAGCCATTTGGCCTTGATCAGTCTACTGGCTGCATATGACGCGCTCACTAAGGTGGTGAACAGACCGATCTGGAAGGTGGAGGAGCGATGCCGAAAAGCTGGCTGTGCTGGAACGCAGACTGGCTTTGGTGGTTGAACGGGGTGATGGGATAAAATCTGGAAGTGAAGAGCGGAAAAACCCAACAATTTGGAAGATTGGATTTCACCATTTGGAGCCAGCAAAAGACTTAAAGCTGACAGGAAAGTCAGTGCAGCTTGTCTCATAACAAATAACCTATTTGCTCTGCCTCCCTATCTAATCACTCCTGGTTTGTTATGGCGAGAGCTCAGAACTCTACCCCGCTCCCTCCTCCCCCACAGACATCTGCAGATGCTTTTTGAACTGTTGGCTGGCTGATAACATCAAGGACAATGGCCTCTGGAGAGTGTTCACGGAAATATAAACACTTTCACCCAAACAGACACACATAACTGATGCTCATATAAACTGATGAACTCACACGCGACTAGTCTCAAATGTTTACCTTCTGCTGTATGTGTCTCGTCTTATTTGTGCTTTTTGTGCAAGAGGTTTTTTATATCTCAAACTGTATGAGTTATGTTTTTTTCCCTCCCACCTTCCTTTTTGTTACCTCTATCTTTTCACAGAGTAATGGCAGCACCATGTGGGCACCGTGTAAGGCGGTTCCTTGGCAGCAAGGCCTCAGTAAATTTTCTCCCCCTGAAATGTTTATTTATGTTATGGCGATTGTACTGACACAGCAATTTCTCTCTGGGATTATTAAAGTATTTCTGATTCTGATTGCTGCAACTGCAGCTGCTGTTGCTCAACAGGGCTGGACAGCAACTGGGTTTACTCAGAGCTCTGGTGCTGCAGAGGTTGATGGTTCTGAAAGGCTGCAGCAGAACCAGAACATGTCTGGTACCATCTGTTCAGTCCAGACTGCGGATGTTAACCAGGTAACTCTGATCATTAAAGCAGCGCCGCGGTGAGAATCAGCTGGAAAACGCAGATGTTTATGTGGGCGGGGCTTTTCAGAAGCCCTCTGCTCGACCAGGAAATAAACAAACAATCCGTGTTCAGCTTTAAAAACTACAGATGATTGCAAAGTGTTGTCTGCTCCGTGAAATCTCAAGAAATCCTTGTTAGGAATGTTTTTAATCGCTGTAATGTTTCATGTTTTAAATCAGGGGTCACCAACCTTTGTTTAAACTGAGAGATACTTTGTTGGTGTTGTCTTACGAAGGACTGCCAGTACTGACCTTTGACCTAGAGGATTCAGAGTTATTAGTCTTACATTGATGTAAAAATCTATATAAATAGAAATGTGACTAAACAGGAAGAGTAACTGAATAAAGTAAAGTTGTAGATGGCGCTCACTGGTGGATTGGGCTTTTTTTTTCAAGAACAGGCTCATGGGTGGCACATGTGGTCCTGGGGGAGCTACTTGGCCACCAGGTCAGTGACTCCTGTGTTAAATAAACCTGCTAACTGACAGCTGCAACCTGTCCTGTTTACGCTGTGGTTAATCACTGAGAGCCAGCATAAAGTGACATAAAATGTTCCAGCAGAGCGACTGAGTTTACTGCCAGGTCTAAACACCTAAAACATTCATTTAACAAAGACAATAGAGAAAGAGACAGCAGTTAATTATAAATCTTACAAGGAGAAAGCCAGAAGCGTTCAGATGCATCTTCTACCCGTTCTTAAGCACATCCCTGTTGCCTCCTACTTTTATTATTGTCTAAGGAGTGTAGGGGAGGCATACAGCAATGTGACCTTCAACATCATCATCTAGCAGCTCAGATACACAGAACAATTGAATTTTCAGTTCTCAGGGAAAGGAGTTGCCACAGATGGTCAGGTGCAAAAACAACTTTATATCATGAGACTTTTTCTCTTCACAAAGCTTACTCTGTCACATAGGAGAGAAAGATTAGTCATCTGAAAGACACTTTAATATCTGAATAAACTCAAACCTTAAAAGCTTTTTAATAGTAATGAGTAAATGCGTGATAAATACGATGAATATGGAAAATAATACATAGAGAATAGTAAAATAATTCTAACAAAGCTGAAACAGCTCAGCAGAAGGTGGGGTTTAGACTGAGCTCTGGATGGACAGAGCTGTGAACGAATCACCCGCAGCCCAGACGGGCTTTGTTATTTTTAATGCGTGAGAAATGCCATGTGTTGCGTATGACGTCAGTAAAATGCGTGTCACACGATGTATGTGTGAGAGTTGAGAGCTATGCACTTAGCTTTCCAATAAAAACACAGTATTCATCCAGCCTGTGGATCCAGAGCAGGAAGAGAGTGTTCTCCCCTATGCTGCTCCAACGTAGCAGCGGGAAAAGAGAGCAATTGTATTCAGGCAGCAAATCTTTATACAGTGAACCCCCCCCCCCCCCCTCCTTCCTGGTGTTGATGCCCGCTGTTATACTGCAAGAGTATACAGGTTGTTCACGGAGGATGAAGAAATCAAACCATATCCTGGCCTCCATCCTCCCCTACCTAAACCCAACAGAGCATCTCTGGGACACCATGTTGATGTCCATCCAGTGTCACCAGGTTACACCTTAGACTGTCCAGCAGCTCAGTGATCCATCACTGGATTCCCACCAGAACACATTCCTTTGCACACTGATGCTAGCAGCATTAGCGTAGCCATAAGGCACCATAAAAATCTTCCTTTTTTCATGTCTCTCCGTTCTTCTGAACAACACTATTGTGTTTATTTTCTCGATAAAGAAGTCTGCATATGTCTTTCTGGCTATACTCGACATGTTGGCTAACTCTGGACTTTATTCCAGCATACTTGTTTGTGTGTTTTTCAGTGCCTTGGTCCTTGTGTGCTTGACATAGTAAATGTCCTCTTTATCTTCTGGTCAGGTACCTGTTTGTCTGAAGAGTGCTGACATCCACCCACAGTTCAATTTTAGATGAACTGTGATGCCTACAGTCCAGGAACAAGCAGGCTGATGCATGAGACAGTCATCAGTTGAATTATATTAATGATCTCTTTCTTTTTCCCCACAGACCTCCAGAAGCCACATGTCTCCATGGAGGAGGAAGCTTCTTCCATCCAACAGCTCTGCAACCAGAGGAGAAGGTCCAGTCATGACCAGGAGGAAGCAGAACCTCAGTGGATTAAAGAAGAAGACATGGAGCTTGGGTCTTCATGGGTTAAAGAGGAACAAAGGGAACGGGAACCACTAATTGAAGACCAACAGGACCCAGAAGTTCCACTGATTGAGAAAGAAAAGAAGGGACCAGATTCTTCTAGGCTTAAACATGAACAACAGGATCCTGAACATTTAGCAACTAGAATGGATCAGGAGGATGTCTGCAGCAGTCAGGGGGGAGAGCAGCTTGTCCAGAAGCAGTCTGTTGCTCTAATGGAGACCTTTACCCTTCAGGAACGTGAAGGAGAACCAGGAACTGAGCAGCTTTCCCTTCATATCTCTCCTGTAGTTCAGACCAAAGACCAGGAAGGAAGCAGCTCCACTGGGTCACAGAATCAGTCTTTCACTGACAATAAGAAAATATCTTGTCCAAAATGTCTAAAACTTCTAAAATGTCTAAAATGTGATGTTTGCGGGAAGTCTTGTAAGAGCAAGAGTTTATTGAAAGAACATTACAGAACCCACACAGGTGAGAGGCCTTTTCCTTGTCAGACATGCGGTAAAAGTTTCACTCGAATGTGTCATTTAAATAGACACAAGAGAATCCACACAGGTGAGAGACCTTTGCCTTGTCAGACATGTGGAAAATGTTTCTCTCGACTGGATTGTTTAAATGTTCACAAGAAAACACACATAGGTGAGAGTGTTTTTTCATAAGGAACATGTGGACAAAGCTTCATATGTGACTGGAGATCTTCATGGCTTTCCTTTCTCCAGACTGGCCAGCTCCTCAGGAAATTGTTTCTGCTGACAGTACTTGACGATAGCCAGTTCAGTCTGGTCCAAGTCTTTCTCTGTGAGTAGTTTGGGTACAGTGGTTCTTTAAACTTGTCCATCTCCTCATTCACAGACGACTCCTTTTTCTCTCCGGTGAGGGCAGAGTGTGCCATGGTCAGGCGTAACTGTCTCTTATTCTTCACACAGGACAGAATCCAGTCTTTTAGTCTCAGGATCCATGCCACAGATCTGTTCAAACCTGTCCAGGGTGAAAAATACTGGATCAAGTGAGATACTGGCTCCTTTTCTGCTTGTATAACATTCACTATTGCTATTTTTTTTCACCTCAGGATCTTCAGGGGAATCTGACTGATATTTTGTGGACTGACAGGCCGTCACACAAAATGAGGTCCTGACAAGGATGTTTAATGAACGCCTTAACTTTCACCCGTCTAGAAGCCATGTCTGCTGGATTACCAGCAGTGTCCACATATCTTCACTGTGAGCCACATAAAACCCTCAGAATCTGTGAGACACGGTCAGCTGCAAATACTTTATAACGTGAGATCTCATCCCTAATGTACTTGAGGAATGATTCACTGTCTGTCCAAAATACAGTTATTTGATTAAAATTGAATCTGTGCCTGCTCAAAACATTACACTGAGCTGAGCTGTCAACCGCCCCAAGATGGCGCCCCCAAATCTCGTCAGCGAAAGCGGTCTATGCGGGGTCTACTCTTTATATTATTTTATATTTCTTTATCTTTCATGCAGTGTTTTTATTCTGTTCTGAGGAATAAAACATTGATATGGAGCCTTTATTTTGACATGAACATCCTTTTTTATTTTATTTATTTAACAAGCAGTGTACAAAAACTCATAGAGGTACAAAGAACATTGCAGCACAGGTAGAAATAAAATAAACAAAACATGGGGTTAAGACTAAAGACAAACACAAACAGTAAGGCCAAAGAATAAAAATGTAGTGAGATTTAAAAGAAAAGAAAAGTGGACATACTGGGAGTTGCTTTTTTGCAGAAACAGATTTCAAATGTTTCAGTAAGGTATAATACAGTTAAAATTGGTTATGAAAAAAAAATCAAAACATGGAGTAGAACCTCTCCATTTACAGCAGTGTATATGATATTTAACAAGGAAGAAGACAATATATACCATGTCAGATATTTGACCATCAAATTAGTATAATATGTGGGTGACGGTTATTTCTGAGATGTCCTTCAATTTTAAGGGACAACCGATTTTTAACGTCTCTCCATAGTTTAAAAGAAACAGGACAGGAAAAATAGATGATTAAGGGATTTGTCTGGACATTTTCACAAAAGGCACAACATGTTCAATGAAATTGAAATCGTTTGTGCAAAAATTCTGCCACTGGGTACAAATTATGAGACATTATGAAGTGAGTTTCTTTAACCTTTGGTGAAACGGGCCATTTAACATGCTTAGAGAACGCCTTCTCGAATATAGGCAAATTTGTTGTTGTCAAAAAACTATTATAGTAATCATTAAATGGTTTAGATTTGAAGGCACAAGCATAACATTATTAAATTTTGAATCAGTCACACAATATTCTCCAATTTTCAAATCCAACAAAGATCCTTTATCACTAGACAATTGGAGACCCATCACTCTTTGATGTACAGATTACAAAGTTTTAGCTCTTTTTATGCCTCAAACAGTGGATTAGGAACGATTATTAATGAATGCCAATCAGCTTTTTTTAACAGGAAGAAATATCCGTCATAGACTGATTTTTGATATATTTTTGATTGATTATCAGAACTTTATTGATAGTGACAGTTTTATTTCATTTCTGGATTTCTTTAAGGCCTTTGACTCACTGGAACATTGCTTTATAATAAAAACCTTAAAATATTTTTGGCTTTGGAGAAAAATGTTTGTAATATAATTAGATTATTATACAGTGAATAGAGGTATAAGTAGTTCAGTTTGCCCCTGGAAACGAGTATGACACTTAGTTTTCTCTATGTCAAAGAGGAATCAGACAGGGCTGCCTCCAATTTCACATAAATTATTTATTCTAACAACTCAAATGCTTACATTACTAATTATAAAAAAAATTCTAATTGGCACTGGTATTAAATTTTTCAAAGTCAATTTTGCTGACGATACAATTTTTTCTAAGAGATAAAACTATGGTAGATATCGCTACTAAAATCCATGTAATGCAAGTTTCCAAAGCGTCTGGTCTGTCTCGCACATATGAAATAAATGTGAACTACTGCCGCTCCATTCCAGCTCTGAGGCGTCCTGTTGCCTCCAGTCAGTTAAATCCGTTGTTAAATATCTGGGAATACTGATTTCAAAAAATACTATTAGAAAAGAAGAGGAAATTTACTGGTAGTTGCTTGAATGGCATGAAGAGATCCTGATTCATTGCTTAACTAGAGACCTGACTATTTTGGACGGAACTCTTTTTACTCCAACGCTGATGAAGGAGATCTAAATTAATTTATCCATGTCATTCTGCTTTTATTTCTGACAAACATATTAGAAAAGCCAATTCATTAATCTTTCAATTCATCTGGAGGAACAAAACTCACTATATGGTACAGCCACCACGAGCATCCGGTGAAGGATGAGAGGAGAGCTTCAGGTCCAAACTTTCTTTAATAGAGCTGAGAGTGGTCTACAAAAAATACATAAAACAAAACAAACGAGTACTAATATTTCCAATGGCTACAAATAGCTATTTCTAATTTGTCCAGCAGGTGGCAGCAAGAGACCACAAATAACCTACAAGCCATGTTATACTCTTTAGGTTGCTAAATAGATTTAAATTGCACAGATGCAAATCCTGCTTGATAACTGACAGAACTTACTCTTATTAATTTACACGCTGCCAGTCTCTTAGACAAACAGCCCTGAACGATCTCCAACGACCACCTCGTCAACTTTCTGCTCATCTAACACTGAACACACGCTCTTCCAACAGCGATGGCTATTGGCAGCTTGAGATAACAATAAACCAATCACAACAAAGATTATTCAGACGGCTTCTTGAGCTCTTAAAGTGATACACACACAGTTACACTAGTCCATTTTCAACAACTTATATACAGAAAGCCCGTAATTTATTTATTTATACATTCTTTTCTCAGGTATCACCTTACACATGTCAGCTTAAATAATAATACATATGATTTAGCAATGGTATCAAGGTGTTACTCTATTGTATCTGTTACGCTGTCTGTTGGCTGTGCTGTTCTTTTTGCATCTCTCTTTCCAGGTGATGGAGCAGACGGAAGACGTTTTATCATTCTTTCCCTTTTATCTCTTCTTTATTTCACCTCTTCTCTTTCTTTTTTTTCTTTTCTTGTTCTTCCGTTACTCTCCTACTTTCCTACTGTCCACATCATTTTAAATTCTCCCCGCAGGAATCACAATAAAGCTATTTACATGCAGAAATCAAGCGGAGCACTATGGTGAAAGCGGATTGCTCCACTTGTGAAAGCAAAATCTGTCGAGCTCTATTTGGCATTAAGACATCAATTCTTATTGCCACATTGCTAAACAGGACACTGGAAGAAAAAAAAATTTCTTACAAGTAAAGAAGAATTAGGAGTTAAACAATGAATGAATTTGCTAACATAAATTCTCAGAACATAAAACATCTCCAGTTAACTGAAAAAAATATCTGTTAATTATGTAGTCTTTGCACGTGTTGATATTTGTCAGGTGAAAGAACAAATATTGTGTTCTTTCACCTGAGTGTAAAACATTGTTTAATCTAAAAAAAAAAAAAAAAAAACAGACTAAATCTTTAAGGCAGACTTTAAGTTTACAGAAAAGACAAGACTCCAATCCAGCAGGTGGCAGCAGAGGGTCTCTGGTGGAAAACTTTTAGGAAGAATTTTAATATTTGTACTTGCAAATCTTTGTGAAAGTAAAAAAAGACGACTTGTTATTTTCGTTTGATGTGAAGATTCAAAGTGACACCTTGAGTGAAGCTTTGTCCAAATATTCCTCCTAAAAAGGCCTCTCACCTGTGTGTTTTCTTGTGAACACTTAAACCGACTAGTTGAACGAAACTTTTTCCGCATGTCTGACAAGAAAAAGGCCTCTCACCTGTGTGGATTCTCATGTGAACATTTAAATAACATAGTCGAGTGAAACCTTTTCCGCATGTCTGACATGTAAAAGGCCTCTCACCTGTGTGGGTTCTGGTGTGAACATTTATTAAAGAAGCAAGTCGAGTGAAACTTTTTCAATGTTGAGAAGAAAAAAGGCCTCTCTCCCAGTGGGGGGTTCTGTAATGCTCTTTCAATTGACTCTGGTACTTCAAAGACTTTCCACAAACATCACATTTTAAAGACATTTTCTTAGTGTCAGTGAAAGACTGACTCTCTGACCCAGTGGAGCTGCTTCCTTCCTGGTCTTTGGTCTGAACTACAGGAGAGATGTGAAAGGAAAGCTGCTCAGTTCTTGGTTCTCCTTCATGTTCCTGAAGAGTAAAGGTCTCCATTAGAGCAACAGACTGCTTCTGGATACGCTGCTCTCCCTCCTGACTGCTGCAGACATCCTTCTGATCCATTCTAGTTGCTAAATGTTCAGGATCCTGCTGTTCATGTTTAAGCCTCAAATAATCTGGTCCCTCCTTTTGTTCCTCAATCAGTGGAACTTCTGGGTCCTCTTGGTCTTCAATTAGTGGTTCCCGATCCCTTTGTATCTTAACCCATGAAGACTCGGGCTCACACTTTCTTCTTTAATCAGGGAAGGATCTGGGTTCCATCTGTTCCTCTTCACACCACTGAGGTTCGCTTCCTCCTGGTCATGAATGGACCTTCTCCTCTGGTTGCAGAGCTGATGGATGGAAGAAGCTTCCTCATCCAGTGGAGACATGTGGTTCTGGAGGTCTGTAGGACAAAGAAAGAGATAA